>NC_056682.1:150188259-150503067 GCF_018350215.1 Panthera leo | reverse complement strand
AGAGTATATATGGTCTAGAACATCAAATAAAATGTTCTCAAAGCAGAATTTGTTAAATTTTTTAGCATGTCTGAGGTTGCTGTAAGAATGCAAGTATGTGTGTTTCAGTGCATTTTAAAGTGGAATCAGAGTAGAATCTGTCCGAGAGAACATCATTAGGAAAGATATTAATTATTGATTCGACACTTTGAATGTTGAGTACTGTGCTAATAAAAAAAAAAAAAAAAACCTCTTGCCATTACAGATCTTAATTCATACAGTCAGAATATGCATATCAAATTTTAAATACTAGAAAAGGCATCAGAAAACTGTATATAATTATTTTGAAATGACAGGTTGAGAAATAAGTGCCAGAAGTTCATAAGAGGACCTCATCATTATTGATGACTTGGTTGAGACAACAGAGATTGAACTCAACCCGAAAGGTAAAGTTTGGATAGGATCAAACAACCATCAGGTTAAGGACAGAAGACAGAAGCAGTGAGTAGAGAGACCTGAGACTACTTAGAACAGTTTCTCACATAATGATTATTGATGTAGTAGACATTCAATGAATAATTCAGTATTCAATAGTTCACTATTGAGAACTCAGTAAATCACTATTATTTTTAAGCATTTATAACAACCATCAAAAGGACAGAGCTATGAATTTGAGATTCATTGCATCTCTGCATTCTGTTTAATGTTTGTATCAATTTTTCCCAAGCATCAGACAGTAGGTCACCAATTAAAGGATTTAATGATACTAAATGTTGAAAATTGTTTCTTAAAGACCATTAGGAGGAAAGAAAATGTCTTTGTAAAAAACTACTGTGAATAATCCTTTTCTATATTATTAAAGGCTTAATTTTCAATTCAATCCAGATTTGAGTTTTTCTGAATAGTAAAGACCTAGACAATAGTCAAAATCTTGTCTCTTCTATCATTCTATCCATTCAATAAGAAGACATCAGAAAAAAATGCTATGTTTAAGGGCATTATGAGACCACCCACACAAAATAATTTGGGCAAAATTGTCTCCAAAGGAATTGTTTCAAAAGGTTATTTATTCATAACTTTGCAGAAATACCTCACTGAGGTCCTTGTAAACTTCCCTGATAACGTGAGTTTCTTGAGACCACAATTATAGATAAAATTTAATGGGTTTTAAAAAATGTTATATAACAAACATGTTTATGAGCTTTATGTATATCCCCATATATTCCTTACAATAACCCTTGGAGGTAAGGGATATTATTATCCCCATTTTACAAATGAGGAAGACTAAACTACAAAACGGTTAAGAAATTTGTCCAAGGTTTCAAAGATATTAAGATTTGAACCCAAGATGTTTAAGGAGCATTCCTACATTTAATATTAAGAGTTATAATAACTTTTAATATCCTTGTCTATTAATTATAATATCAATATCATTTCTGGATCTGTTGGGGTTTTTTTGACTAATTTTCTTCCTCATTATGGATCATATTTTTCTGCTTCTTTACATGACTGATAACCTTTTATTGGATATCATACAATATGAATTTTGTCTTGATAGACATTTTTATATTCCTTTAACTCTTAAGTTTCATTCTGGGATTCTATTACATTTTTTGTAAATAGTTTCAGCCTTTTGAGGCTTACTTTTACGTGTTGTTAGACAGGACCAGAGTAACCTTTAGTCTAGAGCTAATTTTACCCTACCAATGATGCAATGCCCTATGAGTACTCTAACCCCAGGCCATTTATAATGAAAATTTTTCCAGTTTGACTGGTGACAATATGAAATAGCTCTGATCCTGTGTGAGGACTGACAGCTCTCCTTTTCATTCATTTCTCTGGGTGGTTCTTTACCCTCCCTTACATCATATTCTCACATTCCTTCACCAATTAGTATTCCTTTAAAGACTTAGGGAATCCTTCGCATCTCTGTAGAACTCACTCTGCATAGCTCTTTCCGACCACTGTTCTGCCTTGAAAACTCTAAACCATTTAGGCCTTCCTCAATTCCTAGCACTGTCTCATCAACTCCAGGGCACCACTGGCTCTGGTTGGGTTTCCTTTGCTTCTGCTGCCACCTGGAAACTTTAAAAACGAAAGGAGAGGGGTGCCTGGTGGCTCGGTAGGTTGGGCTACCAATTTCAGCTCAGAGTATGATTCTGTGGTTTGTCAGTTCTCTATGCTGATAGCTTGGGGCCTGGACCCTGCTTCGGATTCTGTGTGTCTCTCACTCTGCCCCTCCTGGCTTGCATTCTGTCTCTCTCTCAAAAATAAATAAACATTTTTTAAAAATGAAAAAAAAATAAAAATGAAAGGAGAAACATTTTAGAGCTCACTTTGTTTGAATCCCTTTTCTCAGGAATCATTTTTCTTTGTTGCTTTCAAATTCTGCAAACCTTTTTTTTCCCCTCTCTTTTCTCTTTTCCATTCTTTCTTTCATTCTCTTTCCTTTTTTTTTTTTTTTTTTTTAGTTGTTTCATACAAGACGGTGAACCCAGCCCCTACTACTCCATCTTAACCACAAGTGGAAAGGTTTTGCTAGAGGAACTCATTTCCTAAGGTCTAATCCCATACATCGTTCAACTAGCGATAAGCATCTAAGTCATCTGATATGAAATGTGATAAAAGTAAGTAGTAGGATTCATAATTGTTGCCATCCTTCACGTAAGTCAGGTTATGAGTGGGAAACAGATGGTATGCTCACATTGGATGATTTTAGGAGAAGTTAATAAGGGGGGAATTTAGCAAAGTATGGGCATTATTTAGGAAAAACAACAGGGATGGTGCACTATCTTAAGATTACTAACAGAAGGGGAGCTGTTGCCACCCTAGACCTGAAAGTGGAAGAATAGAACAATGAAAAATAATTATCCTTGAGAGAAGCTGTAGAAGTCAATACAGAAATGCAGCCAACCTAAATTATCTAACAAAAAAGGTTTAGGTCAATATAAACCCTGACCTCACAGTAATCCTACCTTCAAGATCTCCTGCCAAAGCCTTCTATTGATCCCAAGCAGAAGTTGGAGGTCAAAGGAGTCATTTGATCTTCTATATGGGTCAGTTTCAAGAATGATTGGTGCAGAATAGAGAATTCATGAAGAGATTTAATCTGGAAAGACACAGGAAGATTTCTAGGACATTCCACCATAGTAAGCATAGTAAACTAGGACATTCCACCATAGCACACATAGGAAAAGATGATGTGTACATTATTATCAACTCTAAGAGCTGATGAACATGAGTAAAAGGAAATAAAATGGTCATGTCACATTCACATTGAATATCACCACAATAAAATATGGTGACTATGTTAGCATGTCTATATAGATGATATCTTTACAAATATCCACAGTAGTCAGATAATTATACACACAGGAAATCTGAATAAGATCAGTAAGCATCACAATCAATTTAACCACTTAATCATTATTTTAATAGTGGTTTAGTAAGTAGTTGCTAACCTATCATTCATCAAGTATTTCTACATGCTCAGCATTATACCAAGAAATAGGAGCATATGAGAAAGCAAAATATGTGGTTGTTATGGTCAAGGGCTTTACAATATACTTTGGAAAACAAAACATGCATGCAACTAAGTAATCAATTAAACACACACACAAACATATACACCAGGTTTTGTTATCTAGAGATAAATGATATAAAGATGTTCATATGATGGTCATGTAAGGAAACAGCAATTACAACGACAAAAAAGGACAGGTAACTTAATAAGGGCTGTTACCCTTCCCTGCTACAACAGCAGAGAGGCAAGCATGGCAAACTCTAAAAAGAATCCTGTCATGATTCCATCATAGCCCAAGTTTTATAGCAAGAAGCTTAGCACTACTAATAAACTGGTAATGACAGTGAGATGAAGAGGGCTTTGCCTCCAATACAAAATTAAAATATTATCTGTACTAAACTGTTTTAATAACTGAAAATACCAGAAAAGAGGTGGGAAGGCTCTAAATTATTGTGAACAAAGCTCACTGTGCCAACATAAAAGAAAATTCTCGAAGCACCATTGGTATCAATTATTGAAAACAAATTTTTAAAGTTTTGCATTTATACTTCAATAAATTGAGATTCCTCAACCACAGAATTTCAGAATCACAATATAAAAGGACCATCATAGAATGAAATATATGTAGATACTTAATTTGCAATTTAGAGGAATTTATAAATTTATATACTGCTTTCTTATAAAATTTGGATGATGTAGAATTTCTTACTGGTTTTGCTCTTTGTTGTTGGAGCCCTGTTACTAATGACCTTCGATTTCTTGATATCTCCTCCACTCAATAAAAATGTCCTATTACTTAGCTTTTACAAATATATATGTTATATATATATATAATAAATAATAATAATAATATATATTAATATATAATATATATAACAAATAATATTAAATAAAATAAATAATAATAATAATGTATAATAAATAAATATATAATATATATAATAATAAATAATGAATACTGATGAGTGGTGTTCACACAAATATGTGCAAAAAAACAAACTGTAGCACAAAGAGAAAAATGCCAAAGCATATTAGACTATTCATCGGTTTTTGTTTTTTTTTAAATGTTTTTATTTATTTTTCAGACAAAGAGAGACAGAGCATGAGCAGGGGAGGGGCAGAGACAGAGGGAGACACAGAATCAGAAGCAGACTCCAGGCTCTGAGCTGTCAGCACAGAACCCAACGCGGGGCTCCAACTCATGGACTGTGAGATCATGACCTGAGTTGAAGTCTGACGCTTAACCGACTGAGCCACCCAGGCGCCCCAAGGTTATTCATCAGTTTTTAACATGCCTTTGACAAAAAAATAAATAAAACTGATAACATAAATTAGGAAAAGTATCTTAGTTTTAGAAATCAGGAGCAAAATATCTTAAATTGAATTAAAAATCATATTTCAAATTTGCCTTTCCATTAAAGGGTCCCCAAAGGCCAAATTGATAAGGCATAGAACAATTCCTCTGTCAAAGAGCTATTCTGACTTACTTGGCATTGATTAGAAACCTGATCCCCACATAGGTATTTCAGAACCATGCAAGCATCAAATAAATGTGGTGATGTAATTTACATAATCAGGAGGCAAATGGTTAGTTTTTACCTAGTAGAACTGCCTTCTGACTTGCCTCTGTTTCTTTTGTCTTTCAGAGTTTAGTTCATATCTATCACTTCTGGTCTATAGTTTTAATTAATAACTGAAGTGACACTTTAAGGCACGTCATGAGTTCTTTGGATCTACCCAGAGCTATTAAATAGTCATGCTGCTTTCTCTTTATTTGTTGATGTGAAGCCATTGGAAACCATTGGAATTCTTTCTCAATCAAGCACAGGTACATCAGGGACTATGTAAAAAAATGAAAGACCATTTTAGAAATGTTCAGTTAGTACCAACTCAGAAATTCTGACCTAATCCATTACATTGTGAAATTTGGATGAGGAGATACTATCATTAAAGTCCCAAATTTTCTGGGTGACTCACAGATACATTGAAATGAAAAACTCAGTGTTAAATAGCTTACAACATGACCTTCACAGATATTTGACTTAAGAAAGGATTAAGCAATTTGTGAAATCTTTCTGTTCTGTAGAATTAAAAACAAAAACAAAACATGAGAAATCTCCCTTGAACCAAATAATTTTGCTTTCCAAGTGCACAGAATATAAGTTGCTTGCTCAAAGACATAAAGGATGCCATTAAAAAATCAAGAAAAAAATCCTGTTAACTATTCCAAATTGATTTCTATTGTTTTCTTAAATAGAGAATGGATAAAATCTCTCTTTATATATAACATTATGTGGAAAGCTTAAAAACAACAAAAACTGAATAACAAAGAAAGAAGAGAGAAATATGCTACTCTAATTCTTTAAGGTTTTACCTAATATTCCCTAATAACCTGAAATAATTAAGCTATCTTAACTGAGAAATTATTAAAAATAAAATTTGCGGATCTTAAGCATTTTTAATGGAATTAGACATAAACATTTTATCATTTTTTTAATGTTCATTTTTAAGAGAGAGAGAGAGAAAACATGAGTGGAGTAGGGGCAGAGAGAGAGGCAGGCAGAGAATCCAAAGCAGGCTCCATGCTGTCAGCACTGAGCCCCCTGTGGGGCTTGAGCTCTTGAGCTGTGAGATCATGACCCAAACTGAAACCAAGAGTCAGACACTTAACTGACTGAGCCACCCAGGTGCCCCAAACATAAGCATCTTCTAAAGGAAGTTTGTTCTTTACAAGATACCAGTGGTTCATTGGATCTGACTCAAGTTGATCAAAGCTTTTCCCTAAATATATTAACTTTTCTGTTTACCTTTTAAAACTGGTTAAAGAGGACTTCCGTGATGGCAATCCAAGTTTTCTCTTCCACCCATATTTTTACCTATGTAAAAAATGTATTAGAAAGTCTTAGAAAAGATTTAAGATTAGGGGTAATAAACATACTTAACCTGTTTTCAATTACTGCCACCCTCTTAAAAGGGTAATTATTGAAAGTGGGACTACATTAATTTTTTTAAAGAAATCACTTTATTTCATTTTATGTAAAGCTTTAACTTTCACCAGAAACTGAGAGCCATCCATTCCATAAGATTAAAAGCAAGTGGTAAGTGTTTTCTAAGTCACTATAAATGATCTCCTTAAGGGGGAAAAAGACGATAAAGAAGAAGGAAAAAATACTACCAAGCAATGAGCTAGAATAATGGACTCTCAGAACAGGGAACATCAGACACTTGTTAAAACTATAAATTGAGATGCTGCATTATTCACTTTCTGTGCAACCACACATATATTTGAACTGCTATTTGTAAGTGGGTGGTTCCATAGTGAGACCGTATAATGTGTAAAGATATTTAAGCAATTTATCAGTGATATTAAGAAGTATTATTTAATGTGCTGCAGAATACTATAAATTGCACATGGTAACACTCTCATAAATTGGACTTAGAATAATAATCTGTATACTAATGGAGCAATGACTTTCTAAGAAAAAGAAAGTACTTTGAAGATCTCCATTGTTCTTAAAACCATGCTATATCTCAGCCTCCACAGAAAATTAAATAGCCACTGCTTTTAAAGTTATGTATATCACCTTGAAACAATAGTAAGCAAACAGGAAACAAAAGTAGCAAATGTGAACAAAGTTTGAAATCTATACTATAGAAAAACAAAACAGACCTCATTTGTCAAAATTTGGAGGTGTGGAATGTTCAGCATATTTCTCAATGATAAGCCCAGCAAACAGGGCACACAATCAAAACTACCTCTTTTTCCTTTGAAAAGGTCCTCCAGCCCATGTCTTGAATAGCTCCTTTATTCCCCAAACTTAATGTGCTTAAAATCTATCCCACCTATACAGTGTTTAAGGGTTTTATGTTGTTTCAGTAATTATTTTCACAGTGGCATCTCCCCAGTGAGTTGCTAACAAAAAATCCACAGAGAAAGGTCTGCTTAGAAGGAATGAAATTCCACAGTACAACATGCCATTGAATGAACAGGCACTCCGAATAGATTTTATGCAGATAACGTACTCGCTGCACTTTTTCTTCCATTTAAACCACATTTGTCTGAAAAGTCAGCTCTATTAGGGGGCAGGTGTTTCTTTGCTTTCATCCCTTGTTTCTTAAGAAAGAAAAAAAGATGTAGTTTATAAGCTGTCTAGTTGTTACCCCTTTGGGTTCTTCCAGAATAATTCCAAAAGGATATAAACTATAATATCTACATATAACTAGAATATCTTTCAATCAATTATATCTATCTATCATCTATCTATCTATCTATCTATCACCTAAGATATGAAAGGAAGCACAGAAAGCATAGCTACTGAGGAAAGCATGGCCTCTGAGGGAAATCAATTTAATAGTGAATAGAATAAAATAGAGCTGAACAGTGGTATTAGATGATCTCCTTCCTAACTTTCATTTCTATAAGTTGCTCAGCTAAAACTCAAACTCCCTAGACATTGAAACTCTGGTGTTTTAAGTTTCATACTTTGGTAAACCACTTAAATGCATAAACTGATGATATCATTTTCCAAAGCTACTAACAAAATAATATTTGAGCAAATTATGACTAAGGTAGAATTTTATATGAAATTACTAAGAGAATGTTCCAGTTATAAGGAACAGTTAGGCTAATGTTTTGGCTTCGATGACTGGACCTGAGAACGCCATGTTTTGAAGGCAAGGATCAGGAACCAAAGCTCATCTACAGCCTAGACAGTAAAATTTGGCCTAATTCAACAGATTTTACTGCTCCCCATTTACATTACAAATTGAATGAGATAAATACTGTTAGAGTGAACCTCCTTTCTCCTGACTTTATTTCAGCTTAGAGAAACATCAATTAGTTTAACTCTCTTATCATTTCTCTACCCCATAATACAATCCTTCAACAGGGAGAAATATATTTCACTTGGGTAAATTTGGGAATGGACTCTGGGAATTCCAAGTTTAATCAGTTTCTTCTTTCTCTCTCTTCCTTCCTTCCTTCTTTCTTTCCTTCCTTCCTCCTTCCTTTTTTCCTTTCTTCTTTCTTTTACTGTTCTTTTTTTTTTTTTTTTTTTTTTATCTTTTCCCTATATGCCTGCCCATGAACATTTTCTTTGGTCCTCCAAGCTACAGGAAATGTTCAATGAAAAAGGCTTTGCCCTTGCCTGAAAGGCCTTGGATTTGTCCAGCACTGCTTTGGATCAGTCTGTATACATGGTTTAACATTAGGAAGCACATTTTGGTCACACGTATGTCTAGTTCTTCAATATTTCTAGAACAATAAAAGTGACATTCCCTCTACCACCACCATCTATTTGTCTTTTTTTTGGTCTATCTATTAATAGAACTCATGTGAAAGATAAAGGAACTCATGTGAAAGATGCTAAGAACTCATGTGAAAGATAAAGGAATATTTTTGTATTGACCTTCTCAAGTGCCAATAAATATGCTATCTTAAAACTAATTTATTTTTTTAAATGTTTTGTTGTTTTTCTTTAACTTTTTAACTTTGTTTATTTTGAGAGAGACAGAGAGAGAGAGAGAGAGAGAGCATGAATGGGGGAGGGACAGAAAGAGGTAGAGAGAGAATCCCAAGAAGGCTCCATGCTGTCAGCATAGACCCTAAGTGGGGCTAGGACCCATGAACTGTGAGATCAGGACTTGAGCTGAAATCAAGAGTAGGTCATTTAACCAATTGAGCCACCCCTTAAAACTAATTTAAATAATGAAATAGATGTAGCCCAAGAAATAAGGAACTTTGAGTTCTTAAAAACCGACTAAAGGTAATATTTAAACATGATACTTTTTTTTTTTGGAAAATATAGAAATTTTTGAAAAACAAGATCTATTTATAAAGGGGAGACAGTAATTCCAGCCAGAATTTTTAGACAGTTAGGCATGAATGAGGAGGGATATAGCAGATACTGGCCACACCCTCTGGTCCCCCCACCCCCTCAGGGTTAACAGCCACAGCTTTAGAACCACCTCTAAAGGGCTAACAGAACAAGAAAAGTCTAGCCACAGAGCTGCCTCAGAAGCCACAAAGGGACTTCAAGAGCTGAGCATGGGCACATAAGGTGCAACTTGCCCTTAAGTTCACAGCAAAAGTTCATTAGAAATATACAATACATAAATAAGTACAATTATAACAGAATGTATCATGGGTAGGCACATTTGCAGAAGCCAAAAGGTTATATAACCAACAGCTGTCAATCAAAGCCAAATTTACATATGCAGAAAGCAAGCTCAAAATGATGCAGCTAGAGCTTTTGGGGCCAATGCTACTCTTGCTTTCGTAGTGGACCACTTGTACTCTTGAAAGTGTACTACACTTATCTACTCAATAAACTCTACCTCCCCATTCTGGTCTGGGATCTCCCATTCTTTGGTGAATCTGGTACAAGAACCAGGCAACCTGGTAACAGAAAGATCTGCAAGATGATAATGCTTTTAATTCTGCTTGCTTGTATACTGTAAATTTTAGATGTTTTTATTCAAAAAAGAAATTTCCCCTTTCTTATAAAAAGGGTGGTGGAAGGCATGGATGTAACATTGAATGCACGTGCTAACAATAAAAGCAGATGTCATAGACACTGTACTAGGAAACTTTGTTTCAGTCCTATTCCTAATGACTAGTTCTCAGGGGCTACCAGTAACCCTGTAACCAGGGTTAAATTTTAGTTAAATTTAGACTTATCACAGTAAATCAGATTTGGAACCAAAAGGTTAGGTCTGTTCTTTTTGTTTGTTTGTTTGTTTGTTTGTTTGTTTTTGTTTGTTTTCAGTCTGTTCAGTTTTAACAAGGTGTGTCTTCAAAATAAAGAGGCATGTGGATTAATTACAAATTCACTTATATGGCTGTGCACATTCAACAGGTATCTAATAGACATGACTCTCCATTTTGACAATAGTGGGGAAATTGAAACAGAGGAATATGAAAAAAGATATTATTAATTAAGGATGTATGCCTTAAAATTTTCTTGCAGTTCAGAAATACTTTGCTTATTCTAGCTTCAAGAAGAATGCTGGTGCAATTTTGATTGGGATTGCATTGAATGTGTAGAGTGCTTTGGGTAGTATTGACATAAACCTCTCTGACCTCAGCCGCAGCAATTTCTTACTTGACACATCTCCCAAGGCAAGGGAATTAAAAGCAAAAATGAACTATTGGGACTTCATGAAGATAAAAACCTTCTGCACTGCGAAGGAAACAGTCAACAAAACTAAAAGACAACCGACGGAATGGGAAAAGATATTTGCAAATGACATATCGGACAAAGGGCTAGTATCCAAAATCTATAAAGAGCTCACCAAACTCCACACCTGAAAAACAAATAATACAGTGAAGAAATGGGAATAAAACATGAATAGACACTTCTCTAAAGAAGACATCCGGATGGCCAACAGGCACATGAAAAGATGCTCAATGTCGCTCCTCATCAGGGAAATACAAATCAAAACCACACTCAGATACCACCTCACGCCAGTCAGAGTGGCTAAAATAAACAAATCAGGAGACTATAGATGCTGGAGAGGATGTGGAGAAATGGGAACCCTCTTGCACTGTTGGTGGGATGCAAACTGGTGCAACCACTCTGGAAAACAGTGTGGAGGTTCCTCAAAAGATTAAAAATAGATCTACTTTATGACCCAGGAATAGCACTGCTAGGAATTTATCCAAGGGATACAGGAGTACTGATGCATAGGGGCACTTATACCCCAATGTTTATAGCAGCACTTTCAACAACGGCCAAATCATGGAAAGAGCCTAAATGTCCATCAACTGATGAATGGATAAAGAAATTGTGGTTTATATACACAATGGAATACTACTTGGCAATGAGAAAGAGTGAAATATGGCCTTTTGTAGCAATATGGATGGAACTGGAGAGTGTGATGCTAAGTGAAATAAGTCATACAGAGAAAGACAAATACCATATATTTTCACTCTTATGTGGATCCTGAGAAACCTAACAGAAGACCATGGGGGAGGGAAAGGGAAAAAAAAAAAGTTAGAAAGGGAGGGAGCCAAACCATAAGAGACTCTTAAAAACTGAGAATAAACTGAGGGTTGATGGGGAGTTGGAGGGAGGGGAGGGTGGGTGATGGCATTGAGGAGGGCACCTGTTGGGATGAGCACTGGGTATTGTATGGAAACCAATTTGGAATACATTTCTTAAAAAAAAATACTTTGTTTAATATTTTCAATATATTTGAAACAGTTTGATCTCTCAAGGAAAATTTTAGCATAAACATTAACAATCACAGTAAGACTTATGAAGTAATAACGTGATAACAGTTTTAGCAGACCAACAAAGACAAAAATACCATAAATGTTATATTTTGATAAGATTATTGTCTGTTTTTTTTTATATGTCATGAGATAAGAATCTGGCTTTAGGTCTATACCTGTTAAATAATCAAATACTTTGAAAAACATCCCATATTAACTATTTTATGTTGGACATGCATACCATATGTAAATGATTAAAATATTCATTTTAATATTAATTTGTTTAAAATTTAATATAATTTTAAAGTATTTTAAATATTTATAAAATAGTAATCAGAAATTAACAGCCTACATACTGATTGGTGATCCTGGGTTTCTGTGGAAAATTATATATGCATAGTTATTCAATATATATGTGATGAATTGAATTGGATACAGAGGAGGAACAGAATAATTATGGCAAGGGAAGGGAAAAATTGACAGGAAATTACATACAAACTAAATCATAAAAGATCAGTTAAGTAAGTCTCATTGAGCAGTTTATGTGATAAAGTAGACTTGATGGAGATGAAAAAGTGAAAGGGTTATCCCAGATATAATGTCATGGTCAAAGACATGGATACATGAAATTTCAATGACTCTTAGGAAAGCAGCAAATAGGAGGGGTAAGGGGCATGGGAGGTCATGGTAGAAGGTGGTACAAGTAGGATGGCACTAGGAAGTTTGGATTTGGGACTGGAGGAAACAGAAGCCCATCAAAGCTTTCTCATATGGGCAGTGACAACCAAATCTATAATTTAGGTATATAACAATAATAGCATAAAGAGAATTACGAGAAATAGTGAGTATCAGTTTGGTTGTATGAGTTAAAAGTTGGTTTTAAGTCTAAATTTGTCAAGAGACTAGAGGCAGGGAAATAAAAGGCTCATATAATCACCCATGCAAGAGACAATAAAAGTCTACTGATCTAGTGATAGTGGCAATATTGAAGAATGGAACATGTTAAGTAGACATTTCAAGGAAGAATCGACACAACATTGATTGGATTATTACATAGAGAAAAAATCAAAGGTAACATACAATTGTAAATTATGTAATTGAGAATACAAACAATAGGCATCATAATTTCTGTGGGCTTAAATACTCCAGTTGTTTTAAATGATCTCCGAAGGATTTATTCAATATTTTCAGGTGACTTTCTTAATGCTTATATTTCATCATCCATGATCATTTAAAATCAATTTACATGTTCTGATTTCTCCAATACCTCTATCATTGTACTGGAAATAGAATTTGTATTTCCTAAGGTCATAAAAGAAAATGAGGCAAAAATTTGCATTTATAATCTTTGACAACCCATGAAAGTAATAATTATAACTATCATGATAGTTATTACTTACATGACACTGATCTGTAAGGCAATGTTCTATAGGCTTTGTTATATTAATTTGCTTACTTCTCAGAATAATCCTATGAGCCCATTTACAGATACATAAAGAAACTGAGGCATAAACTATGGTTAGGTAACTAGTTTTTTGCCCAAGTCCCAAAAGCTGGTAAGTGGCACAGTTAAGATATGAACATGTATGATCTGGCCCCAGTGCCCATATTCTTAATCACTACAGGGTGCAAGACATTAATTAGTATTTCACTTAAGTAACCTCCAATAGTGTTCCATTCAACATAGTTCTACACCTCCTCAAATAAGCAAAAAACAATACTATCCCTAGTCATAAATAATGTAATAGAAAAAAACACTGTCTATAATAGTAATAAAGTTGAAAGATATATAAGAAGAAACCTAGCAAGAAACATACAAAAATGTAGAAAACTATAAATTGTTAATGAAAAATATGAAAAATGGGTTGAATAAGTAGATATGCTATGTTTATAGACAAAGTATAATAAACTCAGTATTTTGAAATGCCAATTTTCCAATAGTAAATCTGTAAGTTCCATATAATGTCAGTGAAAATCCTAGAATATTTTTTAACAGAATTTGAAATACTGATTCTGAAATTCATATATTTGAGTAATGCCACCAGAGACTATGAACACAATTCTAAAGAATAAAAATAAGGTAGAGCAAATTGCCTTACAAGTTATCAAAACTTATTAATTAAGGTGGTATACTGACACAGAAAGAGACAAATAGATCAATGAAAAAAAACCAAAGCAAATACATTCTAATGCTAATATGGAAATTTGAAATATGGTATGACATTAAAATTATTTAATAAATGTTTTGTTACAAGTGAATTGTCACAAAGAAAAAAATATATACTGATACCTGAATATACTATAAACAAAAAAAAATTGCTAAGGGAGTAAATATTTAAAAGCAAAATTATTAAAATATAAGGTAAACCTACATGATCTTTGTTCCAGGTGGTTATTTCTTTAAAAAGATACAAAAAAACATAGCCTTGGAGTAAATCATTATTAAATTTGATTAATTCAATTGTATTTAATTTACATAAATTTTTGAAAAAATGAAGGAATTATACATAAAATTGAAATATTTGAATAGACTTACAGAAAAAGTTGACTACATAAACATTGAAGAATTAGTTTTCAGAAACTTAAAAAAAACACACACAAATCAAAATTACAGGACCCCATAGAAATTATTGCCTGGAATTAAGACCAGTCAGTTCACACATGCACACACACAGACAACACCACAATAAAAAATAACATGGTAAAATATCTTTCTGTAACTCTAGCATCCAGAGCTAAAAAACTTCTTTCACCCCCTTTACAATCTTTCTAGAACAAGGCACCATTATTTTTTGTCAGGCTCATAGCTGTAGCCTCTCAACTCATCTACCAGTACCTATGCTTCTCCTCTTCTGTCTACTCTCAATATAACAAAGAGGTCTCATGAAATTAAGGGTTAGATTAAGACAATTCTGAACAAAACCTGTGCTTTCTTCATCTCAATTTGAGTTAAAGCCTTTCAACATAGGGCAATTATAAATCCCATTTTGCCCAACAGAGTCCTGTTTTACATTTGTTGTCCCAACCCAGTCATTAATAGGATTCCCTCATTCTTAAAAGTGTCCTGTTGGATGACCAATATATAGTTACTTGGTAAAATCCAATCCCCGTGACATCTCTTTTCTCATCTTGTGCCACTCTCCCCCCAAAACTATTCAGCATTACTGTCAATCCCTGCAAGTTCCTGTCTCAGGGCTTTTTGATTTACATCTTTTAACTTTATTTATTTGCTTGTTTGTTTGTTTATTTATATTTGAGAGAGAGAGAGAGAGAGAGAGAGAGAGAGAGCGCACGTGCAGGGGAGTGGGCCAGAGAGGGAGAGACAATCTTAAGCAGGTTCCACCCTCAGCACAGAGCTCCATATGAAGCTCCATCCTATGACCGCGGGGTCATGACCTGAGCCAAAAATCAAGAGTCAGACGGTCAACCAACTGAGCCATCAGGCTCCTCTACATCTTTTATTTCCTCAGCCTGGAACCCAAACATCCCTTGTCTGCATCTATTTCCTCAAAGTATTTGATAAAATTTCAACTTATCAGTTAAGAGTTATTTAATTCATAATATTTTATTTATAATAGCAATACTACTCCCCCACTTTCACGAGGTATATTCCATTCTTTAACTATGCTTTATTTTCCACCATAACTTTTACCAACCTTTGACGTATGTTCAATTTTTCTTCTCTTCCTCCATCTATCTAGAATGTAAGCACATTGAGATCAAAACTTTGTACCTGATCAGCCAAGCACTGTTACCTGAACATAACATGTACTTAACAGATATTTGTTTAATGAGAAAAAGAAAGACTAACTGTATTGCATAATATAATGTACAATGCTGTTGCTATTTACGCAAAATGGCAAAATGTTAAGACACATAAGGAAATATCCTCTGTATTTTACTATCCCACAAATACCAAAATCTTTAGTTGTTTGAGGGAAGAAGAGAGAGGAAAGATGATTTGGGAATGGTGCCTTTGGTCATTTCAACCTTTTCTAAAATACTTTCAGACATATATTAGCAAAAGATGAAGTAAATGTAGAAACTTAATAGTTTTAAATTCATAACGGTGGAAAAATTGATATGTTCATATTTTTCATAATTTTCTGCATTTTTTGTTTCTTTAAAATATTATATGTATCAATTATTATCCCTTGTTGAATAGCAGACAACCATGATTTTATCATTCACTAGCTAATTCTTTATAAAGTCTTCCATAAAATGCAAATTGATTCAAAGAACACGTTTCTTAAACCAATATGCCCCTTTGAATATTATGTTTAATGAAAAACATTGACGCTGAAAATCGTAAACTAGAAGCAAACAAATGACGTTCCAGGGTATTATTTCTTCTATAACATAACTGAAAAAGTATTCTTTATTTCAAATTACTTTAGCCATTTTTATTGTTATATGCTAGAGTTTTCTTCCTGTTGTGGTCTCTCACTAGATCTCCAGTTTTGCCCCATGTCTCTCTAATCTCTACTCAGTAAGCCCCTTCTTTCTTTCCCGGAGCATAATAGGAAACTAACATTTACTGAAGTCACTCAACTCCATAGTCTTTTCCTCATCTATGTGCAATGTAACACCCTACTCCACTAATATCACAAAACCAACTGACATCTTGTTTGTGGAAAGTATCTGGTGAACTCTCTACAACACAATTCTCCAAAGATTCAGTGATGAGTTTTGTAGAGAAAAAGATATGGAAGAAAATTAAAGATAAATGTAGGTGTTAAGAGAGAGAGATTTTTCCATGTGCCTTAAATTACTAGTGAAAAAAGTAACAGGAAATTCTCAGCTGAAGATCTGCTCCCACACTATGACAAAAGCTTCTCTGTTCTTCAATTTCTTTGTCAGTAATGTATGGAAAATATGTTTCATTTGACTAAGGGAAGATAATGTATTTTAAATGATTGCAATAACAACAATAGCATATCAAAAGGTTATATTGATGAGAACTTTTTTTGGCAATGATGAACATAGAGTCACAACTGGATACCATGACACTGCTGATAAAAATAATTTCAGCAAACCCAGAAAAGGCAAGCAGTTGTTTGGGATTCTTCAGTATCTTTCTGATACTGAAGAATCTATAAAAATCAATTGAGCAGCTCAAAAGAAATGAAAACTTTAAAGAAATTGTTTTTTGAGTATACTCACAGAAATAATGGAAGATACCAAAATTACATAGAAACAAGTACAATGTAATCAGAAACATTTCAATTGGAGGCTACATTTTCCACAAATTACATTCCATGGAAAAGGCTAAAATTATCTCTAGACATGGTGATAATATCATTCTACCCAAAAGATAAAGTAGAATCTGCTCTGTGAATGAATATCTTTTCTTTTCTTTACGTTTCTTTCTTTTTTTTATTGATTTAGTTCTTTCTAGGACAAAAAAAAAATAGTTTTTATAGAATGAAGTAGTTATATGAAACAGAATAGATAACACACTGACAGATGATTTCCTATGCATGAAAAGAACAGTAGCCTATGTATTATTTTCTTCTTCATTTAAAATCAGTTCAAACCCAGATATATGAATAGAATACCTACCACGTTCAAGACACATCATCAAGAATAAAAGGTTTCCTTGTCTTCAAGGTATCTTGTAACTAAAACCTTCCAAAATTAGAATCTATTGTCAATATGCAATGATAAGCTGTGAGTTCATATTTCTATGAATTTTTCCAACTGAAGCTTTGAATATGTCTAATTGAGCTTCATTTCCACCCAGTTTATGTCTTCAGTTTATAAAATGATTTATTTTTCTGATACCATCAGCAAAAACTATTCATTCTATCTTGTTTCTGTTACCTCCTGAATGCAAGGCATCTATTACAAGGGGCTTAGAATTTAAAAGCTTGTTAGTATGTCATTAAATCCAAGGTGCCCATGACACTGCCAGTTAATGAAAAGATTCAAAAAGATACACTGAGTGAATGAATGAATAAATGAACAGAATAAATTGTAAACTTTTATTGAAGTATTTAACACATTGATAAATGGAAAGAGAATACTTTCCAAATCAATCTAGAGATTTAATCTAATTCTAATCAACTTTCCAATGGGGATTGTTTTTATAAGTTGCAAGGTAAAGTGATTCTGAACATTGTATTAAAGGAAAACAGTGAGTAATGTCTAAGATAGCATAGAGATTTTTTAGAAAGATTATTAGGAGATGTTTTCTTATATATTAAAACATAAGCTAAATCTGTAATTATAAAATGTGTTCTAGATATTAGATTAATAGCATAGAACAGGTAGCCTAATATATTAGGAATTTTGTTTATAATAATAAAGCAGCATCAATAATAAGAGTAAACAAATTGATTTTTTAATATTGGAACAATTGGCCAATCACTTAGAAAATAACTAAATTTTTTCTTCACATCTTATCTCCAAATAAATTCTAAGTGGATATAATATATGTAATAAATATAAACATTAAAACCTGCGGGTGAAAATTCACATACTTGTTGAAAACTCAGAATGGGCAAGAACTTTCTGCGAATGAAACAATAAATTAAATCATAAAGGCAAAAGTCATAAAGGAAAAAGTTGATTTGACAACATAAAATTTAACACATATATATTTAAAACTAATAAATATTTTTGAAATCAAATGACAAAGATGAGGAAAGTTACTGCAACAAATATGAAAATTAAGAGATAACACTCTTAAAAAACAGTGACCTATACAAATTAATTAGAGAAATAATTTATCCATACCCAGTGGATCATTATCAAATCACTCTCAAATCAGACTTAAGGTATGAAGAAACTGGAAAATATCCAACATCCCTAATGAAAAAATGGAAAATTAAATAACCAGATAACATTTTCCACCTATCAAATTTACAAAAAGTTTTGCAAAATGATAACATTCCATTGTTTCATGAAATCAGCCCCAACGGCATTCTTACCAAAGGCTGGTAAAGAGGTTACATTGACCTAACCTTTGGAGAAAGCAATTTCGACAGGTAATAAGAAGACAGTGATTTTTCCTTATAGATGTATAAAGCTTGTGAAGCCATGACCCTTATAGTCCAGTTTTAGAATAATGTCACAGCCAAAAAAGTACCAAGTCTGCAACGTCAAAACAAAACAATCTCTTTTATTTTTATAACATTTTTATTGAGTTGCTTATCTTAGACCAGATTAGCAACTCTTAAAAAATCCCCTCTTGTTCTATTTACTCCCTCACTCTGTGAAGCTGCCCTTTTTCAACACTCCATGAAAAAAATTCCTCCCAATAGACAAGTCCAAATGTATCTGCATTACGTCCATGGCTCCCCAATGCTTACCAGCAAAATGAAAAAGAATGGATGGCAAACCATGGATATGGCAGGTAGGGAGGTAGATAAAGAGAAACAAAGAAATAAATTGAGGGAACATGGCTGAAGTTCCCTTTCATGAGCAGGGTTGATGAAAAACTTAGGAATGCTCCTAAATTAATATTTTGTTCTGTCACACAAGAAAACAATATATTGTCAAAGACTGTTGTTTAAAGAAAGATTCACATGCAGCACTTAAATAATAACAAGATAATTGGATTTAATTTATGCCCATTTATAGGTAAGTGATTAAGAAAGTCAATCATTTCATATAGGGAATTTTATGCAATGCTTCAAAACCATGTATTTGAAGAAGACTGATATGAGGAAATTCTAAGTGGGGGAAAAAAAGTAGAGTAGAAAATGTATTTCCAATATGACAATATTTTTACAAGAAGAAAACTAAAGGACGTGCACCAAAAATGTTGCTATTGATATTCTAGTCATTTTCTTCTCCTTCTTTGTATTATGTTTTCCAAAGCTCTGGCAATGAGCATGTTTTATTTTAATGATTTTTTAAATGGGAAAATGACCCTTTAGAATATTTGGTTTTATTTTAATCCCTGTATTTATACTGATATGAAAGAGGTGGCTAATTGCCAGTCAATCTCAGTTACTAAGAAGTTAAAGCAGTAAATTTTCTTCCATTAGATATGGCTAAGGCTAATCATTAACATTCCCGTTGTCTTTCTCTCCACTATTATTACAGAAGCTGGAGGAAATGGCATAATCATGAATCTAAACTCGGGATGGTAACTGACAGTGTGTTGGTAAAAGAAACTCATTTTACCTAGCACAAGTCTAAAGAGAGACCACAGAACCAATTTATCTTCTGATAGTCCCAATTCTAAATGAGAGGAGAAATGGCAATGCATTAGTCTATGTCTCTCATGTCACATTTCTAATTTAACACATTACTGAGAAGATAAATCTTTGAATATGTCCTGCATAAATAACACGTTGTTATGACTCTGTTAATAAAGCATGAACAATTTAGCCTAAGGACTTTGAGCACTCTTAAAAAATATTCGTTTTAAATATTAAGTACATACAAATATTTGTAGAGTTTAAATATAAGTATATTTAAAGTATAAAAAATAATAATGCATGAAAATCAACTAAACAATCTCTCAGCTTAAATAAGAACACTATCCTGACATTTAGGCCTCTATGTAAACTTCTCTGCTTAGCTGTAACTACTGTTTTGAGTTTTGTGATTACTATAGTCTTATTTTTCTTTCTTAGATTTAGTAGATGTTTGTATCTCTAAAATTATGTTACTTAGTTCTGCATGTTTTTCTTAAACTTTATGTAATGATATTATGCTCTATCTATCCTTCTATAACTGCTTTTTGACTCAACTTTATGTTCCAGAGAATCATCTTTATTTACATGTTGATAAAATTAACAAAATTGTTCTTTTTATGGGCTGTATTTTATTTCATCATAAGACTATAGCGCACATAATGTATCTTTTCTAGTATTGGGGAGTTTGATTGGATTTGGGTGATTTACTTTTTTTTTTTTTTTTTTTGGTACTACAATGTTGCTCTAACAGCTTTTCATGTTTCATGGCACCAAAATACAGTAGGTTTTAGCAGACACATTTAGGAGTGGAGTTGTTGAACCACAGGATAATTGGGTTCAACAATACTACATCATGTCAAATTATTTCTAAAGAATGTTTTCTAGAGGATTTATTTTTTCTAAACAATATTTTATACATTTTATACAATGCTGAATTTTATTTGTGAACACTGTTTTGAATTTTTGATACTAGGTTCATGTCTGAGATTAGCCTATATTTTATATGCCTATATTGTTCCTGTTTGGTTCTGGTAATCAAGGTCATGTTGATATTATAAAATTGAGCTTTTTCTTTCTCTAAGAAACAGCACTTAAGATTATCATTATTTGTTCTTGAATATTTGATAGACATTTTCAACAAAACTAAGTGGGACATGAGATTTTAGTTTTAAGATCTTATATTAATGGTTAATATGTTCAACAAGATTTAATTGTATTGGATTATTTAATTAATACGGATTATTATTTATTGTTATATGATTTTTATGTTTCTTAAAAACTTTACATTTTTAATTTATTGCAATTTATCTTTAATAACATATTTTTATTATTTTTTTAATGTTTATTTTGAGAGGGAGAGCACAAGTGAGCCTGAGCAGGGAAGGGGCAGAGAGAGGAGAGAGAGAGACTCCCAAGCAGGGCTGGCCGCTATCAATGCACAGCCCTAGGCATGATACCAAATATCATGAACTCTGAGATCAAAACCTGGGCCAAAATCAAGTGTCAGTCGCTTAACCGACTTGAGTCACACAGGCGCCCCAATAACTTATATTTTTAAATAAACTATTGTGCCTCTAGTTACACATTTTCATTATGAATGTTTTTGTATCATCTTTGTTTTTCTTGTCAAACTTTTCAAAGTATAGTATCTTTCAAAAACTAATACTTTTATTGGTATACTCCACTGTATTTGTTTTGCATTTTATTATATTTCTGCTTCAGTTTTTCCTTTCTTCAACAATTTTTGGGTTTACAGTTTATTCTTTTTTTAACTTTTTAATTGATGCCTACTTTATTTTCACCTTACATTTCTTCCTAATACGCTAACTCAATACTTTGAATTTCCTCCAAGGTGCTGTTCAGGTGAATTACACAAGTTTGGTACTATGCTATTTCGATGTTATTTTACAGTGCAAAACATCTTAATATGCATTTTAGGATTTTTTTCTTTAACCCATGAATTATCTGTTTCCTGACACATGACATTTCACAAATATCTCTTTGTTACAGACCTCTAACTTAAATGGGTTATGGTAGAAGAATGTTCTTTACAATAAATTCTTTGACAAATTTTTAAGATCTGTTTTTTTTCCAGGGTGAGATCAGCCTTCTTAAACATGTTATATGTCCTTGAATAGAATATGTATTCTGTAGTTGTTGATTCAGTGTTGTATGTACATCTATTAAACCAAATGTATTAATTTGCATTGATCAAATCTTTCTTGTTCTTAAAACATATTACCTGATTTATCTATTAACTATTTATACAATCATATTAAGAATCATCAAAATAATGGTAGTTTTGCAAACTTATCTTTAAAATTCTGCCAATATTTGTTTTAAACTATCTTATTTTGTAAGATATTTTAAAACTATCTTATTTGTTAAAACTATCTTATTTTGTAGATAAGACATATTTTTTCGATTGAATTGAACATTTTATCATTATCTGGAGACAACTTTATGCTTTTAATGCTTAGTGGGTTTTGCTTAAAAGTCTGTTTTTCCTAATACATGTTTATACCAGCTTTCCTCTGTTTAGTATTTACTTTGTATATTTACTTATTTACTTTGTATATCTTTTACTACTCTTTTACTTTCAGTCTTTTTGTGGTCTTGTTGTTTAGATATAAACAGTACTTTCAAAATATTTCGACAGTCTTTTTTAATAAATAATTTACTTATTTTACACTTAATACGATAGCTAATCATCTATAGTAGTTATAGGAATATATTCTATCATCTTATTTTGTGATTTCAATATCTTCCAACTTTTCTATATACTTTTTCCCTTTCTTTCATTTAGATTGATTTTTCTTCTGTCATTTATATTTATCTACTTTATTAATGTTATGCAATCTGTTTTTAGTTTTTAATGATTAACTTGAATAAGTTACTGTAAATAAAGTCAAAAGCTCTAAGTGCAGAATATAAAGAACAACAATAAACATATATACACTCCCAAATAAATAATAATAATGTCAAGTTTTAAGGTACATCAATGGAACTAAAATACAGAAAAACAATAGCATACAAGTTGGGAAAAGGGGATTATATGGATTCGGGTATTCTACCTTTAACACCTATATTATGAATTATATGTTATTTAAATATAAATTATTTAACAGTATGACTTACAAGTCAAGACCTGCCTAGGTACCACTTGCCCAGAGTTAGTCAAACTCAAAATTACGGGCACAGTTGTCCAAAAGATTGCCCTCACTTCAAACACCAGCCACAAGGTTGGGGGTCCACAAGGCCATACTTAATTCTGACTGGCTGGCTACAAATTTGGGGTATCCCACACCATTCTCATGTTTAATTAGTCATTAGAACAATTCATAGAACTCAAAAGGCACTATATTTACAATTAGAGCTTTATAACAGCAAAAGGAATCAAATTACAATATCAAAAAGAATAAAATCAAAATTAGCAAACTATCCAAAGAAGACATACATAGACAGAAGTCTGGAAGGGTTCCCATATGTTCTAAATACTCATATGGAAAGACAAAAATAAGGTCACCTGGGTGGCTCAGTGGGTTGAGCATCCGACTTCAGCTCAGGTCATGATCTCATAGCTTGTGAGTTCAAGCCCGGTGTCTGGCTCTGTGCTCACAGCTCAGAACCTGGAGCCTGCTTCGGATTCTGTGTCTCCCTCTCTCTCTGCCCCTAACCCACTTGCATCCTGTCTCTGTCTCTCTCAAAAATAAATAAGCATTAAAAAAAATTAAAAACTAAGAAAAAAGAAAGACAAAAATGACAAGATTGAACTTAAAAGAAAATTTATGCTGCATATAGGAGAGAAATCTAAAATTTAAGAATACAAGAAGAAGGAAAGTAAAAGGATAAAAAGACTACACCAAGCAAATGCTAACAAATTTAGTTATCCCTCTAGTTTTGAACTACATATTCATGTGAATTTAGATTTTTCCCCCTACTTCGTCCAAAAACAACTTGGCCCAACAGGACTAATGCAGATGCAGATATGAGAATTATTTTTCATCATTAAGCCAGACATTAAAAAGAGCTGCAAAAATGTAAAACAATGCCCTCTTTTCTCTAAGTTGCTTTATTTTGGAAAGTAGAGACATTTTTCACAAAATGTGTTATATGCACTCATGTATAATAGTTTACCATTCTTATTTTAAATGATATAATACATTTTTGAGTTGTAATTTATAATAACATAGATATCAATAGATAAAGCTCACCTAAATAAAAGTTCTTTGGGTCCTCAATAATTTTTAAGAGTTTAAAGAGACCTGGGGCATCCTGGGTGGCTCAGTCAGTTAAATATCTGACTCTTAGTTTTAGCTCAGGTCATGATCTCATGGTTTTGTGAGTTCAAGTCCTGTGTCAGGTTCTGCACTGGCAGTGCAGAGGCTGCTTGGGATTCTCTGTCTCTTTCTCTGCCCCTCTCCCACTCACGCTGTTTCTGTCTCTATCAAATAATAAATAAGTACACTTTAAAAAGAAGAGTTTAAAGAGATCCAAAATGTTTGAGAACTTCTGTTGTAAAACAATTTAGCAAATAGCTAATAAGGCTGCTAAATGGAATAATATAGAACCATGTACCTAACATCTACAGACTATAATTCGTTAAAAGTTCATACTTTTATAAAAATTCATGATATTCTAGGTCATGAAGGAATTCTCAACCAATTTCAAGGGACCAAAGCATATAGAGTGTTCTCTGACCACAGGGAAATTATGGTAAAAATCCATTATACAATAACCATCAGATGTTTATAAATTAAGAAATACACTCTTAAATAACCTGTTATAGGAAAACCACAATGTTGATTAGAAATTACTTAGAGCCTAATGACATTGAAAATAGGTATATCAAATGTTATGAGATGCAGGTAAATCCATACTGAGAGGGGGAATTATAGCCTTAATGCATATATTAGACAAGATGAAAGGCTCAAAACCAATGACTTAAACATCAGTCTCAAGTAAGATTAAAAAATTAAAACAAATCAAAACCCCTAACATTTTAGAATGGAATAATTAATAATTAGGACAATAATAGAAATTATAGAGAAACAAAATTAATATGTAAAACCTGAACCAAGAAGGACAAAGGTAGTGTTTTAAGGGTGAAGTCTATTGGGGCAAAATTTATATATAGTAAAAATCACTCTTTTCTAAAAGTAAATTCTGACTAATGCATATCTATGTAGCTATCATCTCATTTCCTTCAATCCCAAAATTCCCCTCATGCCCCTTTGTAGTCAATTCCTTCCCCTTAACTAGCTCTTGGCAACCACTGATTTTTTTTTTTGTCTGCATAATTTTACCTTTTCCAGAATGACATGTAAATGGAGTCATACAATATGTAGACATTAGTCTGGATCTTTTCATTTAGCATAATGAATTTTAGATTCATTCATGATGCTACATTTTTAAGTAGCTTATTTATTTTCATTGTTGAGTAGTATTTCATTGCACATAATGTACTCCAGGTTGTTCATCCATTCACCAGCTGACAGACATCTGGGTAGTTATAACATTTTATTGATTATGAATAAAATCAGGACTGACATCATAGGCATGTGACCTATGCAGTTACAGACTAGATGATCAGACTAGATGAACAGAAAATGGAAAGTATGTTGGAAATCCTATAATAAGACCTATGTTATCTAGAGAATGGAAGATAAACCAAAGAAGATTCAGAGTTTTGCCACATTGATGAAGGGTTTTAGGAGTCCAGTAGTAAGAGGCATGCTAAGACATGCTTGATGAAGTAAAGGACAAATTATTGCACCTTGTACCTTCTACTGTTAAGAAAGAAACATACTGCCTGGTCAAAGTCTTTGGGTTTTGGAGGCACTGTAATCCACACATGGGAATATTACTTTGATCCATTCACCTGGTGACATGGAAGGCAGCAGGTTTGAGTGGGACCAGAGTAGAAAAGGACTTTGAAGCACATCTAGGCTATGGTGAAAACCATTCTGCTACTCAGACCAAAGAACCCAGCAGGGTCTATGATACTAGTGGTATCTATGGTTGCAAAAGACACCCAGTGGAGTTTATAGCACCTTGGTCAGGGAATCACAATGTAAATTCTAGGTTTTTGGAGCAAGGTTATGTCTTCTCCAGTGGAGAACTACATATCACTCAAATAACAGCTCCTACATGCTACTGGGCTCTGGAAGAAATGAAATATCTGGTTATAGGATATCACATGACTCTGTCCAGAGCTATCCATCATGTAATGTGTTCTGTCAGATCTACCATGAAATCAAAAAGTTGGGTAGGCTCAACAGCAATCCACTGTAAGGTGGAAGAGATGTTGAGGATCAAAAAGAAGCAAAAAACATAATTAAGCTACCCCATGAGGTGGTCCATCCTCCAAATCATCCACCTCTATATTACCAATGCCTAGTCCTCAGCTCAATCTATAGCCACATAAGTGATTTCTAAAGAGTTTCTGTTTTTACTTGGACTTGGCTTCTAAAAAGCCTCTACTTCCCTGTCAACTTCTCAATGTATTTTATATTTTATGCATTATTACAATATTCTTATTGGGATGTTAAGTAAGGGAATTATCTCCAACACTACTAAAAATGGAGTACTAGTATCTATACATCATAATTTCAGTGAAGGTTATTGTTTATATTTGTTCTATAATGCTAAACGTATATCATAATTATCTTAGACAAATCTAACATGGTTGACAAACTAGAATTTTTTTTTTTACTGATTTATTCATTTTCTTCTCAATTTAGCCCCTGTGGTCTATAGTACCAACAATTTTGAAAGCTAAATTAAAGACCTAAAAAAAAAGGTAATGATATATAAGGCAAAAGAGAGAGAGAATACCTAGAAAAATTAGTCGATTCTCATTTCAGAGTTCAATAACCCAACAAAACAATCCATCAGCTTTGGGAGAACAAAATTTTTCAAATTAATTTTTGTAGACATGGTTGAAATGTGCTATTAAAACATATTAGGTCTTTTGCTTTTATTTCTACATGAAATATGGCAAAAGTATGGTAAGTTTTAATAAAAATGGAATGGCCATTTCATGTTTTGGACCCCTATCTGGAAATAATAATGAATTGTTGGGTATATAAAAATGTGTATATATGTACATATTTTCCATATTGTTATACATTTTATAACAGAAATGTGAGAATCCACCTGCTTATTTTGAAATTCCTGAGAAAAGGTATGTGACAGAAAGTCCAAAGTTAAGCTTAAAACATCTTTTTCCTGATTTTAATAGCATTTACAACCGATCTACATTTTATGCTATGAAATAAAATTATTGTATGAAGCAAGTACTTTCACTTAATATGTTTCTAAGTGCTTTGCAATTATTTTTATTCTGGTAATTTATATAAGTAATGGAATAACTTAATAAGAATTATCAAATACTGCGTTAAAAATTAATGAGAGGGCAAAGAAGTAACTAAAATTCTGATTCACTAAATGTGCTTTGTATATTATTCTGACGCTAGATTTAACAAATGAATGTCTTTTTAAAAGTGTAATTAAGAAAAGAACTGAAATCAAGTCTATGGAAGCAGGAATGATGCAATCAGATTTCTTCATGCTTCATAAAACAATTGTGAACATTTATTACAGACAGAACATATAGAAGTGGACCAACTGAGACTGTGACTGCGTGAAAATGTCCATTTTGAAATACTGATAATTTAAATAAGCCAAATTTGCATATATACAGTCAATTCTCATAATTCTGGATTCTATTGTAAATTTGTCAACTTGCTAAAATTTATTAGGAAACCTAAAATCAATATTCATAGCACTTTCAGGGTATTCCCAACCATGCTCAGAACTGAAAAATTTGAGATGCCTGATGCGCATGTTCTCAGCTGAGGTCCAATAAGGCAACCTCTGTCTTGTTCCAGCTTTCATACAGATAGGATCAGAGGATAGAGAGGGTAGGGGCAGTATAGTGGAGTGCAAGAAACTCTGGCTCTGGGCCATTTGTAAGGGTGTGATTCTCAACTCTGGCAACTGTTAGTAGGGTAGTCCTACTTACAGGTAAATAAGCCACTTGAAATTCTGAACCTCACTTTCTCCTTTGTAAAATCAAGAAAACAGAATCTACCAGGATGAGTTATTTTAAGACTTGACATCATAATCTACATGAGCTAACACACACACATACTTCCCTAACAGCAATGGTTTAGTACTTAATAATTTAGTGTTCACAGCAACTTTATAGAACATATCTACCACAAATAATGAGATTCAACTGATTTCATATATACACATATGAATATATATGCATTTTTACACATACATAAATATATATACATTATATATATAAATTTATAAAATTTGACTCTGAATTATACTTAGAAACATGGCCTGAAATATTCTTAAATTGCATTTCATCAGCAATAGTCATGAAAATATGCTCTTATGTGTGTAGAGCTAGAAATGATTATATTATTTAGTGTTTGGAAAGAATAAAAATCATGCACTGATGATAAAATAAATCACAGACTTGTGGTTAATAACATTCTGCTGAAATAAAAATGTAAAAACAAACAACAAAATTAAGTACCTCCTAAAATGTGGAAAGAATACTAGAGAAATATATTGCCTATCACACAATTTACAAATGATGGCTTTAAACAAGTTGCCAAATAATTACCTTTTTAAAAACTAAAATTTTATGAGGCAAAGGGAAAAGATTAATCTCTAATTTAGTTTCTAATTTGACAAAAATTATAGTTTCCAATTTTTATTTCCACATAACCAGAATAAGTGATGTCTTTATCATGTATTTATATATGCAATTTTTCCACTGTTATAATTGACATTACTGATAATAGATACGATAGACAATGGAACTAAGGTTACAGTGAATCAGTTTATGTTTTATGCTCTACCTTCATTGGCAGTATACGTCACCTATGGTCTGCTGCTGATTTTTAAAAAGAGAGAAAATAAAATTTTCTGTTTCCCTTAGAGTATACCTATATAAAATCCATAGTTTTGGCTAAGAATAGAAGATAAGATTTCTAAAACCAGGGGGAAAAAAGCTATTCTGTAAAATTATTACCAAAATCTGTTTCCTAAAATGATTTAATCTTGAAATTACCTTTGCAATGGTGTCCTTTTTGTTCTGGAAAATCACCTACGCTGTGTCTTATAGTTATGCTAATACAGATCAAGTACCTATCTATCACTCCTTGGAAACCTTTGAATACAGATTTTCAAACATAAAAAGTTGAGCAATGGCTTTTTTGTACCATTATTCAAGACTTGGAATAATTAAGAGAATGTACTGAGCATCCTTTCACCAGAGGGCTGGGCATTTTTTTGTGGATTCTATAGGGGTATTACCTGATTCTGAAAGGAGTACACCATTGATTGAATTTTTGTTAACTAGATTATTATTCTGTCTATAACAATCCAAATGAGTTTTATTATTGCCAATGCAAATAAATGTAATCTAGTAGAGAATATAAGTATCTATACTAAAATTCTAATATGAACAGGTTTTAACATCTAAGTGGTTACCCTATTAATTAGTAAGTTGAATAAAATCTTTGGCACACATTAACTTTGTATTTCATGAGAGTTTTTATAAGAGTACAAAATTTATAAAATAAATTTATAAAAACATTATGAGTCATGATTTTATATTTTTGAAAAGTATAACTTAAGACTATAAATAGGATTTTTAATGTAGGCATATGCAACAATAGTTTTGCTGTTTTTCTTTCTAAATAGAAATAGACTTTTCCATGCTTAAAATATATTTCTGGTTCTCATGGGGTTCTGTGTGCAGGACACCTTGAAATATAACAAAAAGGAGAGAAATAAGAACATACAAATGTGACCCTTCTCTTCAGGTAATATCGGAGAAGAATCTGAAAAAACTAAACTTGGCTATCCCATTTTTCTGTCAACAGCCAATTTAAGTTTGCAACTAATTAATTAATTTTAAAAACGGTGGTAGGGAATCATCGTAAGATAGTAAAAAGCAAACAAAGTGACTGAAACGGAGTGCATACATTTAAAAAATGGGGGATTAGGTTGAAAAGTAGATGGAAAAGACTTGGAAAAGTTCTACTCTGATGGTAACTGCTGAATTCATATTTTGCAAAGGAGCATTTCACAGGCAATGTCTCATTTCCATCAAAGGCACTGGGCATGAGAAGTTTGGACTAAAAGAAGCAGAATCAGTATCAAACAAAAAAAACTGAGGTCAAATCTCAACTCCATCCTTTGTTGCTATTACGTTGAGGAAGCTAATATCTCTGAGCAATTATGTCCTTCATTTCTGTCTTTTGGGATTATTGTGAGGATTAAATGAGATAGAATATAGAAAAGCATTTTGTGAACACTTTAGCACCATGCAAATGTTAATTATGTATGATCATAAAAACCATGAGAATAGAATTTTTAATTAAAAAAATGATGGCTTTTTCAGATTTTCATCACCCCCTTAAACATAGGCTAAAATTATCGAATGCATTTATGCATTTCTATTCTTTTCATAAATTTTTAAAACTTTTTTCAATATTATTGTTTCTTTTTTCTGTTATCTTGAAGAATAACATATTCTAAGAGTACTTTCTTTCTTACCACATAAAATCCAGCTAATAATTTCAGTTCCATATAATCTAACTACCTATGGCTACACTGTACCTTCTAACTTTAGTGATACCTTTCTTTTTCTTAGTTTACTCAATCATCCCGATTTTTGGCATGAAATAGAAACAGTCTTTTATATTTCACATATTGATTTTCATATTTAGAAAGAAAACACTTAAACATGAAAGACTGATGTATATATACAGCCAACTCATTTTTATTTTTTCCTGAGTGGACTGAAATAAATAATGCCTGCTTTAAAAACATTAGATGTACATACAAAAGATTATTGGAGAACATGACAAATGTCTATTCTTTGGCCCAAACTCCAGTTCTATCCCTTCCTCACAATAAGGCTTTCCTCTGCCCTGAACCAATTGGCAACAGTTGGGATTTGAACGGCTATTAATAGTTGGATGTGATTCTCTGCTTTTGTCTTTAATGATTGCAATCCCTAGATATTCTCAAAGATGTCATTTTCTCTGAATATTCACCGTATCATTACAGTTTCTCAGAAAAATGTTAACTGAAATATATTTTTTTTAAAGAACAGGACTACAATTATATGGCTTATTTCTTATCCACAGTTAGGTTTCTGTCACATAATGGTCATTTGGTCAACTTTCCATTCTTCCTTAAAACACATTTTCTAAGTGTAGCACAACAAAAACACTTTTTGAACCAGTTAAATCTTTCTCAGTTTTCTTTGGTAGTGATTTTATTACTGCTTCTTAAGACATGCTATTCATTTTTTTTAAGAAATACATCATTGAAAACTATTATTGAATTTAAACATCTCCATCTGTTTTCCTCCTGAATTTCTCATCTCCTTTTAACTAACTGTAGTCATTAGTGATTAAAGCATTATTGTATTCTTGTTCAAAAGTTCCACTCTGATGGTAACTTCTGAATTCATATTTTGCAAAGGAGCATTTCACAGGCAATGTCTCATTTCCAACTCCTGAGAAGTGCAGTCTATGAAAAGCAGATGACAAGGAGACAGCCAGCTGTGTATTCACAAAAACTTCCTTAGTAAGCAAGCCATTCCAAGCTTAGAGACTCAACCATTGATGCTATGGTTCTCGGATGCTTACTTTTCAATTTAGCACATGTGGGAAATCTTGATAAAATTGTTTCAATTAATATTTAGTTCAAAAAATATTCTTTATAGAGTCTTGGGTTCAGGACTCCTTTCTTAAGCAACTCTTTGGGCAAAATTTTAAATTTGAATTCTAACTCCATTACTCCATTATGCTTGTGATTTTGAGTAAGTTACTTAAATTCTCTACGTATCTTGATTTAGAAAGGAAGGACTGTAATAATGGCTGCATGGTGGAGTTGTTGAGAAGTGTTGACGAGATGTTGTATATGAAAGCTTTATAAATTACCTAATTTACATGACAACGTGCTCATTCCTTTATTATTTCTAGTCATAACACACTCATACTCAGGTTTGGGTAGCATGGCATCAAACAAGAGGATAAAGACTGACAAATGTAATTATTTCAAATTTCCTAATAAATATGCTCCAGATTAATAAAATTAAATAAAAATATTTTATAAATATAATATGCTAGTGAATAAAATATTAACTTTATTTGATGTCAAAAAAAGTGAATCGAGGGGCACCTGGGTGGCTCAGTTGGTTAAGCATCCAACTTCGACTCAGGTCATGATCTCACAGTTTGTGAGTTCCCATGTCTGGCTCTGTGCTGACAGCTCAGAGCCTGGAGCCTGCTTTGAATTCTGTGTCTCATTCTCTTTATGCCCCTACCCCACTTGTGCTGTCTCTCTCTGTCTCTCAAAAATAAAATGTAAAAATAAAATTAAAAAAGTGAATCGATATTTCTTGCCACTTTTCAGTTAATAAATGTTTAGTTTTCTACTACTATTGTATTATACTATTATATCAATCTTTTAGAAAGAAGTTAAAAAAAAAACATTAAATGCTATGTGACCTTTTCATCAAATAAGTCTTGGATTTACTTATATTGGCATTGGTTGCTCTCCTATCCCTTTCATTCCACTCTTCCTGCTTGCAAGATTTATGATGAAAATCAAAATTCTTATCCTTGTTCCTCTGTAGGTGAGGTGTTTTTCCCCTTCTGTTTTCTTCCAGATTTTCTCTTTATCTTTGATTTTATGTAGCTTGAATATGATATGCCTAGGTGCTTTTTATTTTTAATTGTTTGCTTTGTTTTCTTGGTGTTTAATGTTCTCCTCCTCCTCCTCCTCCTCTTTTTCTTCTTCTTCTTCTTCTTCTTCTTCTTCTTCTTCTTCTGTGGTCTCTCAGCATCTTGAATCCATGTTTCAGTGTCTGTTGTTTTTGTTTTCCTTTCTTACCATTTGCTCCTTTCCCTACCTCCTGTTGACTATTTTTGTTTCTTCTCACTCCTTAGGTATGATAGGAAGATTAGAGGAAATCAGGTAGAATAATGTTTCAGCATTTCCCTATGGGAAGATTTTCTCTCTGGTGAGGAAGCCTTTGTTATGGTGAAGAATCTGGGAGAGTTACACATTGGCAATTGTTCCTTTCCCTCTCCAGGGTCTTGAGGGCATTTTTCTTGGATCTTCATTATAAGAACCTGATGGGGTTCCTGATGAAAAAGTCTGAGAAAACATGGAGACCCCCATGATTTTAGCCCCCACTTTTTCACCCTTGGTTTTCATGCTCAGCCTCCAGAGGCAATTTACTAAAATTACCAGTGAATTGGTCTTACCTCCATGGCTTACAGTGGCTTTTGTTGTACCTAAACAGATTTCAGGTACATTATCTCCCTGGATGTACCTGTCTCTTTAGATTTTTGTTGTGGAAGTTTTCCTTGTGAACTCAGTCTTTTAGGAGTTCAAAAAATCATAGATCTTTACTTTGTTTAGTTTTTATTTGTTGGACCCCTATTCTGTTCATACCACTGGATTTACCACTGTTATATGATTTGGTATGTAAAGGCATGAGTAAATTGCCTTTCATTGATGGAATTATCACTTGCAATTTAATTCTTTGAGTAATTATAAAACATTACTTTTGCAACATACAAACCACTAACAGGTCACTGAATAAAGAGAAACTCTTAATTTGTGTTTATTTCTTTTTATCCCAATTTTTCTTTCCTCACATCATTCAATATTAAAGACAGAAAGAGAGAGAGAGGCAGAGACAGAGAGAGAGATATGCCAGTCAATTCCTGTTACTCCTGAATCTTTCAGTTGCTAAAATTGTTTCTTATTGAGATGAGTGAATACAAAATTAGTTTTGAAACGATGTCTGGCCAACACAATCATTGGAAATGCAAAGGCATTAATATGATACATGACTGGTGCAGTAAGCTCATTGAAAGTAGCATATTCCAGGAGATGGGTTAGAGAAGAACAACTATTCTAGTGAACTCTGTCATCATAATTCATTATGTTGTCCTGGACAATTAAAGGATAGTTCTGTTATTTTGTGCTTTTGCATTAAGATCCAAGTCAACTAGTCTATTTCCCTGGAGTGCTTTCTGATAAATCTTTCCCAATGGTTTCAATCTACTTGTCTTTGCTAAGCCACACAAATACAAACAATCCAGAAAGGTTGATAAGTTGAAAAGATAGTGGGCAAAATGGTCCACGGATGATACTTTTCAGTACATATTTAATTGGAATTAATTCCACTCTCTGTGATTTCATAATGCTTGGAGTGGATGGATGTGATAAGTTTGGAATAATTAGCAAAGAAGTAAACTGGTAGGTGAGTCACATAAGCCCCACTTCAGTGAGAGATTTAAGTTAACTAAAAAGTCACTTAGTGATTCCTAAGAGATAGTCCCAGTATAGCTAGAAACAATTTTCAGAATGTCTGCAACTTTCCGGTTTGATGGTTGACAATCATATCTTCTGTTTGTTTTCTGTTGGGTAAATGGAGCATAGTCATTATATTTGCATTGCTCTCCGGCTTTCAGTGGTCTTCCCATTTGAGCCAATGTACTCTCCTTCTAGAAAACCAAATGATGATAGAGGCATATGATTTCAGATACAAATAAAAATTATAAAGTAATTGTATATGTGAAGAAAAATATTCTTGATTTATAATCCACCCAGTTTATTCATGAGTATCCATAGAAAGCCCCACCTGGTAAGCCCATGGTTAAAGGATATGTGTTACCAAATCATAAGGAAAGTCTGGCGATTATCTAGTGAACTTAATTTAGAGAAATAGCACATTTAGATATTTACAATGCTAAATATAGCCATTTTTTAGATTATCAAATTAAGGTGCAAGCTTAAATGTTAAACTTCATAGCAAGATTCTTATGTAAAATAATTCTTTAGAACAAATTCTGCTTTAGATAATTATATCTTTCATTTCTATTAACTGCCTCTAATGTAATTTCCTCCTAAAACAATTGTCTTCTCTCTGACACCCAAAATCACTCCAAACTTCTTTCCCACGTGGTGATGTCCATAGGCTAAGTTTGTAAAAATAAATTTTATTACTCTACTTGACCTACTATGTACTAGTACGTAGTACATTATTTAGTTCATCTAGGCTCTACCACCCATTAGCTTATTGATGAAGAAAGTAAGAAACAAATATTGGGTGACTTGAATCTGACTCGCACCTAGTAAACACCTTATCTAAGATTGAAAATTGAGTTATTCTGCCATACCTTGGTACTTTTATGCAAACTTCCTGAGCTATCCTGTTTTATGGATGGATGCTCAAGATACAGAAAGTCATAAACTAAGAAGGAAATAGGTAGATTTTTAATATACAGTAACTAAGTTTCTATGTAACTTCTTATTCCATGTAGAGAGTTATAAGAAATCCAGTTTGGAAAAAGCGTACCAATGGATTCTTTCATGGTGCAGGTAGGAAGTTTTGTTCTGTGTTGTTAGGAAATCGTACGTTTGTTTAAAAATGTACAAACAAACCAAAAATGTGTATAGTCTTAATTGAGTGGCGCTGCCATGACAACCCCATAATCCTTGCAAGGCTTTTCTAGAAGGCTTTATAAATTGCACATCATGGTAGAAATGACCAAGGCAAAATAAATTATTTCTCTTACAACAGAAATGTATGATACCAAGTACCCATTTTTACTTTGAGATTTTAAAGTAAGCATATAGATAGCATTAAGATATGAATAAACATGAGTGATAGATTGAGTTGTCTAACAGCCAGCCTCAAGCAGAAAAACCAACTGACTTGAACAAAGGATCTCAGGAGAGGGAGATTTATGTTATTCAGCTGAATTACATTCCTTTATAGACTGCTGCGGATGGGTTGCAGGAAAAGCAGCCATCCATCCGATTTAAATAGACTGCGTGCTAGTACTATGAGATATACCATTAATTCATTGTCGGGGGCTGCTGTAGGCATAGAACTGGCTTTGTTCTCTGACAGTCTCCCCCGGATTAAATAGAAATGCCATTTACCACAGTGTCAAATAAGTCGGGCCCATATAACACTATAATCAAGTTGCAGTGACATTACATATTTTAGCCTCAATGTTGAAAATGGTTAAGTCAGCGGACTTACTATCTGCAGAACTCTGCTGACCCTTGAGAGCCACATGTAATTTATCAGGTAGTTACTGTCTTCTATTTGTCAATAATAATACTGGTATCTTTAATTTGTGCTGCATATTGTCGTTACAATGTTGATATTCTTGTCTTTAGACTCTCTAGTTCTTTTTTTATAAGTTTGTGAAATACATACTATTATCTTAGATTTAGGGATAATAGCACTGAATATGAGAAGTTAAATGAGTTTCTCAAGTTTGTAGAACCATAAAGTGATAAACCCAGAATTCAAATACAGATATCCTGACTCTAATGTCAATATTCTTTCCATAGCACTGTGTTAGGTATTCTGAAATGGAGTTAGGATAAATGAAGTATATTATGGAGTATATTATGTTCTAAGTTGTGAGTAAAGTATGCATACAAACAACTGTAGGAGGAAAAATGACTATAGGCCTCAAGTATCACTACTTTCTTGTAGCATATCTAGCGTCTCTGTTATTCATCAAGTCTTAGCAGAGATTCTGCTGTCTTAAAATAACCCATGAGCAGATTTCCCTCAATAGCTTGAAATAACTAGAAACCAGATCTTAATTCTGAATACTAATGGAGATTGCTGTGTTCAATCCCTTGTTACTAAATACATACTAAGTTGCTTACAGGTAGGACACACAATCTATGTGAGAGATTTTAGATCTCTTCCATACATTAAGGTCTGAGAGGATTGGGAACATGTTTAGCTAATGTACTCAGACATTTAAGTTACTAATTTGGAATGCTTCTAATTTTCAGACTAAAAAAACCAAATCAACAAAACAGTTTTTATGTTAGATGGGATACAGAGTTGACTAAAATGTTTTCATAGAGCAAGCATGAGAGTCTGATACCCATAAAAGCGTCCATTTCCTAAAATTAAACAGATCAGATGCTTTACACTCTAAAACCATTAATGATTCAGTATGTGCATTTCCAATTCAATTGGCAGCACACTGTCTTCACTCCACTCTCCCATTACGGGGAGACTATCTGTCAACATTTAATGCCACACACAGACACCACTCCACCTGCAATTTCAGTCTCAAATGACTCCATATTAATGAGGAAGTATCAACACTTGAATGCAAAACCTCGTTTAGGATTCAGGGTGACCGGAATGATGAAATAATTCTTTTGTAGATAATCAGTGGATTGGATAGAAAAAAAATACTTGTTCTGCCCAGTTAAGCCATATCTCAAGATAACCAGATGCTTAGGGTATCAATAGACATTCTAGTGCCTAATAAAAACGTATAGCTTGGTTAGAATTTCACGAGAATGACTTCATTTTCAAAAGAGGCAACTGGAACAAGTTTCAAAATAGGTTCATCAGGGGGCAGAAACCATTCCGTTTTCCTTTTTTTTTTTTTTTTAATCCCACAGCATTCTTATATAATACATAACTGTGATATTCCTTTTCTTATCAACAAGACATAATCAAGTGTAATATGTTAAATAAAACATTAACCTATTATATAAAGTAAATATATCTCTCAAAAATGTAAAAGAAAATTGCAGAATTTCTATTAGGAAGAAGCCAAATATACATATCCCATTCATTTTCATTTTAACTGTCCTCCAAAATCTCTTTACCTCTTCTAATTATGCCTAAGGGCAGACCCAAATAATTTGCTTATGTGTTCTATAATTTCGAATTCAACAAGTATTTATCAAACATTCTTATAGACTTAACACTGTTCCAGTTTTCTGAGAATTAAAAAAAAAATAGGACTTTTTCTGGGCTTTCAAGAAGCTCACAAGATTATTTTAAGAAGACATATGTCCATCATGTAGCACTAGGAAACAATGTGGTCACATTGCAATTTTGTGAGAAAAAGAGTAAGTGCAATGAAAATTACTCAGGGGGAAGAGATGGAGAACAGTGAAATCTGATTTTATTTCCAAATGGACTTCTCTTTACTATGTCCTATTTTCTATGCAAACTTTCTATGCTTTGCTACCCATATTATGCATTCAAGGAAAATAAAGGATTTAAAGCTTTTTTGATAAGTTATAAAAAGTTAACAGATTAGTTTGTCTACACACAACACACATCATACTACAATCATATATGTATGACTGAGTAATCATTTGTGTAGTATATTAAATCCATGCAAATCAATGCCTGTATTTACCAAAGATAACACAAGTTTCCTAAATAGTGTGTATGAGAGATAATTTTTAATTATAATGATATGTAGGCTGAAAATTATTTCATGGTGTCTCTGTGTGTGTATGTGCACGCACACACACACACACACACACATAATACACCATTTTATATATGCGATATGTATAAAACTAATTTTATTTATATTCATATGCATATACATATCTGGGTATATGGATATGTGTGGGTATGTTAGTTTATTCTGAGATAATAATTCTTCACTTAACTTTAGAGACCAAACATTATGTAGAAATCTTGATGATGCTTAAAACAAAAAGCATAACAAATTAGTAGTAAATTAATGATGGGTATATTAATATTTTGTAACAATTAGTTTGTTTTTTTTTTAACATTTATTTTTGAGACAGAGAGAGACAGAGCATGAACTGGGGAAGGTCAGAGAGAGGGAGACACAGAATCTGAAACAGGCTCCAGGGCCTGAGCGTCAGCACAGGGCCTGACACGGGGCTCGAACTCAAAGACCGTGAGATCATGACCTGAGCCGAAGTCGGTCGCTCAACCGACTGAGCCACCCAGGTGCGCCTGTAACAGTTTTTTAATTAACATAACCATTCCAACTATCAGGGCCATCTTGCCATGCCATCTTCATTGAAATAAACCTCAGAAATAAAAAAAAAAAAAAAGTTCTCTTTTTGTTCTCTGGTGTAAGCAACTTTACAGAAGTGAATTAAGTAAACATGAGCCTTGTGTATTTGATAAATATGTATGTCTTATTTCTCCTTTCCCACTGCTTTTCATCCAGCTGCAGCTGGGAACCAGGCAATAAATACTATTTATTTATTTTAATAGTATGCTTAGTGGAAGTATTACCAATATTTCCTAAGCTTAAAAACATCCCAATTGCATTTTACTGTGAGGCTCAGCATTTTCATAGTAATTTACAACTTAAAAAGGGTAAACTCTATTACTCTATGTCAAACCAACAACTGGGTAAGTGCAGAATGTTACCCTATGAAGTATGACCAAATTTATTGCTGCAGTCATTAGTACATATTGATTCTGCTTATAACAACCCAAAGGGAATAGTAAACCTATTATGCTAGTGCTTGGTCTCTTTCCCTGAGAGGAACCAGGCTGGCACTGGCAGGTTCCAAGCCATGTCCAATTAGTTCAGCGATCAATGCCGCTCTCTTTCTTTTGGTTATTATTAATACGACTAGTCGTGGCATGAACTTCACGAACCGTATCTTACAATCAAATCGGAGCAACATTAGTGCTCTCCTACAAAGGCACCTTCACTCAATCTCCTTTGGAAGTCAGACATTTTCTGGGTGAAACCATTTATTTCTGTTTGTCTTCTGGAAGACATAGCATTCAAATTCACGATACTGCCGTGCGCCACGTAGTCTCTTAGAAGCTTCAACATTTTACATTGGTAATAACTTGGATAAGGTCCCATTGTATCCTGGTAAACATATTTAGTAGTCGATTTTCAGGACTTAGGTTTTCTCTTTATAATATGAAATCATTGCACATCTCAAATATATATAAATGTATCAATTATACCTCAATAATACCTCAAAAAGTCTGAAACAAACAAACAAAACAAAAGAGAGACCAGATGGCTAGCATTTCAGACCTCTGCCATCAGGGGGCATTTTACCCTAATTCGAGATGTCATGAGCTGAACTGCGTCCCCTCAAAATTTGTATGTTGAAGTCTCAAATCCTAGAACCTCAGAATGTGACTGTATTTGGAGATATCGTCTTTAAAGAGGTAATTCGGTTAAAATGAGGCCTGTAGGGTAGGGTCCTATTCCAATATATTTGACAATAGGGGCATGTGTGCGCACCGAGGGATGACCATGTGAAGAGACAGGAAGAGGGCCGCCATCTGCAACCAGAGAAAGAGCTTTCAGAGGAAACCAGGCCTGTTGGCGCCTTCATCTTGGACTTTAGACTTCAAAACTGAGGAATGAGAAAATATATTTCTGTCATTTAAGCTAAATAAATAAATGAATAAACAAACAAACAAACTGTAGCTTTTGAAGAGAGGATAGCTCTTGCTACCCCTTCTGCACCAAGAAAGTTAGTCTTTCTTCTCCCAGTCTTGTTCGTTCTTGCCAAAAGGGAGAATACTGTTCTGGTTGGTAATATTTTTTTAAAAACGTTTTTAATGTTCATTTTTAAGAGAGAGAGACAAAGCATGAGTGGGTGAGGGGCAGGGAGAGGGAGACACAGAATCTGAAATGGGCTCCAGGCTCTGAGCTGTCAGCACAGAGCCTGACACGGGGCTCAAACCCACGAGCCGTGAGATCATGACCTGAGCTGAAGTCAGTCGCTTAACTGACTGAGCCACCCAGGTGCCCCTGGTTGGTAATATTGAACACTGGTCCACCTTTACTAGCAGATAGGTTCACAGAGCTGGGTCTGCTTAGTTGTACCTAAACCTGATAATTCCTTTCACTTTCATTTATCATATGGCCAGTGAGAAGATAAACAGACTTGGACGTAAGGGGGTGCAGAGTCACTCTTCTCCCTTTGGGCTGTGACATGTGCATCAAATCCAGGTTCATAAAGCTCTGCCCGGAAGTAATTAACGACACCCTTGCCTCCTAGCTGGTACTATTCCTTGTGTATAATGAACCCACAGATTCATGTAACAAGTAAGTGACTAGACCAAGGAAGAAATCATAGTAGTCCCTCATCATAAAATTCATTAGACATCATATAATTAAAATCTAACTTATACTCTACCAAACAAAACAAAATCTAGAACCCTTAATTGACATACAATTTGAATGTAAGTAATGCAGTATCTTTTATCCAGGGGCATTACAGTTATTCAAATTAGTATCACTTAGAACAACCAGGGGTAGGCAAACTGTGTCCTGCAAGAGAAATCCTGCCCACCCCTGTTTTTGTAAAAAAAAGTTTTATTTGAACACACACACTCATTTGTTCATGACTATTTTTGCACTACAAGGGCCCAACTGACTAGTTGACACAGAGACCATATATCCTACAAAGGCAAAACATTTGCCATCTGGCTCTTAACAGTTAAGTTTGCTCGTAGGCCAGCCTCTAATACATAGTAGGTACTCACTACTGTTTACCGCATTGAATTCTGAATCTACTATAAATCCTTCATTTGTATTAGGAAGCTCTGACTTAGAGATGGACCTAGATTTTTCTTTTCTCCCCTCCCTCCCTTCCTCCCTTCCTCCCTTCATCCCTCCCTCCCACCTTCCTTCCTTCCTTCCTTCCTTCCTTCCTTCCTTCCTTCCTTTTCTCCACTTTCTTCTCCTTAGGTATAAAAGAAGAAAAAATACTGGCAGTGACTATCCTCTTTGAAACATGAAGAAATGGCTGCTATCACTGGCAGTGACCACCTTCCTCAAACATGTCAGCAAACCAGTCTCACTACGAATGCTTGAGGGAGCTAATGTTGGATAGATTCCCCCCATATACTCTATATACCACTCAGGACATGCTCTTATATACCCTCCTCTGTTGTCACCAGCTAGACCCCAAGACCTGAACTTTATTGCCCACCTTCTTGTACTCACTGACCTCTGTCCCACATTTTTTCTTAAGCTCTTCTTGCCAGCTTATCTCTTAACTCAGGCAAATGGAAGGCGAAACCACCCCTCAAGTGATAGTGACTGCCCTCAGAAGACTTCCAGCTGGCCCAGACCAGTTTAAACATAACATTTGACATGGGCCTGTGCAGATGGACCATGGACTGACCTCTAGAATGACTGACAATTATCTTTCCCTCATTATAAGACTAAAGTTTCCCCCCAAGGAAGAGCACAAGCCTCATTTACATAATATGCAATGGACATATAGGCATGTTTCCCTAAGGCACATGCGTAGCCTTACGTCCACCTTGATATACAGTGACAAGGCTTCCCTATCTAAATATTCATCCCAACCCTAAATAAAAAGAACCCATTCACTTTTGCTCGAGAAGTCACGACTTTGGAAGTTATTCTTCATGATCTCCTTATTTGCTGCAAATAAAGTTTACTTTGTGTATCAAGTCTACCTGGTATATCTGTGACTCAGCAAGGAGTGAACTAACATTGGTTTGGTTACATTATTATTCCTGAGTCACTCTATCATTAGGGCTATAAGATGCCTAAACCAAAGCTGATTTAAGAGGAGTCATTGACGGTGTCATTTGGACTCATGCGATGGCCAATTTACACATTTAAGTGTTACATAGGTGATTATACTGAATCTCAACCTTGGTTCATGTTTGATTTATCATTTCATGTTACACAAACTTAGTATTTTTCACAGGAGAAGGAATAAAAGGTAAAGAGAGCTAAGAGGACATGAGAAGGATGAAAGATGGGAAGAATAAGATTAGTAAGAAAGCTAGAGCTATAGTTGTTTTTTTTAAAAAAAACTGTCTGCAAATATAGAAGAAATAATTACTTCTTCCCAAGATGTGGCATTCATTTTTTTTTCAAAATAAATTAAGTCATAAGCAATTTGTCTTTTCTCTGCTGTATCATTTAGAAGTTTATTTTCCTACATGGTTATATTAAGTTCCTGAATCATTTAATTTTGAATAAACCCATTATGTCAGTTTTCATTACAGTGGTGTATACGCATAACAAATTGAACTAAAAATTAAACTAAAGAATCAAAAGAGACAAACACAGACAAGATGCCAAATAATAGCCTTAACCGAGCTGATTAGAAGTTTTGTCATAAATATTTTCAATGTAAAAAAGCAGGGAAGTTGTTAATCACAAACTTCATAAATTCACAGTCAAATCTTGTATATTTAACAGGATTCTTTCTGTACTTACTTAGGCTTGATTTTTACAACATGGAATGAAAAATTTTCAATGTGTAAAAGTTGTCTCTAGAGTACCCTTATTTATTATAAGCTGTTATAAGTGGTAGTAATTGGTTCAGTAACTTCTAAACAACAGGAACAAATCCAATTCTTAAGTTTTTAAAGTTGTATGAGAAGTGTTTAGTTGCTTATTATTTATTTACTTTATTATTCTTATTATGTTTATGTTTAATATATTAAATATTTTATTTTTAAGTAATCTCTACACCCAATGTGGTGTTCAAACTTACTACCTGGGCAACTGAGCCAGCCAGGCATCCCCTGGATGAGAAGTGTTTACATGTTACCTTCAACAATTCTTTGAAAATTGATGCATGGATATTATAATTTGCAGCATTCTCTACTGTACTATCCAAACATGCCTCTATGATCATGTTCATCATTCAAATCACAAAAGGTACATGCCATTTACATTGCATTAACTCACAGGCTTCCAAAGGGACTGCGGAAGGAGAGAGGAAGAAAGAAATTATTTAATTGACCATGACTAACTTTAATTAATATGGAAAATATCAGAGTAAACTTATCCCACTGTGTATCTGGACACCATATTCCTTTTGATAAATATACTTTCAATTAAAAAAATAGATGGACATCTTAAAATATAATCTATCTGAATTCTTTTCCCAACTTTTCCCGATTATACCTCTATACCTCTACTATATACTAAGTGTGGGAAAATAAGAAATAAAAATAACATTTATTAATATAATGTTGCTCATTACACTTATTTCCAAAAGAAATATAAATTTACAAAAAAAAGTGTTGGTATAACAAATGTAAAAACTCTAAAAAGTTCACAAATGTAATATTTTAGAAGTCACTTCTTTGAGCCTCTTAAATACATCTTATCCATCTGTTGGTTCAGTATGGCATCCTCTAGGACTCTTGCATAACATTTACACCATTTCAATTTTATGTCTAAATATGTTGATGGTGCTCATAAAAAAAAATACCAGTATACAATGTAACTGGCACCACATGTCAGGAATCCAGGCAGCTCTCCTATCGTCCCATTTCCAGATGCTCCAAATCTCTTTTAGCTCTTACAGCACTCTTAAAGTTGACATGCCATACTGAGCCAGAAACCTGTACCATGATAACCCATTTATGTTCTCCCTTTCTTGAAACAAATAGGTTTCTGCTAAACCTGAATATATAAACATATATATACTCCTCCACTCAGACATATATAAGGTCTATATTATAAGTGAACAAAAGTATCAGAGTTTCTTCTCAGTTGTCCAATGCCAAAACAGACATGGTTTTTTCTAAATCACTGAAGCTGTTCCTACTCAGTTCTACAAGTAATTCTGAAGAATAATTATTCCTAAAAATATAATCAATTTTGGTCTTCACTTTCTTCTGTCAGGGGTAATTGAGGTATAGCAGGTAAAATATAAATGACCACCAATTGTAAATTCTTCAGATATTATCTAATATGATTACAAGACCACCATTATTAATTTAACTATTACTAGAGCACAATATAGAGTAGGGAAAGACGAGGTGTTCACTGGTTGACAAATAAAACCTAAATATGCCTCAAGTAGTCCAAGGGAATTGAGGAAAACCAGCAAATAAACAAAATCCAATATTAAATTAAACCCCCAAACTTCCTAAAATGCATGAAAGAAAGAACAGGAGATTATCAGACTCTGCCTTCAATTTCCAAAAACACTTCTCATGACTCCCAAACCAGTCACTTGGGACACTTAGTTGTCACTTAGTTGACAGCATTAACTAACTCCATACTTCAATCTACAGAGAATACAAAAAGCTACCACGACCTTGAGTCTGTATCAGAATCATAGTATAGTAGTCCTTGCCAATATTTTCATTGTAATTGTTACATACATAAATATTTGATGGATTAAATATACCTAATGTTTGAGAAGAATGAACTTCTTCCCACAAGAGGAGTAGTAGTACAACGCAAAAAAGCAATTGTGAGAAATTTAAATTCCCATTTTATCTTAAAAGTTCATTTTTTTTTTTCATTTTGGTCTGTTTAAGATGTGTGCTCAACTTTGAGTATATTTTAACACTGACTATTGGGTAAAATTAGTGGTTTGGGAAGTGTCATCAAATACCCCTGACATGTCAAATAAATCCATCTATACTACTATATACCCTTAAATGCTCAACTACACCAATTTGAAAAGTACAACTATATAACATTCTGATAGGTGACATACTGTGAGGTCTTTCACCAGTTGTTATAGACTGAATGTTTGTGTTACTTAAAATTCATATGTGAAAACCAATCTCCAAGGGAAAGGTATTTGGAAGTGGGGCCTTTGGGAGGTGCTTAGATTAAGAAAGTGGTACCCTCTTTACTGCTTTTATAAGAGACCTTAGAGGGTTCCCTTGCCCCTTCTGTCACGTGAATTTACAGTGAGAAAAAAAAAAAAAAAACTTTGTGAACCAAGAAGTAGACTCTCACAAGACACCGAATCTTCTGGCACTTTGATCTTGGACTTCCAGTTTCCCAAACTGTGAGAAATAAAATGTCTGCTGTTTATAAGCCACCCAATCTATGGTATCCTGTTACAGTAGCCCCAACAAGGAAGGTGCCTTTTTTTTATGAATTCCTATCTTGCTTCATTCAAAATATATTTATTTTTTCTGCTTAGACTTCAATCCCCTAGAAAATCTATGACCTTTGATTACCAAGACCTTTGATGACTTACTTCTTTTATTTATTCATTCGTCTCATCACATGGCAAATGTTTATGGAGAATCTACTTCATTACAGACAGTGTTGTAAACACTGGGAATAGATTTGAGTAAAACCAATCATCTCATGAGGTAGAGATGTCATCATTATCATCATCATCATCATGCAAAGAGCTAAAGATAAAGTTAGACATGCAAAGAACAATGGCAGCACCATCACTGAAGAAAGGAATGAACTATGTGTGAACTACTTTTTTATTCTGTTCATTTTAATGCCAGTTTCCCAAATTTGTCTCTAGTAAAAGCACCCTCTTGACACTGCTAAGTAGCCTATTGCAATTTATTTCCTTAAATCTCCAAACATATTGAATTTTATATAAGATGAATGCCCAATAAAGATTCACAGTTACTTATGTTCATTTAAATGACTTATTTACACATGGTTGATGAATAAAGAAATGTGTCAGAATAAGAAACAGGCAATACCTGAAAAACTTGTTCAGGCCTTTCTGCTTTCCTGGACTCAGTCATTGCCTTCCTGGTGCATAATACATATCAGATTTTTCCTGCCTAACTAGCCTTTCCTTCCTAATTCTGCCTTCCTTTGGCCAGATTTGCTCTGCTGGTGTGTTTCAGTTCTTTTCCAGTTTCCCAGCAAATTACTGGCATCCTTAAAATCCTAAATTGAAACTATGTGTGTCTGCAAATTGGAAGCTAAGACTTCTGAAAGATATGTAAGTAAATCCAATATATGCCCTGTTTCTTAGAACTCCCAACAATTTCAAATTAACATCTTACTTGGCAGGTCTGTAATTGCAGGGGAAAGTAAACTTTCAAAGAATTGCTCTTAAAAATATACATCCAACCACTTAAGTAATGACTTGCCTCCAGAAAGTACAAAGTGCTGAGCTGTCCCTGAACCACATTCACAATCTCTCTCAGCAATGACCTGAAGACAACAATGTGCACTCTGCAAGGGGATTGCCACAATTTTTAATCTGCCTGGCTTTCCGATCAGGCAAAATATAAATCACTTAATCAGCTCCCAACTGAGCATCAGGTACAACTAGTATAAATTTTCCTTCATAAAAGTTTCATCAAAGCTGGGATGGCTGCATTGCCTTATCTTTTGCTAGAGAAATTACAGCCTGTGAAGATTGGCTGGTAGTCATATGTGATTGATAGGCTTGGGGTGGATGGCCTTCACGCAGAGGAGTTCAAGTCTAAATGGTCTTTGCAGTCACTTCCATCTCCCCTTTAAAATAATGCTTCGCTTCATTTACTGAAAAGGAAAAGCCAACTAATAATTGCATTGTTTTGTTTTTTTTTTTGGTGTGTGTGTGTGTGCATTTCTTTTGAGAACACTCTTACTTCCATCAATTTACAGCTAGAAAAAGAATTGGCATATACAATTGTCAATATGGTAATTGTTTTTTTAATAAGTCAACACATCTGTAGGAATAGCTAGAAGACTGAAGACATAAAGCTCGGCATAGTTTCAAACTGATATTTATAGAATGAATGTTATTAAATTATGTGTTCTTATATAACATCAAGCGACTATAAGGTAGAATATACCTCCAATTAAATGAGGAAAATGTGGATTCAAAAACTTCCTTAATAAGATCACTAAGTCACTTGCCTCTTTTGCTTTTGTGATATTAAAATTCATACCATTCAGGTGGAAAAAATCACCTGAGGTTTCATAAACACTACTCAGAATAAGAGGGGATAGTGTGAAACTCCTGACAGAATGACTAAAGAGTTCTAATTATGAAATATTATTAAGACAAGTAATATTATATCTCTCTAGTACTGGCCTCATCAAAAACTAAGACATAAATCAGTTCTAACAAGTAAACAGGTAAGTTAATTTCAAGGAATCTAATTTGCAATAGACTTACATCACTCATAATGTATTTCAATTTAAAAGGCCCATCATTTCATATTTTCAGATCAATAACTATATGAATTGCTTTACATTCCAATCCCATGTAGTCTAATTTAATGTGTTTTTGTTGATTTATGATAAAGCTCAAAGTGGGGCAAAAAGATACAGGTATTTGATTCAAATATTAAACATTCAGTTCAAAAGACTGGGGATAGGGTAAATGTTAACAATGTATGCCCCAGAATCTAAGATTTATATACTTGGAAAACTATCAACATGCAATGAATGAAAATTCTTTAACACAAATGAATTAAGTGTCTCAAGTATTACTAGTCATAGATGAACCTGGAATAATCATTCTAACTGATAACAGGTAAATTTTCTCCTCAAGCAGAGAAGTGAAATACCAGGTTGGTACACATGTGACAAAGTAATAAAAGGAAACTACTATTATAATATTAAACAGATGGGGCCATCAAGTAAAAAAAAAAAAAAATCTCTTAAAAACAAGAAGAGGGCAAGTTCTAATCCAAGGATTCTAAGAAAGTCAATCATAATCAACTTCTCAATCAAGAAATCCAATCAGTTGTAGAGTAGCTGCTGCTTTCACATCTGTGCACCACAACTCAACCCATGAAATGTCATAACACAAAACAGAATTCTGAAGGCTTCCAAAGGCAACCTCATCTCCAAGTTTCTGGGGTGAGTAACCATCTCACTGAGGATTTCATAATCCACAAAACCTAGATTCCAACATTTCTCCAAAGTTTCTTTCAGTTTTCTCCAACTTTAGTGTGCAGAGTATTTTCCTGAGGGTTGATTTAGATGTCTTCCTAGCTTTGAGTGACTCTTTTTCCAGAGATATGAATCAGTTGGCCTGGCCTGGGACCTGACTTTCCCCATTGTCACACAACTCTTCAGGGACACTTGATGGGGATTTACTGTAAGTCTACATAAACACAATGCTGGAAAAAATGAAAGATCCTCACGTAACATAATATATTATAAATTCTCATTCTTGTTGACTAAGTAAATAAAGTCAGTAAAAAACTGATTTGGAGAAAGGAGAAAACTTTATAAGGAGAAAACTTATAATTTCTGATCCTTGGCGTGTTTGGCCACAGAGAATGGGGAAAAACGGAAATCCAGGACTATTAAAAACAATGGATGTCAAAACCACTGAACTTGATTTATGTATCTATTTCAGGAGGATAAAACAACACTTTTCAGTGAGAGTGATGTTATTGGCCTGTTAGTCTCATTTAGCCTGAAGTTTACCATTCATCATCTTTATTCTTCCTTATAGAGTTGTAGGGCCCACGTGTGACAGCCCAGGAAAGTTCTAGGCCTTTACTCATCAGTGCTTGCCCCTTCTCAAGTGAAATGTTTCACCATCCAGCTAGTCGCCTAGTCCAGAAATCTCTAAGTGCAATTTCTTAAATTCTTAAATGTTTCTTAAATGCATGGATTAATGAAAGAAAGTCTGTTTATAGTCCTATCATCCTTCCCCACATCTTATCCATAAACAAGCTACATCAATTTTACTCCCAAATCATGAAACCAAAAGACAACTTGGTGACCCCTTTCTTAATTTAAACTTTTTTTTCTTCTCTTAGGATTAAGGGAAAAACTCTTTAACATTTGTATGTAACCTTTTATAGTTTGTTCTATACAATCCTCTTTACTTGAATCTGTTATCCTGGTTCCATCCACTCTACTGTACCTATGTTTGTGCCAGATTTATCTTCCAGGTCTTTCTTATCCATTCTGCTTCTTCATGCTTCCTCCTTCCATAGGACTTTCACATATTCTAATTTATCCTTCTGTGGTCCTCTTTGCACTCAGCATCCTATAGATGCTTGTGCATCCTTTATATTTCAGCTCAAGTGAACGTTTCCTGTCCTTCCCCCTAAGGTAAAATCAGAATATTATAGGAAGACATAACCCATGTAGCTTTCTTTTGTATCTTGCCACAGATGAATTATACTTTCTAAACACTTACTTGATTAAAAATCATTTCCTATATAACAAAATTTATTTATTTAATTTACTTTAGTATCTTCAGCTTTCAGCACAGTATTCCTTGAATGCATGAATTAATGAGAGAAAGTCGGTTTGTATCTGGAGAAACAAAATTACATGATTCTAAAAGAAACTGAGGTAAACCCAAACTGGTAATTGAAATGTAGAGGAAAAATAAAATTATAGTACCATAATTCTCAGACTTTTCAGTCTCAGGAAGCTTTTACATTCTTAAATGCTATTGAGAGCCCAAAAGGGCTTATGTTTATGTGGGTTATATTCATGAATATTTACCATGTGAGACATTAAAACTGAGAATGGGGGCTCAGTCAGTTAAGTGTACAACTTCAGCTCAGGTCATGATCTCACAGCCTGTGGGTTCGAGCCCCGCATCGGGCTCTGTGCTGACAGCTCAGAGCCTGGAGCCTGCTTCAGATTCTGTGCCTCCCTCTCTCTCTCCCTCCCCCATTCATGCTCTGTCTCTCTGTGTCTCTAAAAAATGAGTAAATGTTTAAAAAATGTTTAAAAACTGAGAATTAAAATATATGTCAAAAATAATACAAGTAAAATAAACCTAGGACATGTTACCATAAATAATATACTCTACTAAAAAAAAGTTATCTTCCCAAACACAACAACTAGTGAGAGAAAAGACATTGTTTTATGTTCATGTAATCTCTTTAATATTTGGCTTAAAAAAGACAGCTGAATTCTCAGATCTGTTTCTGCATTTAATCTGCTGCAATATCACACATCGTGTAGTCTCTGGAAAACTCCACTTGTAAGAAAACGAAAGCGAAAAAGTAAAAGAATTTTATAGTATATTATGAAAATAATTTTGATCTTGTTGACCCCATGAATGCATCTTAGATAAACTTCCAAGGATCCCAGGCAACACTCTGAGAGCCACTTGCATAATTCAGCCTCCAAACTGGCACACTTCAGAAAATAAAATAATGTACTATAAGTGTTTATGCTAGACTATGAAGCATAAATAGGGATTATCATTAATATATGTTAACGAATGGCAATAGATATAAGCTCATTAAAATCTTATAATTCAAAACAAATATAGACTATATGGCATAGAATTCTTTACTACCTACCTGTAAGGTTTTTTAAAAGTTGGATACATTTTTCTATACTCACGAGAGTTAACATAGTACCTTATACAAAATACGCTTTCAAAGAATATTTAATGAACAAATTATTGTGTAACAGAAGAGCTAAATGACAACTCTTGATTGTATGTTTCCTAGGCATTATAGTCTGTTTTGAAAGAATAGATGACAGGGGATTTATTTATTTATGGCAGTGATTCGATCATAATATATCCTACTTCTCCAAGTCACTCAACTTTTCAGGTTATTACAAACCTATAAAGCTAGAATCTGTGAAGCAGAATACAAAGTCTCCTAGATGGTATGATTGGAGAGGCACAGAGCCCTTCATACTAAAAAAATATTACTAAGTCTAGCTATACTTGAAATATATTGACCATAGTTGCTAAGAATTATCTTTGTCCCTGTCCATGACAATTTTTAAATGGAAGTATTCTTGAGAGAAACATTCCATCCCTCATAAATAGAGTGAAGTATCCACTTAACCTTAGCATTATATTCAAGTCCAAATACACACACACACACACACACACACACACACAGCACATACCACTTAGGAAAGGATATTTAATCCTTTATTTAATCAAGATAGAAAACTTCCTGAGTGTGAGATGGCCTTAGATATTTTCTCTTCTACAGAGATAAGCTTAAACATGAAAGCATTCTTGGGTGCAATAGAGATTGAGGATAATATGAAATGTTGAGGACAGAGGTAAGTGATTTAGTAAGTTGATAAAAACTTACTAAAATAATACTAAAAAACTTACTAAAAATATATATATAAAGTTTTTTCTACTAAAAAGGAGATTAAAGATTTAAAATTAATGAAAAAGGTTTTAATATTTTATAAAATATTTTTTCATAGATCTTAAAAAAAACCCTAATCCCTATAGCCAAAAGTCAATGGAAAGAAAAAGTAATTGTCTCTTCTAATTACTAAGTGTTTTTAATTTATTACTAGCTTTTGTTATATCATGTAAATTGATTAGAATCATTTTTGATTGTCCATAAGTCATATGTAAATGAAAATAGTAGAACTTAAAACTGATATAAAAATAATTTGTTAAATGATTCACTTACCTTATTTTATACTGGTGAAAATGGCTTATTCATTTTCTTTCTAAATATTAATTGGACATATTAATATCCCTGTTACTACAAGGGATTCAAATATACAAAAACAATCTAGATTTGAATGTACGTTATAGGAGATATGCATGCAAATAACTATAATCAAGATAGTTGAAAGTAAGAAGGAGCTACAAAGGTACTCAGTTTTTAGAGTTATTCATGATTATAATGTGGGTGGTAACCACATTAGGTTCAAAAGGTAGCTAGAAGTTCAGCTAAGAATGTAAGATGTAAAAATGTAGCATAGGGAAAGTTCTATCTTAGTCATGTTTATAGCTCTGGCACCTACAGTACTTTTAGGACCTTAGCATGAGCTTGAAAGATGATATTGACTGAGGACTGAGCATACAGTGTATAGTCCTCAGCTCATACTAGATAGCAGTGGATGTAAACCTGTAAAAGACAATTTGGAGATAGACTATAGGGATCTTGACTATACAGACAGATTAGATTTTACTAGATTTCAATATAGCATCATAAAACATTTTTGAAACATGAGTCACATTTTAAAGAAATACTTCAGAAAGATATCTTCAATAGCTACATTCAGGACAGATTGCATTCAGGACAGATTGGAGTAAGAGTTTTCAAGTCATAGCCGTCATTTCTTTCAGGGAAAACCACTCATCTGAGGGGGAAAAAAACAGAAGAGAAGGACTAGAAAACTGAAATTTACTTTTTTTTTTAACGTCAGGCACTACATTACACACATTGGGAACACTTTCTGATTTCCTTCTCTTTCTCAAAAATGTTTTCATCCACATTTCTACATGAGAGGTCTGAGGTTCAGACACGTTGAATAATGAAAGTTGCATAGAGAGCAAGAAGAAGCACATGTTAAAAAATAAAAGTCAATTGATTAAATTTGACAATCCAACTGCCTTTATTAAACAATCCATGAATCATTTAGCATTCCATCTAGCAAGTAGAGGGGAGCTCCCAGGAGTTGTACAAAATGGAAGGTTTTCATAGGAACAAGGGCGAAGCAAGAAAGTTATTAGCAGAAGAAAAGGATTGTTCCAGGCAAGGTTGCTTTCTCTTAGGGGGAAGGCAGGAGGTCTTATCCTGCAGATTACCTCATCTTCTTTTGGAAAATGGCGAGGGCCCTGGTGGCTGATTACTTCATTGGCATTGACCAGAACATTCCTGACTAGCGAAGACTTCACTTCTGGGGGAGGCTGAAACTGCAATTAGATTCGGTAGTCAGCCTTGGCCTAAATGACATCATTTGGGGCCTGTGGTTTTCTTTTTTAGACAGGATTTAACTCCCACTTTAAAGAACATACTATTTCTTCTACAACAAAGTTACATTCTGGAAGCACCTACTTCAAAGAAGCTAATTAGAAGGCTTTATGGGAGAGCAAGTTTGAGTATCAATGTTGTACATTGAGAGTGTCATGAGTTCTTGGCCACACTCCCCATAGAGATGTGGAGGCTAATTTTACCTCCCCTGGAATCCGTACTGGGTCCGTGACTCCTTTGGGCCAATGGTATGTGACAGAAATGACATTGCATATCCTCCAAGGGTAGGTCATAAGCCTTGGGGCTTCTGCCAAGTCTCTTGGAACACTCACTCTGGGGGGAAGTGAGCCACCATATAAAAAACTTGACTTTCCTGAGATCACCATGTTTCAAGATCCCCAAGTCACTTAGAGGATCCTGCAGAACAAGATGCATGTGTAGAGAGAGGAAGTCTACATGGTAGCAAGGGGCCAGACGTGTGTGTGTGTGTGTGTGTGTGTGTGTGTGTGTGAAGAAACATTCTGCAAGTGAATTTTCCAGCCCCAACCACCCCAACTGATGCCAGGAACATCAGGCATACAGTGCCTGGCTGAATCCTTCCCCAATTCCTGACTCCCAAAATTATAATCAAAATCAATAGTTGTTTTGAGTTTCTGTGTTTTAGGGTATATTGTTGAGTAGTAATATGTAATTGGAACACCCAAGAATAGCAAAAGTTACAATACTGTTATTGGCCATTTTTAAAATGACTTGTCAAATGGTGTTGAAGATACTAGTGAACACTGAGTCTCACATGGATATCTAATGATTAATGACATTTTAAACCAAATGCTTCCAATAAGGTATCATCACACACACACACACACACACACACACACACACACGCACATGCACACACACACACACACACACACACACAGCAAGCTTTAAAAGAAAAGGCAGTTGAAAATGAAATGTGAGGAGAGAGGAAAATTCTCCTACTCAGCACTGATTTGTCAAATGGAACTCATTCTGATATTTGTAGTGCTTTATCTCAAAGGGTCATTTTAAAAAATCCTCCTCACCTCTGTGGGAATCCTTTAGCCCCAGTGACCTACCTTCAGTGACCAACCCCACAGCTAGGTCAGTTAAAATCAATTCTCAGTTAAAAATCAACCAACAAGGAAAGACTTAAGGAGAGAAAGATTTGACAAGGGTTTTATTGAAACCTCTCTGCACTTTACACATTTTAGGCCTAGAAATGTAATAAGCATTTGCTAGTTATCCTGGGAAAAGCTATTTTCTCTCCTCTCAGCTAGACAAAAAAAAAAAAAAAAAAAGAGGCCAAAGTGCTTTGTCTAAAAATCTCCTTTTTCAAAGAAACTAATATTAGATTGTAAACTAAGAAAGGTGCTGTGCTTTCAGAAAGTATTCCACTCAACTCATTGATTGTTTCCTGCCCATAGATAATCCTGAGTAAGTATGCTCATTGATTTATGTCAGTTCTAAAAGCCCCAATTCTCCTGAATTATTCTAGTGCATTTCAAGCCAACCAATTCTAACTCATATCTTTAATCTATGGACTGCATAAGAAATTTTCAGTTATTTCAATAGAATTTTTCAAATGTGTAAAACACATTTTGAAATGCTCATATCTTCTCTAAATATTTCATTTTTCAAACTGGTCTGTTGACAGGCACCATGGTACTTTAAGTGGAGTTAAATATATGTGTGCTTAGCTCATATACAGCGATCTGTCAAAGACCTTTAGTGTCTCTGACAGCACTTAACGATTTGATCTGGGCATTTGTTTCTACGTTGTCTTCAATGATGACACTCAATCAGTATAAGATTCTAGTAGCTGTTTGACTTTAGATAATAACAGATGTAAATCACTATTGTTGCCTAGGCTGGGAAATAAGGTGTTCTTTAAATTGGTACGATTGCTCTTATTTTCCTTTCTTAAAGTTTATCATAAATACCAGCAATTGACAGATCTTGCTTTTTCATAGATTTTCTATAGTAAATATTGAAATATGATCACCCATAAAACATTTCTATAGGTGATATAGCACAATAATTCAAATAGAGCAACTTTCACATTCTTCAAATCTGCCTACCTCTATATGTTACATGTAAATGAATTTATCATGTTGAAACCTTTCAAATCCATGGTCTCAGGCTGCTGGGAAAAGAAATGACTTCTGTATGCCAAACCCCCCAAAAAATAAATCAAAGATAAGACAAAATCTTGGGCTGATTTGTACCCATATATCCTCTGCACTTTAATGGTATCTGGCACATAGTAGGTAACCATAAATAGTTGCTGAATTGATTAAGAAACAAGCAGACATTTTAATTTTTCACAAATGATTATTAGAAGACAGATTTCAATAATTATCCAGAATGCACCCTCCATCCCTCAGTAAATAGTCAAGAAAGTTTAACTCTTGCTTTTCATTCCCGGAATAATTAGGATCCTTAACTGGGGTAGATGATCTGTTTGGTCACAGATGAAAGACATATAGTTGACAATTACACGTTATTTATTAAGCTCATTTATATTAAAATTATAGCACTCTAGAGTTGGAAAAATCCTCAAGGTTCATCTAGTTCCTTTATTTTAAAAGAAAAAGGCTGCAAAATACAGCCTTAGAGTTTTAAATACAAATACAAGACCGAGTAGAAAACGTGTCCCAAATTCCCCATCCAGCATTCTCACCATCCAGACTGATAAACTCTCTTCTTTCCTGTATAGGTTTCTCCTCCACTCCCTTAACAAAACACTTCTTTGCTTTGTGTTCAAAGGGGTTGGGCGGTTAGTAAAGTAAAAGCTGATTTTCCTCCCTTTTTAACATGGAATTCATTTTCTCTTCTAGTCTGTACACAACCTCTAGTGTAGCTTCAGGTGGTATTGGTCGTTTTATTGAAAAAGCAAGAGAAGCTTCTTCTAAAGCTTGAGATCAGACTTTTCTGAAAGAAAAGTACTGCCTTTTAAAAATAAACAGCTAATTTTCTTAGGAGTAAGCAGGTCACTAAACAAATAATCTTTTGTATTGGTCTTTTCAGTTGCAGGATTCAGATGTTGTGCCAGTTTAGACTCCCTGTGTTTTAAAGGATTGTCCTCAACCATATCTGGCAATGTTTGGCATAAATGACCTGCCCTAAAAAAAAAAAAAAAAAAAAAAAAAAAAAAAAAAATCAATGTAGCTGAAGCTTTTGGCTCTTTTCCCCCTATCTATGTTTTCACCCTCATAATCCTCTCTTTCTCTGCCCCACTCTTAGTAAGCCCTCCTTGGCTTAAACTAATAGCTAACTAATCCCAGCTATAGTGATAATTGATAACTTACCTTCTAGGAATATTCCTACTAGCACATAAAATTCTTGGGGTGAGGAGCTGCTTTGAACCAAATAAAAGCCTACTGTGACTGCTTTTAAAAATCACAACACATCCTCTCAGCACATTTTACCTTGCTCTATCTTCCTTCCTGCAGACCATATTTTCCCTAATCTACCATAACTATATTTATATGTTATATTAATATCCTATTGTCTTCCTACTAGAATGTAAACTCGAATGGGAAGGATTCATTGATGTATTTCAAATGTCTAGAACAGCACCTGGCATTACTTAACACAAATGTGTTGAAAATATAACAGATGCCTATCTATATACCTCTATTTATAGGTAAAGATACATAGATACATATGAATATCACCACTGTGTTTCCTTTAAAATAGGAATGGGAGTGTGTTTTCTGTGTACTATAATTTTGAAATCCTTAATTATATATTATGTCTGAGTCTGTTCTGAAAGATTCTTGCCAGGCCATATGAGGTCAGATTTCTCCAAGGTCATGAAACTGACTTGTAATAATTTTTTTTTCTTAAAGATTCACGTAATAAACTTTTGTATTTTTTTTAAAAAATGTACTGAATTTTAACAATAAAACAATATTTATAATCTATATAAATTACAAAGATGTATAAAGTTTAAAGAATAAAAATTAAACATCCATAACTCACCACCAGCTTAAGAAGTAGATCATTAGAAAAACATTTGAAGTTTCATATGTGCTCCTCCAAAATTCCCTCCTCTTTTCCTTCTGTGGCCCAGAGGACATCATATCTAGATCTGCTATTATATTTATAGTTGTGCCACATATATTTCTATCTCTCTTGAAAAGATGGCTTTGTTTTGCCTGCTTTTAACCTTTATATGATCGAAATTGTAAAGTCTATATATTTTTTGGAGTATTTACTTCAAATGTTCTCCATTGTGTTGTTACATTCATCATTATCATTCATCGCCACTGCTCTGTGGTACTCCATTGTATGAACACAACACAATTTATATATCCCACCCCCTGCTCATGGCATTTGCATTGTTTCAAGGTTTTTTTTTTTTTTGCTTGTTTTCTTAAATTACAAACAATCCTGTTAGAAATTTCCTTTTATCTGTTTCTGTTTCCTTGTGTGATAGTTTCTCAGGGGTATAGGTGCAAATGTTTTTCAAGGGTATATTTCTGGGAGCTGAATTGCTGGTTATACATTGTACATATTTTCACCTTCTCCTGATAATGACTTAATGTTTTCCATGGTGATTATACAAATATGTGTTCTTAAAACTATTATGTAAAAGTTCCATCTGCTCTCCTCCTCACCAACATTTGATATTCCGATAATATTTCAAGTAAAATATACTTTCTTTTTAAGATGTCGAACTAGTTTTGAGGAATTAAAAAACAAACTAAGATATCAGCTTTTTATATGTAGAAAAGCAAAAAAATATAGCCAATTTATAAAAAAATCTACATGGTTTTCATGAATGATCAAATGCAGTTATTTTCAATACATATATAGTCAAATGTCATTAATAGCCAAACACTTAATACATTCATTCAGAATGTAAGCTAACTTATTTTTTAGGACATCATTACACAGATCAATTGTCTTATCAATGTGCAGTAGTAAAATAAATAATTCTAAACTCCTCAACTATACTATATAGTTATTTCTAAGATAGACCTGGCAAGGATTTCATATTCCAGCCCTATTCTGTGAGATATTTTGTGATACATTACATTAGGAAAAGATTTTGTGCTCCATTGAGACTTGGAAACACTAAGTTTGGCTTTGTTCCAATGTATTTATTTACTATAGATGATTTAGTCTTTATTAAATTATTGTACATTTTGAATCTCCAAAAGGAACATCTAATATTTAGTGATTTTCAAACTTTTGGACCACAAAACCCTTTTGTCTATCATCTCATGGAACAGTTATGGAATTGTGGTCACATAATATTTATATAAAAGTCTTAACAAAAGCCCCACAGTGCTAAACTGTGCCTTACATTCTACCTTTGCATGAAGTATATATCCCAGTCTTTGATCAGATGAAAAAAGAAAAAAAAAGGAAATCACACATTACTGCAGGGAGTATGAATTTATATAGCTTTTGCAAAAGGCAAAATAATGATATATATAAAAAGCTTTAAGTATTTTACTTTGCATTATATTTTTTGACTTTTGTACTTTTGGACAATGTATTATACCTTATATTTCTCAACACTTAAAATTATCTGTACTAAAGAATATCAGATTCATTCAAATATATGCCCGAAGATGGTAAAACAAAAAATTAGGAATAACCTAAATTTATTGTAATAAAAAAATCTTAATTATACTAGTGCATACTAATAGGATAGAAAACATGCAAGCAGTAAAAATTCTATCCAAAAAATCCAGAATTATTTAATAATACCAGGAAATATTCATGAAAGATTGAGTTAACATATGTGAATATTTTAAAGGATACACATGCATATATTAAAATGGAAATAAAGGTAGAAAGAAAACACATCAAAATCTTAATTTAGTGGTAGTCACTGAATGGCAGAATTATTATTAATTATATTTTATTTATGAAATTTTGAATTTTTCCCAAGTCAAATACACTTAAGTATTGTTTTAACAGTAAAAAGAGGTAATAAAATATTACTTAATTTATAAATGGGCTTTGAAATTTGCTGTGAAATGCAATGGACAATAAAAAAGAAATGCTCTCAACAATGGAAAAAAATGAGACTTTCTTTAAATATATTTCTGAAGAAACAATTCAAAGCATAAGGTAGCTTCAAAGGTAGCTTTGGAAAGACCATCTATTTCCAAATCACCTGACCTGCCTGATAAAAATGGAGATTCTTCGGCCCCACCACAGAGTCTTATTCTGAAAGTCTAGAGAACCTCCCTTTCCTTAAGCAGAGTTAGAAGACCTGGTTTCCTTCTGAAATCTATGGTTTGTTTTATAGTACTGATTTACCACTGAAGTGCTCTCAGGTTCTCTTTTCTCATCTTTCTGTAGTGGAACAGTTTGGTTGGACTAAAACCTGGTACCCATTATTCCACTGGTGACTAGCAACCATCAGGCATCCAGTCCCCAGATCCTATGCTCTATACACAAGTTTTTTGCCTTTGGAGCCGTATTTCTGTTGCCCTGGGCACTTGCTGTCTCCCAAGCTCTTTAGGTCAATTTTCTTTTGCAAAGTTACAGAAGGATACAGAAACTTCATAGATAAACAAACAAAAAAACCCAAGCCCTGATCCCTCATTGAGAAAAGAGAATATAAAAATAGTGTCTGAATATTTCCAGACAACTCTGTGTTATGCAGAGGTATATGCAGTGGGCTGGATGGAAGCAAAGCTGCTGGATCCATGGACTCCGCAGGGAACAGATGCTCCACTGAGTCCTTATACCTCATATAAGGACTTAGTAATACTTAGTGTGCCACATAACCACTGCTATTTGATAAATGCGCCAAGATGTGAAACAGATCAGAAAATTCTGGATTATAGAGAAAACACAGAGACTCAGATAGGGACTTTATTGTATGGAATATTTAATGTTTGTTCTAAAGGAGAAGACAGGTCTATACCCTCTTCCTGAGAAGTAGAATCAACTTTAAAGTATCAGACATAAGAGGTATGTGCCATTCCCAGTACAGCTTGCAGTAAATCCTGAATGCTGTATTGGACCAGCCACACAAATGTCACAAGAGTCCCTAAAAAAATGTAGCTAGATATGTGCAATGGTGGACTATTGTAGGTTGAAATTTGTCCCCCCAAAAGATATACTGAAGATCTAACCCATAGTACCCATATTCATAGAAATTTGGAAGTAGGGTCTTTGAAGGTGTAGTCAAGTTAAGATGAAGTTACACTGGATTAGGGTGGTTCTGAATCCAATGATTTATAAGAATAAGGAAATTTGTAGAGATACACAGAGGGAAGAAAGCCAGATGAGAAGAGAGGCAGAGATTGGAGTGATAGAGCTACAAACCAAATAGGGTTTTCTGGAAATCATCAGAAACTACAGAATAGAATATTCCTAGGAGCTTCCAGAAGAACTACCCTACTGATACCATGAGTTAATACTCCAAGAGTTCAGACAATAACTTTCTGTTGTTTAAAGCTACACAGTTTATGCTACTTTGTTATGCAGTTCTAGAAAACAGGTGAACCAACAATCCAAAAACCACTGAAGACCTGTTGTCAGTTGTACCTTGGGCCATTGGCTGAATTATCATTATAGGCTCTCAGTTTAGCACTAACTGAGAGACATAGGGATTGGTCCTCTCTGGAAGCAGTAACAAGGGGAAAATGTTTGCAGTACCTTGTGCTCTTTGAATCACAAGCCTAGACACATCAAGACACATCAAGATGGGAAGTATTATAACTACAGAGGAGAATGTCAAGATTTTTGAAGAATCTTTGAGACCTCTTTTATAATATTCAAGCAGAAACTGAGCTTATATTCTTTACTATACCTTACTCATTATACACTATATATTATATAGTACACATTTTGTGCTATGTATTTTATACAATACGTATATACCGTATACTAATATACTGTGGTTATTAGCAGGCCCCACAGGCATTTTACCTGGCCCAGCACTGGAATGGCCTTGTCCCTGTACATGGGTGAGCTGATTTCTACATGGGCAGTAGAAACCTTCCAGAATAGCAATCGCATATTCTCTGCTTCTTTATAATTTTCCAATGTGTACATGTTAATTCACACTAATTTTTAAAATTTTTTAATTTTTATTTATTTTTGAGACAGAGAGAGACAGAGCACAAGCAGGGGAGGGGCAGAGAGAGAAGGAGACACAAAATCCCAAGCAGGCTCCATGCTCCAAGCTGTCAGTACAGAGCCTGACATGGGGCTCGAACCCATGAACCGTGAGATCATGACCTGAGCTGAAGTCAGATGCTTAACCAACTGAGCCACCCAGGTGCCCCAAATTCATCCTAATTTTTTTGAAGTGGGGAAAGACAGAAATTGGGAGAGCTTTTTCTACATTAGAAAAAGGACATGGGAAAAACCGTGAGAGAGGACAGAAAAATGTATTTAAATGTTTATAAATGTTTTATTATGCTCTATTTACATTTTTTCTGGGATTACTTTTCAGTTTTCAGTTAGTAGAAGCCAGAAGGCAGAAGGCAGAATGAGAGGATTTATGACTATTGTGTTGTATTTGAACTTGTGAATATTTGTTTACCCATGAAAAGAAACTCTTCACTCCTGCTATTTAAACTCATTTCCTTTCTATCTTTTGTGGGTTGAAATTTTTCTCTGTACCTAGTGACAAAAGGGCAGTGAAGAAAAGGGGTACAACTTTACAAGATTTTTCAAATTCTGAAAAAACAGCACAACAATTGCTATTAAGTGTGCGATTACCATAATCAGTGTAGTACTGTATGTAACTCATGAGTTTCTCCCATCTGGATTCAAGTCCAGATAATAAGGCATTGAAAACCTTGTAAAAAAAAAAAAAAAAGTAAGGTAAGTAAGTGAATCTGTGACATTTCCCCATGTGTATGCATGCCTTTCTCAGCCAAAGTGTCTTGAAATAGACATTTTTATGTAATACCTAGAAGAACTAAATGATGTCTTGGTTTCCCACATGCTTGATACCAAGAAGCAAAAGGTACCCCACAAAATCTTTGTTTTCAGATTCTCAGAAATTCACCACATCAGGATACCTTTCCATAGTCTCAAGAGGCAGCACAACATCTTTAAGGACGAATTTATGGCTGAGTTTGAAATTCTTTCAAGTCCCTCTAAAAGATAATATGGTTGATCAGAAAAAAGAAAAAATTCTGACATTCTCAATGTATAGCAAGGAAGATAAAAAGATGTAGAGATAGGTAGATAGAAAAATAATACATGGACAGACAGATAATATGTATGCATGTTATATGAGTGATCTGTGTGATATATGACATATTTATTTATTATATTCCTCACATAAGAACTAGAAACCTAACAATTGTAAAGCTGGAGATCTTTGATGAACTGTTAAGCCCAGATAAAGAGAGACTTAGAGTTAGAATTTTTTTTTTACCTTTATAATTCATAGCAATTCCCAACTATTTCTCAGACTATAGAAGAATGACAGTTAGTTTTAACTTTTTTTAAGGTCTGTGTTTTTCCTTCCACTTGTGAAAAGTTATCCAGTGAGATAACAAAACGTGATTAAATATCATAATCAATGCTTGGTTAGATTTATGTGTGTATGTATGTATGTGTGTATGTATTTTTCACAGGTGAAACAGCCAGTGATGGATCAGACTTTTATCACAAGGAAAATAATTTATAGCACTCCTGGTTACATATAATTTCAGATATTCAGTCTAATGGCTTTTGTAAATAAGACCAAGATAACTTTTATTCAATCCACACTTCTGTGTTAATTTGAAAATCATACATTTTCATATTGATATATATTTTAAAAATCATCTACTACTACAACATGGATATAAAAATCATTTGCCGTTAGTCAACTGAAGATTCCTTCTTTTAAATATATTGATTACCTTAGGATAATCAATTGACATTTGGCACAGTCTTATTTACAATAATTCAACCCAACAGCAATATAATTTAGAGACTGGCCACTAGGCATGTGCTGGTAATGAACAGAATTCATGTTTAATTCAAACTTATAAGCAAAACCATTATATTTAGGTAACATCATTATTGTGACAACATGACAAAGACCAAATAATTCAATGTCAAAACTACCTTTCTTTCTTTAACTCAGATATTTTGCTACAGAAGTAAAAGAAAATAAGTAAGCATTTTGAGTTACATACAGATTTTAGAATAAGAAAGAGAAGCAGATGGTATTAGAGGGTTCTTTCAAATTGTTTTGTTTTGTTTTGTTCTGTTTTTTGTTACATATTTGTAGAATAGGGCCTAGAGTAGCCCAAATTTTTGCCGAAATGTGAAATGGCTTCATTGAATTCCATGCTAGCAGCCTCAGACATTTTCCAGTGGGAGAATCTCCCCCAATATCTCTGAAAGAAATGTTTTTATTTTGAAAAAAAAACACAATTTTTATTACATGTCTTAAACAGTAGTTATAAAAGGTAGAAACTCAAGTCACAACAGCAAGTCAAAATGTTGTATTGCTCTTTCCTCTGATAAGGGTTCCTAAAGGCAGCAAGTTAGAGAAAGCATGAACATTCCTATGCTAAACGTGTGGTTGAAAAAAAATTAAAAATCTAAACTAAAAATTCTCATTAGAATAAACTATTTAGATGAACAACTGAAAAGATGGAGACAAAAACAGATACAAGATGTTTGGATTCTGGTCTCAACTTTCACAGTGACTAGTTGTGTGATCTGAGGAAGTAATTTCAGTATTGTATTTGCTCCATTAAATGAGGAAGAAGGGCTCTAAGGACATTTCCAGTTCTAAAATCCTATGAATTTATATTTTGAAAAGTGGCTTATGTGTATAAATTGAGGCTTAGTTTATCTGAATTTTTTCTTATCTACCTATCACACAAATATATTGCTAAGAACATTAAGAACAAAGTCATTTTGGAATGTAACATCATGTTGCCCTTTATACAGAAATAGCCTAAATCTCACCAATAGGAGCATATATGTCTGGCTTTTATGTAAGCAGTAATAGTTGTTGCTATTCCCCTACCTCTTATTTTCTCTTCTGTCAACCTCAGGGAGAGATTCAGGTGTTCTAGAACATAGGAAGTTATATAGCTTCCAAAAGCAAATCTCTATAACTTTACTTCTGCTGCCGAATAAGCTTCCTTCCATGCTTCCGTCGGGACAAGGAGGATGCATATCTATGTTCAAACCTGGTCAGTTATTTTAAGTGACAGGTAGAGACATGTGGACAGTGGTTAAATGTGTTTGTGGAAAGTCTGGAGAGCAAATTTCAAGACTCTCCTTAATTAGCAACGCAATGCTAATTAATGAGACTATTTCCCAGTTCTCTAGATCTAAAACAGACATTTTCAAATTGATGGAAAACAGCTGGCTGAAATTCAATCTGACTTCCACTAAAGTGATGTTTTTGTAATGTTACACTAAAATCTTCCATAGAGAATGCAATACACTGAACAGAGTCCATTCCCTTAATCTTTATATGTGTATGTGTTATAATTATAACTTTTCAAAACAGCAAAATGGAAAAATAAAAAATTAACTGATATTATATGTTATTAGTGAGACAACTGTCAGAATATCTTATCATTCCAGATCAATTTATAACATATACCCTATATTCTTCTATTACTTCCTACAAGGTACCAAAACTCAGAAAATAATACTGGAAGTCATTCTTGATTTCATACTAAAAAGAGAAATTGATATTTGAGTATCTCATCAATTTAATAAGACTTTACCATTCAGCAGCATACTGTGCTATTCACCTGACAGAGGATGTACTATACCATTCTGCTGAATTACACTCACTTTACATTGACATCACAGACTCTGAGTACAAAAATCATCACTGTACAAGACTGTATCTGCTGCCTTTGAATCTGTTAACTTAAATTGTTGTTTTTCTGTTTTGAATAACAAGGAGCACTAACAAACAAGTATACCATTCTTCATAGGGATTAAAGAGCAAAGCAGCTAATTGTATCTGTCATGTAGAAGGTGAAAGAACCAGAAAATCATAGTTTGGGGCGCCTGGGTGGCTCAGTCCACTGAGTATCTGACTTCAGCTCAGGTCATGATCTCATGGTTCTTGATCTTAAGCCCCTCATCAGGCTCTGTGCTGACAGCTCGGAGCCTGGAACCTGCTTTGGATTCTGTGTCTCCCTCAGCCTCTGTGCTGACAGCTCGGAACCTGGAAACTGCTTTGGATTCTGTGTCTCCCTCTCTGCCCCAAACCCACTTACATTCTGTCTCTGTCTCTCCTAAAATAAATAAACATTAAACAAATCATAGTTTAACATGAATAATCATTTCACATAATAAAACAATGAATTAGAATTGAAATTAGAATTTTATGGAATTGTGTGATGTGGCTGCTCCAGAATGGCTGGAACTTTTGCCAATAAAGTGACGTACAGTATTTTTAACAAGTCCACTCCCAAAGATTTTTGAGACTTTTTCATCTTGCTTTATACAAATCTAAAGATCATATGTATTCCAACAAGGATTACTTTTTCTATTTATAATAAAGCTCCTAATTAAATTATAAAATAAAGTGATCACTCATTGTGAAAATATCTTTATGTTATACTGTTGTAAAATTAGGGTGTACATATAACGCCTCAATCACAATAAGAGTTTATTTCCTAACGATGCAAAGCCAACAGCATTTCCTCCTGTTTGATGGGTAGTTCTCTTCAAAATGGTAAGTCTGGGACCTGGGCTCATTCCAATATTATATGTCAGCTGTGTTTAACTCCTGACTCGAATGGTCACCATGATTTTCTGCCTGAAGCCAGTGGAAAGGGAAAGAGCACGTAGAGAAAAAAAAATATACACTTTTAGACCACTTCATTTCATTGCATTAGTGAGAACTAATCATATGTTCCCACAAAGATGAATAGAATACTGGGAAGTCCTTGTTATCCTTGACTGGACAGTGCCTTCTCAGCTAAGCTCTGGATTACATAAAGGGCATAGGGGCTGGGGGAGAGCACACGCATGCACAATGTCTCACACACACACAAAAAAAGCAAAGGTTAAAAGTTTTTATTCTGTTGCTAAATATTATATATCCAACCCAGTGAAACAAAAAGTTGTTTTTGTCCCTTATATCATCAGGAAAGTATCCTGTCATAACACAAAATATAGAAGTTTTGAAGTATAATAAGTTTTGAAGTATAAAATTTATACCTGTGAAATTTTTCACACATTTTCTCCCACATTATTAAAGCCATGGATTCCTCCCTCTTTTCATCATTCTGAGAAATCTCTAAAATATAGAGTACACATATAGATATATGAAGATATTTAATTATTAGAAACATACTACGTAACACATAGAGCCAGTGTTATAAGAGGTCACTAGTAATACAAACTGAATCGCTGGACAATCTCAGTCTGGAAGACCTTCTTCCACAGCCACTGACATTTATTCCTATCCCAAAATTCCACACAAGATCAGAAGGAATGCGACTGATCTGGCATTCTTTCAAAAACAACTTTACTCTCTGTGCTGAGCATAGGGAATTTATTGAGTTGAATAGTTTCCCCTCTCCCAAGCTTATGTCCACCTGGAACCTCAGAATGTGACCTTATTTGGAAATAGGGTCTTTGCAGATATAATTAGCTAATTTAAGATGAGATCACAGTGGATTAGGGTGAGCCCTAAATCCAATGATCGGTGTCCTTATTAAGACGAGAGGACACCCAGGCCAACACAGAGAAGGTCATGTGAAGATGCACAGAGGGAAGAAAGCCATGTGACAAGAGAGGTAGAGATTAGAACGGTAGACCTACAAGGCAAGGGATGCCAAAATTCCTGCAACCACCAGAAGCTGGGAAAGGCAAGGAGCAGAGCCTTCAGAAAGAACCGACTCTATCAACACCCTGACTTTCGACTCTGGCCTCCACAACGGCAAAAGTATAAATTTCTATTATTTTAAATCATCCAGTTTGTGGTAGTTTGTTACAGCAGCACTAGGAAATGAATACAGGAAATTTCTCCAAATTACATCTCAGGGTTATGTCAGTTGAACACTCCTGACCCTTCTCATGGGCTTTGGATCCCGTCTGTGGCCACCTGTAGGACTTTCACTTCTTACCTTCAGGAGGCTACAGAAAGGAGTAGCATACAAATCAAGACAAATGTTCCCCTTTGACACAAAGAAAATGAAATAATTCTTTCTCAGCATTTACCCTCACACTCCTTAACTTCTCTCTCTCACTTCACTTGATTTGGCAAGAGAGCTATTTTCTCTCTCTATTGTATAATACGAATGTCTTTTTCATTCCACTCAGTCATCCAACCTCACTTGTTTTTATGTGATACACTTTCCATGAGAAGTTCATTACCGGGGAAGGTGTCTTAGAATCCTCCAGGGGGATTTAACAACACAGTAACTACAATTCCTTCAATGTTTCTTACATTCTGGGCTCTGTGTTACTCGTAAAATTCCAGTTGTATCAAACTTTAGCTGTTCATTCATGGATCAGGGCACCTTCTGGGGAACACAACTTCTACTTTCAATTGCCCTTGATTATATCAATAAATAAATAATCCTCTGCTACACCACAATAACTCTCAGATAGTACCTGGTATTGACAGCATGGATTTATTTGACAGTGTAACAGAATAACTTTGTTTTTAACATTGCTTTTTCAAAATAATACTGCAATAAGGACCTAAGTTCTCAAGGTTGAAAGTCATTTTAGAAGTGGAACGTATGTGAGCCAAGGAATTTTAGAGATCAATGGAACTTTAGAAATCATTTTCATTTAATATATATTTTTCCACCACTAATCATTTGCTCCTCTTTTGATAAAATTAGCCAGACACTCAATGGCACTCTAAATGTAAGATAGATATTGAAATTCTCTATATTAAAAGAGCTTAGAAGTGAAATAAGTTATAGTAATACATCTTACTTGTTCTCTGAAAATGTATTTGTGGTTCTACCTGAAGTTCCTTATTCCTAATCTCCCTGGCCACAAATAGCCAATGCTCAATGAATTATGGAAAAAGTGCTGACCAGTTGTGAAAACTCTATTACAACAAAGAATTCTGCCTATGGGTGTGATATTTCCACCACCACTATTCCAAATCCCTGAATCTTTACATAACACCACCTTAAGGGAAATATCCCTAAAAGAGAAAAATCACTTTTTCACATTGACTAATCCAGATACCTGTCTTAAACCTTTCAATCTTTTAAAGTTTGTCACAAGTATGATTTTGGAAGATCTCCCAATTCCTATCATGAACCCTGCCTTACCTATGACTTGAGATACCTTGTGATTTTATCTTTGCAGTTAAAGTGTTGGAAACTCTTCTTTATAAAACACTTTTTATTTATTACCAACTACAAAAACAACATGCTTTATTATATAATCACAGAAGCTTAGTCCTTTGAAGTGGAATTTCAATTACTCAGAGTATATTGTAAAAACCCCATTCAGACCACGATTACTTGTATTAAATAATATATACTATTGGAAGGATAATACCTTACAGGGAAATCTAGGCTTTATTCCTACAATTAACTTACTCATAATTAATTTTGCAGTAATTATTATAAATTATTTAAATGCACTCTCAGGAGCGGAATACACTTCAGATTATTAGAAAAAGGTGATTGATCTCTCACTGATAGAGAAAAAAATGGAAAAAACATATGAAAATATGTAAATTGTTTTTACATAGAAAAGAGAACTAAGATGATAAATTTTATTAATTTCTGTGATTCTATGTGAAATAAATAGCTACATGTTTAAGCTCTAAAAAATATTTTTAGGCAATGTATAAAGATATTTAATAAGAAATCTAGTGAACATTTTGAAATAAATAATGAGTCAATGTCTAATAAAAAAGAGTCTTGAGAAATATTAGTTGCCATAAGAACAAAAAATCTTATATTCGAATGCTGCATTGTTTTATTCTTTCTTCTTTTAAGAGGAAAATTATCATTTTGGATTTATTTTCTTAAAGCTTTTTTATTTTTTATTTGAGAGAGAGTATGTATATGTGTGCAAGCAGGGGACAGGCAGAGACAGAGGGAAAAGAGAATCCCAAGAAGGCCCCACACTCTCAGTGCAGAGCCTGACTGGGGGCTTGATCTCACCTGAGACAAAATCAAGAGTTGGATGCTTAACTGACTGAGCCAATCAGGCACCCGGGATTTATTTTCTATGGACCATGTTAATGTCATAGTCAAGTAATATCAGGAAAAATAGTTGGAATTACAGGCTAAAACCAGGTGAGATTCCTTGAAATGATCAATAAATAGTTTACAGATCAAATAAATTATACTGGCATGTATTATTTCTATAAATGGATTAGATAGTAAATTTCTACATTATTTTTAATAATAAAAACACATTTTCATAAACACATTTCATAAATACATTTTATGAATTTATTGTGATGGGAAACCTTGGGAAACCTTACTACTTCACCAAAGTCCACATGATTCCATGCAAGAAAATAATTTAAGTGGAATGCTTTTCCAGGATAATTTTGTAAAATTTTATATTGTCTTTTGCTAGTTCTGTATTCCTCTGCAACTCACTTAATTTTTCTGAGTCTTGGGTCTTTATTTCCTGATGAAGTTAATAATAATATCTACTGCAGAGGGAGGAGGGTCAAATTATATAATGTTTAGTTCACAAAAGTTACTCGTTATATTTATAAAAGGAAGAACGGGAAGGGAGAAGGAAGGGAGGGAGGAAGTTTTCTTAATTATGTACAACTAGGGGAAAGGAAATGTTATATATAAAAAAATAGCAAACTGTATTCAAAATAAAGAAATGGAAAAAACCCAGAGGAGTTTGTGTATGTGAGGAGAGGAAGAAATGGTTTAATAAAGGGGAGCTTTGGAGAAAAAGAAGTTGAGTATAATGAACATGTAGGCTTGCTGTTGAGATGCTGAACTTTTGGATTCTTCAGTCCTAGTTCCTTTATCAATTAACTGAGTATTGTTGTAATAATGTTTATTATGTGGTAATGTATGTAGTAATGCAATAAATGTAATAAGTATGTAATGGCCTGGGAGGCTCTGGCAATAGATGTACATTGAGCAACGACAGGAAAAGGGAAATGGAAATCTGTTGCCAAGCAAAATGGATCACACTTCCTGTGGATTATTCCTGGCTATATCCCCAGCACCTTACACAATGCCTAACATATAATAGATGTTCAATAAATATATGATGAATGCAAATTTTAATGAATGACAGAATGTAATCATTGAGCCTATTTATTTGGCTGAAAATCAAGTTATTAAATTCTAAATGATTTCCTGTACTTGCTCAGGGCTCCAATAGAAGTAAAGAAAAGGAGATATATTTCCCAATAACTGGTTGTACAATTTATTTGGAATACATGTATCTCTTTAAATATCTTCCATCTACCACATCTCATAAAAGTTTGTTGGCATATTTTTCACCAAACAGATATATCTATAGTGATAACAAATCTTGCCACGAGGAAACTGTTCTATTTCAGGTCATGTAAAATAAAACTTGAAATAAATATATGAGAATTTTTTAAAGTTAAAAGTAACCATACAAATAGACTATTCAAAAAGGAAGTGATCCTATGTGGTAAATAAGAGAAAATGTTAGCCCTTTGAAATTTCTCTGTTAATACTGAACCTGAATTTCTTCAGGCTGTTGAAAACAATTATTGCAAAGGAATCAGTAAGGTAATGAGGGTCAGACTAGTACAAGGATTCATGAATCAAGAGAATTTGAATCCATGTAAGAGGCTCTTATTCTTAATAGGAATAACCAAACTAAAATCCACAGAAAATAAACATAATATTGTAGCCATATGGTGTGTCAAAATGAGTCCTAAAATATGATAAACTTGGTGCCATAATAAGGAATAATTTAAAAATAAAACACTGGCAATATGAAACCCAGTAACATCAAAACACATGAATCCTGTAATCATTTTGAAATCCTTTCTGTTTTTCATGGTATTCACAGCCCATATGTTTTAACATCAATTTGTGTTTATTGAACAGCCACATGTCACATGACACTAAAATAGGTGTTTGAGGCACAGAATATTTCATGGTGGTGATGTTTTGCTTGGGAATGGTGAATGTAAAATCAAGCATTTGAAGTCGGCCTTTGCCTCTGGTCCCAGGGTGAATTATATATCAGTTGACATCTTCCTGCTCCAAGGATTATCTCTAAAATGCTAGGCTTCTGAGCAACACATCTTAGAAAAAAATCTTTCAGAAGGCTTTGATCCATGGGCTAGGAGGCACTCATGCAAAAGTTTCAGTTTCTTTGCTCTCTCCATGAAATATGACAGTTTTATTAAGAAAAAATTATTTTAGGAGTTATACCATGACTTTATAATATATTGTCAATATGTTACAGGATTGCAGAGTGAATCTGGTAACTGTCTCAGAAATATCAGAAAATAATATTTACTAAATTATCATAAGGTGTCATACACACTTTTGTTATAAACAGTCTTGCAAGTTATTATTATCTATAAAAATTCACTTCTTCCAATTCATCCAATGAAATGATGTCTTTAAGTCAGTCTATATATTCAACTGTTGTCACTGCACATAGTAAGTTCTAAAAACCATACCAGAAAAATGCTAGAAGTAGAAAATAGTTTGTAATTGTGGGATTTGTATATTTTTGATTTTTTAAATGTTTATGTATTTTTGAGAGAGAGAGAGAGAGAGAGCATGATCAGGGGAGGGGCAGAAAGAGAGGGGGACAGAGGATCAGAAGTGAGCTCTGTGCTAAAAGCAGAGAGCCTGACGTGGAGCTCAATCTCACAAACCATAGATCATGACCTGAGCTTAAGTTGGATGCTTAACTGACTCAGTCACCCAGGCACCCCCTCCCCTTTTTTTAATGTTTATTCTGATTTTGTTTTTAAAAATTAATATGACTTTTGGCAATTTGTGAAATGTGACCAATAAAAATTTAAATTAGGTATCATAACTGGATTAAATTGATTTAAGATTATTTTGTAGTGACTTTGGTACAGATTGGTATGCTTCATAGTGGTATTTAATTAACTGCAGAGAAACCTGAGTGAAAAATGAAGGCCCAGCCCAGGGCACTATTATATTACAGCTGAATATATTTCTTAATTTTGAGCTCCTGACAATAAAATTGCTTCCAAGTCCATTTAATAACTTCTGTAATTCAACCCGTGCACCATTTAAAGTCAAACTTGAGAAATAAAAATTTTCCATAGGTTGAAGACTCTCATTATTAATAGCTGAATGCTGATTAAAATGTGCAGTAAATATCATTATCATTATACTTATTTTCTATGACATACTCTGGTATTGTAGTTCATTTTAGAATTATCTATTTCTTTTAGAAAAGTTTGTCTTCAGTGCTCAGTTGTTTATTTAAATGAAAACCCTCTGTTTACCAGCATTTTTTTTCTTTTAAGGCAGATATAAACTTTGGCAGAAAAACTTGAATTGAAATAGACCTTCTATTCAGACTCTGCCTTATTGCTTCCTCTCTACATCTGCAGAGTGTAGGCAAAGTGTGATAGAAATATCAAAAGCGCTAGTCTGATAGACATGGATTTAAGTCCTGACTCTACTATGTCTTTGCTAGGCAAGCATGGAAAAGTAAAAATCTTAGTGCCCATTTCTGCCCCTTAACTCCCATTTCAATAAAGGAGAATTTTCTCTAAGCAAACCTTTGCCTTCTGTGAGCATTGTCCTTCTCTCTGGATAATTTGCACCCATAACTCAGCCCTTTCTTTCTCTTGAAATGAAACTGCCTGCAGGGACCACAACTGCTGCTTTTCTTCCAGGCTAGGCATGTGATGAGTCTCCTTGGCCTGTTCCATGACTAGATGATTAATTCTTCCTAATTCTAGGGTTCAGTACTCACAAATCCACTTGGAGACTAGACCTAAAGGCATGTGCTCCAACCAATAAAAAAGGTTGTGTACATTAGCTTTCATCTTTACTTTTTGCTTTACTTCTCCACTTAGAAGCCCAAGAATGAAAGAGGAGTCCTATTCATTGGAGGTCTTCCTGAATAGCAGCTTAGCCATTTTTTATTTGTTGATCACCCAATACTCACCTGCCAGTATCAGGGATGTGTTTCAGAGATTCATTTCATTCTCCCATTGACACTAGCAAGAAGGCACATTTAGCTTCATTTTAAAAATGTAGAAATGAGGTTTATCAGAGTTAACTCATCTGTCCAAGGTAATAAAGTGAATAACTGGCAGAAGTAGATTTAACCTGGGCTTAACTTCAAAGCCCACTTTGGCTTTCTTGCCTCACTGTATTTTCCAACATATGGATGGCCCTGTGTAATGCTTGGTATTAAAGAGTGGTCAATAAATTTTAGGGCTCCATATTTACTTGCTATTGCTGTGTAACAAATTACCACAAAATCAGTAATTTAAAACAACATTCATTTATTAGCTCACAGTTTTGTAGGTCAGAAGTCTGCGTAGATTCAGCCAAGTTCTTTGCTCCAAGTATCACAAGGTGTCACTTGGGATAGGCTCTTATCTAGAGGCTCTGGGAAAGAACTTGCTTCCAAGTTCACAGAGTTGTGCCAAATTCAGTTCCCTGGAGTTCTAGGATTCAAGTCCCATTTCTTTGCTGGCTGTCAGCTAGGGACTGTCCTCAGATTCTACAGGTGACCCAAATTTCTTCTCATATAACCTACCTCTATTTTCTTTTTTTTCTTAAGTTTATTTATTTTGAGAAAGAGCATGAGCAGAGGAGGGGCAGAGAGAGAGGAGGAAAGACAATCCCAAACAGACTTCACGCTATCAGCATAGAGACCAATGTAGAGCAGGAACCACGAACCACAAGATCTTGACCTGAGTCAAAACCAAGAGTCAGACACTTAACCTACTGATTCACCCAGGTGCTCCTAACCTAATCAGCAGCAGGTAGTCAAGTTCTTCTCTTGTTTCCAATCTCTCTGACTTCCTCTTCTACCACTGGAAAGAAAAAGCTCTCTGCATTTAAAGACCTAGGATGATTAGATTAGGTCCATCTGGATAATCCAGTATAATCTCCCTATTCTTTAAGGTCAACTGATTAGTAACATTAATCACTTCACCCCTTTGCTATGAACACTAACATATTCAAAGACATGATGATTCATCATATGTAGTGTTCCAGGGATCAGGGAGGGAACTTTTTCGACGGGGACATCATTCTTAGAATTCTTTCTGTTACAAAATTTCTGCCATGAGAAATGATGTGCTGTTAGTTTTCCATCACTGCCACAACAAATTACCACAAGTTTAGTGTCTTACAACAGCACAAATTTATTATCTTTCAGTTCTGTAGATCAGAAGTCTGACATGTGTCTTTCTGGGCTAACATCACAGTGTTTGCAGTGTTACCACCTCTCCGGGAGGCTCTAGGGGAGCATCCATTCCCTTGCCTTTTCCAGATTCTCAAGACCATCCCCTCCATTCCTTGGCTCTGGCCTTCTTCCTCCATCTTCAAAGCCAGCAACTTTGCATTTCACTGGTCATTCTTTTTTAGTCACATCATCTTCTCTTTCTGAACACAAGTGGGAAAGGTTCTCTGATTTTAAGGATCCATGGCATCAGAATCAGCTCAACCCATTGATCCAGGGGCCCTTCATCTCAAGGCCCTTAACTTAAGCACATTGCAAATTCCATTGTGTAATGTCATTAACACACTCACAGATTCCAGGGATTGGGATGCAGATTTTTTTGAGGGGAAACAGTGTGGGTGTTGCTCTACCTACCAAAAATGATGTTGTATCCCAAGATCTTGAGTCATAAGTGAAATTGCATTATGTTTATTACCAAATTGTTTGATTCATTACCAACACAAAAGTATTCACATTTTAGAAAGATTTTAAATCTTATTAAGCATTAATAAATTTCTGAGTTAATAAGAATACTTAGAGTACCCATTCTTCAAGCATCATTGTTTATATGTTCATATCGTCCCTCCAAAGATTCTTCTATTTAAACTTAGAATCTGACGGTTTCTTTATTTTAAAAGTTTATTTATTTATTTTGAGAAGGAGGAAGAGAGAATGAGTGGGGGAAGGGAAGAGAGGGAGAGAGAGAGAATCCCAAGCAGGCTCTGTGCTGTCAGTGTAGATCCTGATACAGGACTCAATCCCACAGTGTGGGATCATGACCTGAGCCGAGATCAAGAGTGGACTGAGCCACCGAGGTATCCAAAAATCAGACAGTTTCAAATCATTCCTTTCACTGCAGTTTTAAGATCTATCATCACCGAGACCTAAAATTTGAATTAGTCATTCAAGGTGTCTTTATCTCTTTTCTGATTGCCTTTTATACTATTCATAATACTTATTAAAATTTCCCTTTCTGTTTGTCTCAATAGTGCATTTAAGAATCAAGTGGTAATCTAATAGAGAGAATGCTGGGGCCAGAAATTATTTTTTGACACTGAAACCAGACTTCCTCACAAACGTTTTTATCAAGCTCAAATGCAGGGGACGGGGAACTCATGACCAGTCAAAAATGAAATAAAACATTGCACATGTCACATTTTCCTTAGCTGTGGAAATTTACGCATGGTTGAAAGTTAAAGTCAATTTCGCTGTTACCAGCTTTCAGCTGAGAACACTCGCTCCTCTGAATTCCTCTAAATATCCTGCCCTTTTCATTTATTCAGTTCTTATTCTTCACTGCCTCAATTTTAGCTACTCTTTCCATTGATGTCTTCTACTTTGCTGTACACTTTCCCCCTCTATTATGATGTCCCTGCTAGTAAACCCCATGTTGTTCATTTCTGTAGTGAGTGTTCAATGGATTTTTGACTAATTGAAAGCCCATGCATGTGAAAGCTACTGATAATTCATACAATTCAAACCATTGAGATCCTAATTTGTAATAATGAGAGTATGTCCTAATGACAAAATGTAAGGATTTAATAGACATCATTGAGAAATTTTGAACCAGTTCTTTCTAGCTTTGATTACATGAGGCATTTTAGCCTATAGGTATTGTTAGTCCTAGCAGAACATTATTTCATAGGAAAGCAGCTTAACAACATTTGTATGTGCTTCTTGTATTAAATAAGGGAATGATAATCAGGCTTAAAAAATAATGACTTGTTTTGCTCATTAGCTGAATGAATGTGGAAAATGACTCATCAGTTCATAAATTTGTCATAATGCTTGTCTTTAGCGTCAGCCAGCAGTCAGGCCCAGATTAGCAGAGTCCTAGCCGGAGGCCCAAAAGATTATAGAAAATTGCTGTTAAAAATGACTTGAAAACATTTTAAGTTTGTTATTTTTTCAACAAAACAGTGTCGTCAGCCAATTGCTGAATTCTCTGCACGCTGTTAGCCTCTTTTTGAATTATATTCAGTTTGTGGAAACATGATGCGTTTTTGTTCTACACGGACAGGACAGAAGGTTTACCAGCTTGAACTGGTTTTTCTGTGAAAAACTGTCCGGCACCCCACTGATGCTAAATGTGTCATTAACCTTCTACCTGGGTGTTTATTACCTTAACTTAGACAATATTCACAAATGCCCTTATCAACATAATGAGGTCAAGGCAGCAATCAATGTCTGCTGTGCTGTCTCTTATTTCTTGAAAGTACAACTTCTTTTCTTAAGTTAAAATCTATCATCTAGGTTAAAAAGAGACAGAGAGTCTCTTTGTACCAAAGAGAGCTTCATTGTACCAAAAGACCAGTATACATCTATCTCAAAAAAAGGGGTACAAAAGTTGGGTGACCAAATAATTTATCATCCAAGGGCACTTTTTAGAGTAAAAGGGAGTACCACTAACAGTTACGTTGGAGTAACTATGTGCAAACAGGGGCTCTGACAAATTGAGATATATGGTGTTACCCTTTGCTAAACAAATTTCAAAGATAGTATTCTCTTCTTTGCAGTTCGACAACCATTAGAAGTTTAGGATTGGTCTTTCAGTTAAAACTTTGAACTTAAGGGACCTCCTGAAACTTGTCCAAGGAAACCACATTGGAACATACTGCTTTTAGTAATTTTAGAAGTTTCAATCCAATCACACCCAAAAACAATCAAAGCAAATAACTTAGAAAGATGAACTTAATTTTATGGGGGTTTCCCCTTTCTTTTTCTTCTTTTTAAACTTACCATCAATGCATCAATTTTTATTTAAAAAATGTTGTTTTATTTGGATTTGCAAGAAGTATACCAAAGATAGGAACATTTGTATATCAAAGTTCAAGTCAACCAACTGGATAAGATACCAACTTTTACCACTGAGAACTCTCCATAAGAAGCAAAATATCTGACCCACAGGTACGTTTAAAAGGAAATAGTTTTTATATAAGTTGAAAAAGTCATTTGACTTGTTCTAAATCTTAATTGGGGTGTTGGCTACATGGATATAATAAATATAAATAAAATAAATATAAATATAAACATAAATAAAATTTACCAATCTTTCAAACTATAAAATTAAGATTGTCACTTTGTCTACAATTATGCCTCATTAAAAAACTTCTGCTACCCTGCATAGACTTACATCAGTTAATTGCTAACAAATGTTTTGGGATCTGTATATGTTTTGATCTCTGTACCAGAATTTATTCTCGGCACTGGGGATACAGTAGAGACTTGGGAGTCAAAGGCTTTGCATCAAAGAACTTATATTCTAATGAAATAAAAAAGAAAATAAACACAAAGGAAATAAATAATAAGATAATATCATATAGTAATTATTTCTATGGAGAATATCCCTGAAGAGGTGACACTTGAGTAAAGAGCTTAGTAAAGAGCAGTAGAGAGGAGCATTCCAAAGTTTGAAAGAGTAGAGCACGTGGATACAGTGACACATGTAGTATTTCTAAGGAATAAAAAGTATACTGATTAGGACAAAAGGGATGGAAGAAAATGAGGTTGGAGATATGAGAAGGTGTCAAATAATGTAGGGCTGGATATGGGTTTATAATTTAGTGAATTATAACCAGGAGTCTACACGTTAGTGAGTTTTAAGTATAGTTTTTATGCCTTCTGCCCTCATATTTATAAATGGACAAATTTCTGTCTCATGATTCCTTGAAATATATTATAAATTCTTTCCCCAAAGAAATGCATACTGACATAAAACTAATAACCTTTTTATTTTTAAAAAAGTTTATTTTATTTATTTTGAGAGGGAAAGAGAAAGAGAGAGTGAGAGAGAACACTCACATGTGTGAGCAGGGGAGGGACAGAGAGAGAAGGAAAGAAAGAATCCCAGTCAGACTCTGTACTGTCAGCACTGAGCCCAATGTGGTGCTCAATCCCAAGAAATATGAGATCCTGACCTGAGGCAAAATCAAGAGTTGGCTGCTCAACTGACCCAGCCACCCAGTCGCCACTAGTAATCTTTTGCTAATACGAATTTCAAGTCAGAGGAAAAAGGGCAGGACAGAGAAATGGTTACTGTGGCTTGTTGTCTTATTTCCATATTTTTAAACTTCTCATTTGAAGCTTATAGTATCATTTTATGGACCAGTCTCCTTCCCAAACCCTAAGGAATCATAGATTCATGAGGTACATGTGAAACCAAGATGCTTTTATTTTGTAAAACCACTTTATTGCATTAGACTTTCCATGATAATTAAACATGTATCCTTCAGGATTATAAAATGCATTAATTTCTAAAAAGAGAGAGCAAAACATAACTTGCTGGTGACTTATGGTTCCTACATGGTTATTTGAGAAAATAAATATTATATCAAAGTTTTATAGCATTTTAAGAATTTTAATAAGCATCTATTTAATTTTTAGTACATTTTAAGAACAAAAATTAATAATATATGGGACTGAATTTTGTTATTTTTGTTTTATTCTGATTGTCAATGTGTCATCATCTTCCAGTCTAATTTTCAAATAAAGATTTAAGAAGCGGGTACAAGCTCATTTTAGGAACAATATAAAACACCAACATTTCGATGCCAATACATTTTACAGATGTTCAATTGGAAATGTCAGTATGTTATTAGCTTGCTAAAGGCATCTACATAGATGCAATATGACAATATTTGTTAAATAATTAAATGAATGGAGATGGCAAGAGAAAATGTGTGTATCTGGAAGGGCTTGTACTTTGGGCGGGTTTGTTTACCAATGTGGGTAAAAATGGCTCTCTGCACGTGAATGTACAGCAAATTGTTTTGCCGGATTATCCTTCTCGACAGTGATAATAAATAATTTTCAATGCAAATGCTCCGCAAAGGAGGCTAATGCTGTTCTATTTCCTGTTTAGATTTCACCATTTTGGACTGCCAAAACTATTTAAAGCCTCACAGGATCCTGTTTGTGATAGGCCAATGCAAATTTGATGATCCATCCAAATATATAGAGATGTCGCTTTAATGGTGCCATCATTATTAGAGCTGTCCTCTACACAGAAATTCTTAGCCACTAGTAGTAAATGACAGATGTGTTAATTAAGAGACTGAGGCAAAGCCAAGGTTGATGTTCTAATAAACAGGTCATTAACTTTGGTAATGACCAATTTGAGAAGATGATTGTTATTACAAACTCTATTCCATGAGTTATGAGAGCAACAGTATAACTCTGGAGTACATCCAATGGTCATATTATAATGAGAAGTCTTCTAAAACAATGGACATTTCTAATATGTCACCTTGCCTATTTATAACTTCACACATTTATAAAATGTGGTGACTTTATATAAAGCAAAACTTAGTCAATGCTTAATTGATTAAAATCAGATAAATAATTGGCCTTTCCTTTGAATCAAATGAAAATCCTTGTCAATGGTAATTTTAAGAATCTAACATAAACTTGCTACTATGTAAGAATAACAACTCTTTCCAGAGACCACAAATGATATTTAAATAGGGTGAAGAGATGTAATGGACACTAGAATTATATCATAAATATGTTGGAAAGACATTTGGGAGTAAATTTGTCTCTCCTTGAGCTAATATAAGAATTCCCCTCTTAAATATGTATTGTGGATTACTCCTAAAACATTTTCTGTTTGAACTTCAAACATCAGAGTTTTCTTCCTTATAAAAGAATCCATTCCATGTGGAATAGCTCTTCTTATAAAGTTTTTTTTCTGATAGAGAACTGATTTCTACAGAAAGTATAGATGATCTTTATTTCATAAAACACACTGAAAATATTTTTATGTCTTCTCTAAATCTTCCCTTTCTGGTTAAATATACTAGGCACTTGTAACCATTTGTGACATGACTTGCACATCCCTCACTGTAGCAACTCCTTTTTGTTAGCTACAGCAACCCATCCCAACACTGTTTTCCTTGTCTGCTTCTACTATGGAAACTAGAAAATCTAAATATCCATTTTCCCACTCAATTTTACGATTAAACGTGAACATTCTCAGCCACACTGGGCAATGAGGTATAAGCAAAAGTCTACTAAGAACTTCTGGGAAATATGTGCTTCCTTACAATAGGCTCAATATTAATGTCATTCTCATTCTTTCCTTCCTGAATATGCATAAGATACTGTATCTGAATGAGCTATGTTGCAACCTTGAAGTGCTTGCTTAAGGACAGAGCATCAATATGTTAAGCATGACATATTGGAAAGATAGAAAGGTCTTAGGACCTTGAAAATATCATGGAGTGGATGAGCCCATGTAAACAACCTCAGAATTTTATATGTGAAAAAGAAATCCATGCATACTAAAGACACTATTCATTGAACTTCAGGTCAATTTCATGAAGGTTAAGGGAGTTAGTAGTTTTTCTTGGTACTTCCTCATGGTTTCTCTCCAAGCTTTGCTCACCCACAGGAGGAAGAGTTATCCATAGGTCACAAAGCATTCCATCAAGCCTTAGGTATATTGGCCCTTCCATGTAGTTATCACTTCCTGCCTATATCTCCCCTTCCATCCTTTTAAATCTCATAGTCTTAAATTCTATCCCACTTCTATACTACTGTGAATACTGGGGGTGTTTGTAGGCTCTCTTAAATCTTTACATTCCCAAGACCACTATGGGGAACATTTGGCACCAGAGGACTCAGAAAGACATAGAAAAGAAACAAAGCATGCCAACATGGCAGTACTGGATTTTCCTCTCCAAAGGGCATCTTTATGGCAATCTAACCACCGGTTCTGAGTGCCATAAGACAAGATCCTCACTATATGGGTGCTATCCTAGCCTAAAAGCTTCTCCTATAGACCTTTTCTAGAAAGAGAGATGGGTAAAAATGTGAATAGTTGAACTTTCTTGAAAAGTTGCCTGGGGACCATAGGCAATCTATACTTTTTCACACAAGAAAAATAAGGTTTAAAGAGATTAAATAACTTTCTCAAGAATACAAAGTTACTTAACAGCAAATGCTAGACTAGGACACAGGCCTCCTAACGCCCAACCTCATGTTCCAACTAACCATGTTTCTGAAAATTTAGTAGATAATTTTGTTGTTATTTACATTTGTTTGGTCATTTTTTCTTTCCCCTCCAAAGTAAAATTCAAAAAATAAACACATTAAATTGACTTCTAATTTATTAAAAGTAACTGATACTTTTATATTAGAATTCTAATATTTCAGAGTAAATAAAAACAATGTGTAGATGTCATTAACTACTTCTCTAAAAGTAAAGAAAATGAAGTCACATATCTGGTTACAAATATTTATTTTAAGAAGCCCTTAAACATATTTTGTTTTCTATTTATTGAAAAAGTTATAACAGTTCAGATATTCAAATGGTAAAGCTCCACCCAGCGTTGTAATTATTGCAAAATTTACCTTTGATTGTATCATGGTTCAAGATAAAAAATAATGTGCCCAATTTTGATTATAGGCAAAGACTAAAGAGAATAATAACTGATATGAATAACAGTAGCCAAAACAACCAAAGAGTACCATTATTAAAAGGCATAGTTATATTTATTATTGCTTAATGAATGCTTACTATATTCCAAGAACCATTTGAAAAGCTTTACATGCCTGAAACAATTAATCCTTACAAATAGTTAAAATTGTGACCCTCACTTTATGGATGAAGAAAGGTTCAAAAGAAAATAGCTACCTGAACCAATGGCACACAATGGATAATTGATAGAGATAAAATTTAAATAAAAAGATAATTTGAATGTAAGAATGAAGGGAAAGAAAGAATCCTTAAAATTTCTATAACATAAAGTGCCACTGTTGACTCACAGAAATAAATGCATTTTAATGAAAATCATTTCTAATTAGACAATTTCACTGCTGTCATTGGAGCTGTGTTTCTGACATGTTTCATATCCATTAAAATGACAGATGATAATAGATAACTGATAACAAATGGGATACCAGAATGTTGGCAACAAAATTAGAATTATGCTTCCAAGATACTTAAAAATGTGGTCTTGGTTTTATTTTCAAACAGTATTAAATATAATCCAATAAAAGTGGCCTGTTTTCTTGAAGTCACTATTACATGTATAAAACATGATAGCAGCAAAAATTCTGAATTTAACAGGTTATAGCCTTTATTTTCCTTATAATATCCATCTCTTTATAGTGTCAAATCAGTGCTAAGAGTGACACCATTCCATCAATTTACCACTTGCTTTTTTTTTGACATGATTCCAAAATATTAGCATGTATGACAATTTAGTTAAATTGTCCAGTTTAATTAAATTGGCTGAATGTTTTGTTTTATGGAATTTGTGTGTCTGTGTGGAACTTGTCAGCATCACTAGAAAATATTAGTGAATTTATTCCAAGTGTTATGGATGCTCTTTTGAATGAAATGAAAATCAAGTAGAAATCACTTCTTCAACTGTAGACTAATATTATATATAGGAGAAAAAATCTGCCTGAATATCCACAGTAATATAGAATATGACAATTTCTGGAAGAGTGGTGGTAAATGGTAAAGAAATTCAAAGGAAGTAAGGATTAATTCTGATTTGTTTAGGGAATTGGATTTTAACTTTTTGTTTATGAAAAATGCATTATTGAAAATTTTTTGGGGTGCCCTTGAATAACAATGGAGCCTGTTATAGAAAGACACAGAGGGAAAACATGATGTTAGGAAATGTGGAATGAAAAGAAATAACGAGTCCGCACAAAAGTATGAGTGAAGCAGAGTAGTGAAAGATAAAGTTGGAAAAATATATTAGTAAAAACCAAGAAAGGTTTATCTATAAGAGAGTAAAATTATTGGAATCATGTCTTATTCATAGAACTATGTGTATTTGTTCATTCAGGCACTTACTAAGTCAACTGACAACTGAGGCTACTGCTGCAAATAATCCAGGTGGAAGGTGGCCAGGGATGACACATTGCGATTTCAGAAGAAATGAAAGATTAGGATGATAGGTATGTGTGTTTGTGTGAGTGGTCATAAAAGTGTGGGTATCACAACTTCCTACAAAGGAAGAATCAACGTGACTTATTATTTGTTAGGTATTATGGGAGAGAGTATTAGATACATAAGGAAAAGTTAACAATAATTTTGATAGGTTAGTTCCTGGTAAAGGGTGAGTTTTATTTATTTTTTTACAGATTTACTGCATTCTAGTAGAGATGCCATATTACCAATATAAAACTTAAATCTAGATTTCTGTAATGCAGTTAAGGCTAAGAACATGTACTTGGAGCTATTCTCACTGAGAAGAAATGAAATTATGTTAGTGGATGAAACAGCAAAGACCTCATATTGAGAGAAAAAAAGAACTTTGCATAGCATTTCCACTAGGAAATGGAGAGGAAAAATATGTGTTTTCTGTAAGAAAAAAATCATTTCGCAATGTAAGGAGCATAAAGAAATTTCTGAAGAAATTATTGGCATAAAACACACTACTCCATCCCAGTTCACTAAAGCCAAGCAGAGTCTCAGGCCCTACCTAACCTAAGGAGACTTGATTCTAGAGCAAAAATCTAATCCCTCTGATAAACCAAATTTGGTTGAGAGATTGTTATAGAAAGTTCAAGCAAAAAGTAAACATGGAATAGAGTGGCAATAAGATATAATCAAATGAATTGTTGAGCAGCAGTAGCAGTAGAGACTCCATCTAGGGTTAAATGCTGTTGTATAATTATTACCATATACTAAGAATTGGGCTTGATAAAGCCAATTTTTTTTAGGTTTAAAGTAAATAAGTTATATCATAAAGTCAAGAGATGTAGGCATTCTAGGAACCTAAAAGAATCAGGAAAGATCAGAAAGGGGAAAATCAACTGACAGTGCATCAGTCATGCAACGGAGATCATGATAGAAGAATAACTAAGTACAAGTAGGTAGTGGAGGAGACAGAGGAACATGAGACTGTGATTAAAGAGAAAGGATATAAAGTATAAGATACACAGTGATCCCAAATGACAGTGAGATCCACTTGAGGTGGCCATGTTTGTAGGTGGCTGATATAGAGGAGAAATGGGTACTCGAATGTTGAGGATAGTACAGGATGTCAGATTGGTAGGGTTTTTAACATGGAAAACAAAATCACTTAGGATAACAGAAGAGAATTAAAGGAGGGTAGAAATAGTTGACTCTTGGTTTCAGAATTCGTTGAGTTGTGTAACTTGGAAGTTTAAGATAAGCTTTGTTATAATTAAAAAAAAATTGCTTACACTAGCAAAGAGGAGAAACTGCAAACACTGGAAGGACCATTCTCAATTCATGGAAACTTCATACTAGCACATGTCAGAACATGACAGTGCACTCTGACTTGGCACCATCAAAGTATTTTATACACTTTCAATTCCTTCTTCCTTGCAAAAAAGAAATTAAAATTGTTTTTCCAGATAATGTGTTTTGAAAACATCTATTAACCTCTTTTTTTCTCTTCTCCACTTTTCAATTCTCATTCCTTAAATATTATTCAGAATAAAGACTGTAGACCAGGTAATAAGTTATGGAAATCTGTTAGTCTAGAGTTAAAAACAATTATGTTAAGGAAGAGGAAAGAATAGTACTCAAGAGAGAAGGTTTTTAGTGATGATGATGAATGAATATATAATCATGAGGTAGCAGTAGAATTCAATCACTTTATCAGACCCCTTCCTGAATATATGAGTTGAGAGAACTGGGGTAAAGGATGGTTCTTTTGGAAGGGAAAGGAGGTTTTCTTCTAATAATATAAAAGAAGTTGAAGTGATAGAAGGATATGAAGAAATGATTCAGCATAGAATGGGACATTCAAAGAGCAGAAAACAGTGGCATTTATTCTATAACTTAGTTCTCTATTATATTCAAAAACTGAGAAAGATATCAAAATAGACAGTAATACAATAGTTGTAGTTGACTTTAACACTTCACTTAAATCAGTAGATAGATCATCCAGACAGAAAATCAACAAGGGGAGAGTGGTTTTCAATAAGACATAGACCAGATAGACCTAACAGATAAATTTAGAACATTCCATTCAAAAACAGCAGAAAGCACATTATTTTCAAGTGCACATGAAACGTTCTCCAGAATAGATCACAAAGCAAGTTGCAATAAATTTAAAAATATTGAAATCATATTATAATTTTTTTCTGATCATAATGGTATGAAACTAGACATCAATCACAAGAAAAAAATCTGAAGGAACAGAATACACGGAGGCTTCAGGTGCCTAGGTGGCTCAGTGGGTTAAATGTCTGACTCTTGATTACAGCTCAGGTCATGATCTCACAATTTGTGAGCTCGAGTCCTGCATCAGGCTCCATGATGACAATGTGGAACCTGCTTGGATTCTCTCTCTCCCTCTCTGTCTGCCTGTCTCTCTCTCTCTCTCTCTCTCTTTTTCTCTCTCTCTGTCTCTCTTCCTCTCTCTCAAAATAAATATTCTTTAAAAAGAAATAAATATTTCTTTAAAAAAAGAAATACATGGAGGCTAAGTAACATGTTGCTAAACAATGATGGGCCAACTAAGAAATCAAAAGGCAAATTAAAAAATAATACATAGAGACAAATAAAAGAAAACACAATAGTTCAAAATATTTGGCATGCAGCAAAAGCTCTTCGAAAAGAGATTATAACAAGACAGGTCTACCTCAAGAAAGAAGAAAAATCTCAAACCTAACCTTACACCTAAAGAAGCTACAAAAAGAAGAACAAACAGCTTATACAAGCACACACATACAAGATTGGCAAAAATAAAAAACTAACAACACTATCAGTGAGTACTTGGAGTATTGAGGAAATTCATACCCCGCTAGTGGGAATGGAAATTGTTCCAACTATTGCAGAAAAGTTTGGTATTATTAAATTAGAAGATATTCAAACATTTTAGCCCAATAGTTCCCTCACTAAGTATATACCCCAGAGAAACTTGCAAAGGAACAGTACACCAAGAGTAAAACAGGCAAATAAATGGTGGTATATTTCCACACACAAAAAAATAAAATACAACAACAATAAATAAAACACCATGAATGACCCTCAAAACATAATATTGAAGAAAAGAAGTAAGACAGGAGTATTTTAGGACAATTTTACATACGTATATAAGACTTGAGAACAGATAAACTATATTGTTGAGGGATTCATATTTAGAAAGTAAAGCAGAAAATGAAAGTAAACTATCACAAGAATATAGATAGCCATTATTTCTGGGAAAGGGAGGAGGTTATGATCAGGAAAAAACAAGAGAATCTAGAATCTGGAGAATCTAGGGTGCTAGTAATGTTATATTTCTTGGCTTGGATGGTGACTTCACTACTGATTTCTTTTAAATTATTCTTCAGGGGTACATGGGTGGCTCAGTCAATTAATCATCTGACTTCAGTTCGAGTCTTGATCTCACTGTTCATGGTTTCCTGCCCCACATCAGGCTCTTTGCTGTAAGTGCAGAACCTGCTTTGGATCCTCTGTCCCCTCACTCTCTGCCCCTCCCCTGCTCATGCTCTCTCTTAAAAATAAATAAACGCTAAAAAATAAAACAAAAATTAAATTATTCTTCATACTGTACATTTATTATTGTAGTTTACCAAAAATAAAAAGGAGAGGAGAAGGGAGAATGAAGAAGAAGAAAGAAAGGAAAAGAAGGAGTGAAAAGGAGAGGGAAGGAAAGAAAAAAAAATAAAAGCAGTTGTCATTCAGATCTGGATAAAGCAGACAATGCCTTGCCCAAAACATCCTGAGGTTCTGTAGCCACAGTAGAGAAACAGAATCACTGTAAACACAAGACAGGATAGTAGGCAGGAAGCTAGGGTACTCCTCTAATTGATGAAGCAAATGAGGTCAAAAAAATGACAGCAAGTAGTCTTGCAAGTTAGGTGGTACCCATGAAATTTGAATGCTTTATAGTATCCACTGAGGTTAAGGGTACAAATCAGAACCTTGGCTATGGATTTACATAATATGAAAATTAAGTTCATGGTGATTCAAAAAATAGTCTTTTTAAAAACAAATGCATTGAATGCTTCAGTAGAGCATTTATCACAATGAAATTTAAGATGAATATGTCAATATTTATATCCCTCACACTCTCAAGAAAGTTAAACATTCTGAACAATAAAATACCATTGGAAAAATAATGAACAGAGGTTATAATAGAAAATATTCCAAAATGCACTTCAGACAAATTTGATACACTTGATTTTAAATGCTAGACAAAGGAGGGATGCCTGGGTGGCTCAGTTGGTTAAGTGTCTGACTCTTGATTTCGGCTCAGGTCATGATCTCATCATTCATGAAATCAAGCTCCACACTTGGGTTCTGCAATGACAGCACAGAGCCTGCTTTGGATTCTCTCCCTCTCTCTCTCTTCCCCTCCCCAACTCAGGCACATGCTCTTTCTCTCTCTCTCTCAAAATAAATAAACATTTTTTAATGAAAATAAATAAATAAATGATAGACAAAGGTAAACAGGCATATTGAAAGTAATAACTGGATAGGAGGGATAGAAAAGTTTTTAGATTTTTTTTTATTTTTTAATGTTTATTTATTTTTAAGAGAGAGAGAGGGGGGAGAGAGAGAGAGAGAGAGAGCATGAGCAGAGAAGAGGCAGAGAGAGAGGTAGACACAGAATCTGAAGCAAGCTCCAGGCTCCAAGCTGTTGGCACAGAGCCCAACGTGGGGCTCCAACTCACAAATCATAAGATCATGACCTGAGCCGAAGCCAGACGCTTAACCGACCAAGCCATCCAGGCACTCCTGTTTTTAGATAGTTTTAACAAACACATATTTAAATGGCAAATTATCATTTTAAGAATATGATGGCAGGAACGATAATTTTTCAGTTAATGGAGGTCTCTTGGGGAAGATGGTGAAATAAGAGGACCCTAAGAATTCAGCTAAATAACACTTACATCAGCATAAATAACCCCCAAAATGACTCAAAGACCGGCATAACAAAGTCTACACCTAAAGGTAGAGAAGTGGCTACATCAAAGATGGTAAGAAGAGTGGGGGCACAATGGGGAGCAAAATGTACCACGGCCATGGGTGGGGGAGCCAAGAATGGAGAAGAGCAAGAAACAAACTATCACACTAGGGAGCCAGCACAGGAAAGATAAATCCCCATAACATTTGACTTTCAAAGCAAGAGGGGCCAAATTTCACAAATTTCACAGGGATTTAAAGCGTAGACTTTTAAAAATCAGTGGGCTCTGTTCTGGGAGCCCAGCTGAATCCACGCCCTCAGAGAGAGAGCACCACAGAGATACAGTATAGAAACAGCAGTTTGAAAAACACCTGTGACATACAGGAAGGAGAGCTATTTAGTCATCTCAGAGCATGTCCTGGGGTGGGGCTAGGGATGCCAGAAGATCCCTCGGGGAACAAAGTAGCTGGGAGTCACCATTACCCTTCACTGCTCCTCAGCACAAATACAAGGTCATCTATAGAAACCACCTCAGTGCCTACATTCACTACTTAACTTGCTTACACCAAGTGCCCTGTTCTCCCCCATGTACACTTTGACAAATCCACCCTTTTAGGTACGTTGGCCTCAGCCCCAGTGCTGCAGATCCCCTCTTCCAAAAGACTGTGCAAAACTTGCCAACACCACATCTCCCAAACTATGCATTTTGCATGATCTCTGACCTGGTGGAGGTAACAGAAGCAGTAGTATAGGAGGCCCTACATGAACCCAAGGCTCATCTTGTTAAAATTGTGTGTCCCACTCATGCAGCCCTGGTCCCAGTGGTGGCAGATGCAGGTCTTAGTTCACAAATAGACCCGTGAACATCATGTTGAAACTGTGCACCCCACCCTGCTAGACAAAGCCCCCAACAAGCAAAGACTCTGTAAACAACTAGACAAGGAAAAAAGCAGCCAAGACACAATAGCAATGCACTCACAACACACATAGAAGACACTCCCTGAAATTCCATGTTCTGGTAAATAGGGGATACTACACTGCAGGACACTATAGGAACTCTTCTTCATAAGGCCATTACTTTCAAGAGCAGGAGATGTAGCTGACTTTCCTAACATAGAGAAGCACACACAGAGAGTTAGACACAAAGAGACAGATAAATAAATCCCAAAAGAAAGAACAGGAAAGAAAAGAAAGAAAAACAAGAGACCCAAGTAAAACAGATGTAAGTAATATGACTGATAGAGAATTTAAAGTAATTATCACAAAGATACTCTTGGACTTGAGAAAAAGAGTAGAGAATGTCAGTGAGACCTTTAACAAAGAGACTAAAAAGAAGCAATCAGAGATGAAGAACACAATAAATGAAATTAAAAAAAAAATACACTAAATGTAATAGATAGTAGGCTAGAGAAATGAGAGGAAGAATTAGTGATCTGGAAGACAAAGTAATGGAAAGTAATAAAGCCGAGCAGGTGAGAGAAAAAAATATACAAAATGAGAATAGACTTGGAGAACTCAGTGACTCCATCAAGCATAATTACATTTGCATTATAGGAATCCCAGAAGAAGAAGAGAAAGAAATGGGGGAAGCATATGTATTTGAAGAGGGGTGTCCTGGTGGCTCAGTTGGTTAAGCATCTCTTGGTTTTGGCTTAGGTCATGATCTCATGGTTCGTGGGCTTGAGCCCTGCATCAGGTTCCATGCTGCCAGCACAAAACCTGCTTGGGATTCTCTCGCCCTCTCTCTCTGTTCCTCCCCTGCTGTGTGTGCTCTTTCTCTCTCTCTCTCAAAATAAATAAATAGACTTAAAAAAAAGAAAACATATTTGAAGAAATGATTGTTGAAAAATTCCCAAATTTGGGGAAGTAAACACATACCCAGATCCAGGAGGCACAGAGATCTTCCAAAAAGTCAATGAAAGGTGGTCCGTACCAAGACAAACAATAGCTAAAGTGGCAAGAAGTAGTGATAAAGAGAGAATTATAAAAGTAGTAAAAGAAGACAATTACATAAAAGGGAAGCCTCATAAGGCTATCAGCTGATTTTTCAGTGGCAATTTTTGCAGCTGATTTTTCAGCTGATTTTTGCAGGCCAGAAAGGAGTGTCATAACAAATTCAGAGATGTGAAAGAAAATACACAGCAAGGAATACCCTTTGCAGCAAGGCTATCATTCAGAATAGAAGGAGAGATAGAGTTTTTCAGACAAACAAAAGCTGAAGGAGTTCATGACCACTAAACCAGCCCTATAAGAAATGTTAAAGGCAACATTTGAGTGGAAAGGAAAGACCATAAGTAAGAGTATGAAAAGTAGGAAACACAAAATCAGTAAAAACAAGTATATCTGTGAAAGTCAGTCAAGGAATTCACAAAACAAAAGGATGTAAAAGATTACACCATATACCTAAAACATGGTCAGGGAAGAGGAGTAAAGAATAGGTTCAAACTAAAATGATCATCAACTGTAAATAGCAGTCTATATAATAATACAATAACATGATTGTTATATATAGAAGATGTTATACACATACCTAATGGTAACCACAAATCAAAACCAGTAATACATATGCAAGAAATAAAGAGAAAGGAGTCCAAGTATATCACTAAAAAAGCCAGAAAAACATGAAAGATAGCAAACCACAAACAAGTAAGAAAATTGCAATAAATACATATCTGTCAATAATTACTTTGAATGTAAATGGATTCAAATCTTCATCAAAACATATAGGTGATGGAATGGATTAAAAAACAACAACATAATACCCATGTATATGCTACCAAAAGAGAATCATTTCAGACCTAAAGGCACATGTAGATTGAAAGTAAGGGGCAGAGAAACATTTATCATGCAAATGAATGGCGAAAGAAAGCCAGAGTAGCAGTACTTATATTGAACAAAATAGACTTTAAAACAAGGACTGTAATGAAAGACAAAGAAGGACACTATTATAATAAAGAGGACAATCCAACAAGAAGATATAACAATTAAAAATATTTATACACTCAACATGGGAGCAGTCAAATACATAAAACAGTTAATAACAAACATAAAAAAAATTAACAGTAATACAATAATAGTAAAGGACTTAACATTCCACTTATGTCAGTAAACAGATCATCCAAACAGAAAATCAACAAGGAAACAGTGGCTTTGAATGACTCACTGGACCAGATAGATTTAACAGAGGAGAAAAGAATATGCAATGGGAAAAAGTCTCTTCAAAAAAGTATGCTGGGAAAACCAGAGGGCTATCTGCAAAATAATGAACTGGATCATTTTCTTACACCATACACAAAAATGAACTCAAAATGAACTAAAGACCTAAATCTAAGACCTGAAACCATAAAAATTCTGGAAGAGAACACAGGCAGTAGTTTCTCTAACTCTGGTGATTGCAATATCTTTCTAGATATGTCTCCTGAGGCAAGAGAAATAAAAGTGAAAATAAACTATTGGGACTGTATCACAGTAAAAATCTGCACAGCAAAGGAAAAAACCAGTAAGACTAAAAGACAACCTACTGAATGGGAGAAGGTATTTGCAAATGACATCTGATAATGAGTTAATATCCAAAATATATGAAGAATTTCTATAACTCAACACCAAAAAACCCCAAATAATACAATTAAAAATGGCAGAAGAAATGGGCATTTCTCCTAAGAAGATATACAGATGGCCAACAGACACATGAACAGATGCTCAACATCACTCATCATCAGGGAAATGCAAATCAAAACCACAATAAGATATCACTTTACACATGTCAGAATGGCTAAATCAAAAACATAGGAAACAACAAGTATTGGTGAGGATGTGAAGAAAAAGGAACCCTCGTGCACTGTGGCTGTGAATGCAAAATGGTGCAGCCACTGTGGAAGACAGTATGGAGGTTTCTCAAAAATTAAAACTAGAACAACCATATGATCCAGGAATCATACTACTGGGTATTTATTTATCACCAAAATACATAACACTAATTCGAAGAGATATATGCACCCCTGTGTTTATTGCAGCGTTAATAACCAAACTATGGAAGCAGTTCAAGTGTCTACTGATACATAAATAAATGAAGAAGATGTGAGATTATATATAGTTACATAGATATATACATATATTTATATGTATATAAAGTGATATATCATATATACATACATCCACACACGCAATGGAATGTTAGCCATTAAAAGAACAAATTCTTGCCGTTTGCAACAACATGGATGGATCAAGAGAGTATAATGCTAAGTGAAGTAAGCCATCCAGAGAAAGACAAATACCATATGATTTCACTCATATGTGAATTTAAGAAACAAAACAAACAAAAAAGAAAAAAAAAACGAGAGAAACAACAAAACAGACTCTTAACTATAGAGAACAAACTGATGATTACCAGAGGGGAAGTGGGTAGGGGGAATGGATGTGAGAGGTGAAGGGCATTAAGAGTACACTAATCATGATGGGCACTGAGTAATCACTCAGTTGAATCACTGTATTGTACACCTGAGACTAATATAACATTATGTTGACTACTCTGAATTTAAATTTTTTTAAATGTTAATGGAGATAAAATATATAAAACAAAATAATCAGGTGTCATTGGATCTATCAATTGTACATCTTACATTGCTTTTTGCCATGTTTGATATTGATTCTTATTTTGCAAGAACTCAACTTACAGCCTAAATTCTAAAACTGAACCACCCTTCTAAGTCTCAATAAATGTAATAAGAAAATAATAACAAGGTTTAATTAAGCACTTACCGTGTGACGGAAATTTGCTGTGTTCCACATCCTTCTTTCATCAGAGTCAATAAATCTTTTTGAGATAGACATTATCACTAGTTCTTTTAGATCAGAAGACTCAGAGGAAGGTTAAAGAAATTTCGCAGTTCATATTGGAAAAAAATTGTGGGGCAAGATTTCGTGCCAAGGAAGACCAGCAGAAGACCAACTTTCTTTCCTAATTTGCTTAAATATTATAATATGCTGTTTCTCAGCAAGGATTTTTAAAAAGAGAATCCCAAGTTTTATGTTTTTGGAAAATTCAAAAATTCAACATATTAGTACTATAAAGAATATAATAATATTAATTCAGAACTTTTTTATTTTTTCCTCATCTACAGAATAGGTCAAGAAAAAAACCCACTGATAGCCATTAGATTATGTAAGGACAAATACTCCTTAGTTTAAAAAAATGGATTTTACTTTTTTATTTTCCTTTTTACCACTGATATTTACAATAAGAATAAAATTGATACAAACACTATGAAATCTAGGGAATAAACAATATATGACTCATTTTACATAATTTTGTATATGGAATTAAAGTAATGTACAAATAGCAGTATTTATTGTTAAAGAGCAGAAAGTGATGATTAAACTTTATCTGGATAAGCACAATGAGCCATACCACAGCAGAGCCGATCTGGTTATTTCTGCTTTCTCAACAGCTGAATCACTTTCAAGAAATGGCCATTTTGATCAATTGCTAGACAATGGTATATAATGCAATCACAAATTTCCAATCAACTATAACAAAGTCAATCAATATGTCTTCCCTTTGGCAGCTTTCATTCCTCGGTGTTTTGACTGATTACATATGCACACTAAACTGAGATGTGAATTCTCATGTATTCACATAACATTCCATCTTGTTGTTTATGGAGTTTTAAACTCTAATGCTTATACTTAAGCAAAGTCATTACAGATTCTTGCTTTCCTCCAAATTCAACAAATACTCTAAGTCCACAATGTTTATTTTATTTTGTCAACTACATTGATCTCTATATCTCCCTGGCTTTATTCTTCCAAGGAGATCATACTTCTGGCACTGGTGAGGATATACATGATTCTCTGTTTATGCTATTGCTTTACTATAAATGTAATAATTAAACTCTAGGTGTGAAAATACATTTCAGTAAAAACATATTGATTCAAAGGAAAAGAATGGAAAGAAAATAAGAAGTGTTAATTAAAAAGAAATGTCTTTTTAAACAAATGGATTTCAGATTCTATGTAAGAGAACAATATGAAACATAAAATTCTCCCTACATTCTTTTTTGCAGAGATCAAAGTTCCTAAGGTTGTTTTTTTCCCTCCTTTACTAAACCATCTCATTTTACTATAGGGTGAATCAGCCCACTAATTTTTCTCACCTAACTCCAAGACTGTTATTGAAATAGGAGGGTGCAAATGGGAATTTTTTAGATTCACACCAGAATTGAGAGAAAGTCACAGACTTACCATATACCCAATGTCCCAACGTATGCACAGAATCCTCCATTATCAACATCTCCCACAAGAGTGGAACATCTGTTTCAATTGATCCTACACTGATACTCCGTAATCACCCAAACTCCATAGTTTACATTAGGTTCATTTTTAGTGTTGAACATCCTATGGATTTGGACAAAGGAATAATGACATGTATCCATCATTATAGTAATTATATAGAGTATTGTCAGTAGCCTAAAAATCCTCTGTGCTCCCCCCCACACATCTCCTGGTCACCACTGATCTTTTTACTGTCTCCATAGTTTGGGCTTTTCCAGAATGTCATATAATTGGATTCACCCTTTTTCAGATTAATTTATTTCACTTAGTAATATGCATTTAGGTTTTGTATCTTTTCTTGGCTGATAGCTCATTTCCTTTTAGTGATGAATAATATTCCACTGTCTGGATTTACCACAGTTATTTACCTATTCACCTACTGAAGGGCATCTTAATTGCTTCCAAGTTTTGGCAATCATGAATGAAGCTACTTTAAACATCTGTGTGCAGATTTATGTATGCACATAAATTTTCAACTTTTGGCAGGGGGTGGGGGTGGTAAATGCCAAGGAATGCAATTGCTAGATCATATGGTATGAGTTTGTTTAGTAAGTAACTGCCAAACTTTCTTCCAAAGTGACCATAGTATTTTTCATTCCCACCAGCAATGAATGTGAATTCCTGTTGTTCCACATCCTCATGTGCATATTTCACTGCTGTTTTATTTTGCATTTCCTTGATGACATATGATGTGGAGCATCTTTTTATGTTTTTATTTTCTATTTGTATATCTTCTTTGGTGAACTATGATGTGTTAAAGTCTTTGGCCCATTTTTTAATAAGGTTGTTCATTTTCTTATTGTTAAGTTTTACTAGTCCTTTGTATATTTTAGAAAACAGACCTTTATCAGATGTGTCTTTCTAAATATTTTCTTCCAGTCTGTCACTTATCTTCTCATTCTCTTGACATTGTCCCTCACAGAGCAAAAGTTTTTAATTTTAATGAAGTCCATCTTATCATTATTTCTTTCATGGGATACTGCCAGTGATGTATCTAAAAGAAGGCATCACCACATTCCAGGTCATTATGTTTTTGCTTATGTTGTCTTCCAGGAGTGTTATAATTTTGCATTCTTCATTTAGGTTTATGATCCATTTTGAGTTAATTTTTGTGAAGGATGGGAGGACTGTGTCTAGATTCATTTTTTTTGCATGTGAAAGTACAGTTGTTCCAGCACCACTTGTTGAAAAGACACTCTTTGCTCCATTTTATTGTCTTTGTTCCTTTGTCAATGATCACTTGACTATATTTACATAGGTCTATTTCTGTGCTGTCTATTATGTTCCATTGATCTATTTGTCTGTTCTTTCACCAATATCACACTGTCCTGATTTCTATAGCTTTAAAGAAAGTCTTAAAGTTGGTATTGTCAGTCTTACAACTTTGTTCTTTTCCTTCAATAATCTGTTGGCTATTATGAATCTTTTGCCTCTTCATATAAAGTTTAGATTCATTTTGTCTATACCCAAAAATAATTTTCTGGGATTTTTATTGGGATTGCATTGAATCTATAGGTCAAGGTGAGAAGAATAAACATAACAATAATGAGTGTTTCTATCTATGATCATAGAATATTTCTCCAGATTTTTTTTTTGCTTCTTTCATCAGAATTTTATAGTTTTCCTCATATCGGTCTTGTAATATTTTGTTAGATTTACACCTAAATATTTCACTTGGAGGGTACTAATATAAATGGTATTGTGCTTTTAATTTCATTGCTGGTACTTAGGAAAATGATTAACTATTGTATGTTAACCTTTTACCCTGAAATCTTGCTATAAGCACTTACTAGTTCCAGAATATTTTTCTTTTATTCTTTCTGGTTTCTACATAGATTAATCATACCATGTGTGAACAAAGATAGTTTTATTTCTTCCTTCTCTATCTGTATACATTTTATTTCCTTATCTTGTCTTATTGAATTACCTAGGATTTCCAGTAGGATCTTGAAAAGGAAGGGTAAGATGGAATATTCTTGCCTTGTTCCTGATCTTAGTGAGAAAGCTTTGAGTTTCACGCCATTAAGTATGATGTTAGCTGTAGCTTTTTTATAGGTCTTCTTTCTCAAGTTGAGGAAATTTCCCACTATTCCTAGTTTAATGAGAGTTTCATCATAAATGAGTATATTACACTGTGTCAAATTCTTTTTCTGCATCTGTTGATATAGTCATGTGATTTAAGGTTTTAGTCTGTTGATTTGATGGGTTACCTTAATTGATTTTTTATTGTGAGCCAGGCTTTCATACTTAGGATAAATCACTCTTGGTTGTGGTACACAATTCTCTTTATCCATTGTTGAATTCAATTTGCTAATATTTTGTTGCATTTTTTACATCTCTGTTCATAAGAGATATTAGTTGGTGGTTTTCTTTTCTTGTAATGTCTTTGTACAGTTTTGGTGTTAGGGTAATGCTTGCCTCATAGAATGAGTTAGGAAATAGTCCCTCTGCTTCTTTCCTCTGGAAGAGATTATAGAGAATTGGCATAATTTCATCCTTAAATATTTGGTAGAATTCACCAGTGAATCTGTCTGGTCCTGGTGTTTTCAGTTTTGGGAGGTTATTAGTTATAGATTCAATTAGTTTAGTAGATATAGGTATATTCAGATTGTCTTATTTCTTCTTATGTTACTTTTAACACATTTGATCTTTCAGAGAATTGCTCCACTTCATCTAAGTTATCAAATCTGTGGGCACAGAGTTGTTCATAGTATTGCTTTACTATCCTTTTAATGTCCATAAGATATGTGGAGATGTCCCCTTTTTTATTTCTGACTAGTAATCGTATTCTCTTTCTCTTTTTTCTTGGTTAGCCTGGCTAGAGACTTGCCAATTTTATTGATCCTTTCAAGGAACAAGCTTTGTTTTCATTGATTCTTCTCTATTGTTTTCCTGTTTTCAATTTAATGATTTCTATGGTAATTTTTATTATTTCTCTTCTATTGCTTCTGGACTTAATTTACTCTTGTAGTTTCCTAATGTAAAAATTTAGATTATTGATTTTAGGTCTTTCTTCACTTCTAATATATGCATTCAATGCTACAAATTTCCTTCTAGGCATTTGTTTCACTTTATACCAGAATTTCTAATAAGGTGTGTAATCATTTTCATTTATTTCATTCAAAATACTTTAACTTTTCTATTAAGATTTCTTCTTTTATTTATGTATTATGTAAAAGTGTGCTGTTTAATCTCCATGTATTTGAGATTTTTCCAGTTTTTTTCCTGTTATCTATTTCTAATTTAATCCCATTGTGATGTGAGCAGATATCATATGATTTCTATTCTTTTATATTTATTAAGGTTTATTTTATGGCCCAGAATGGGGTCTATCTTGGTGAATAAAATTGACTTTTTATAGCTCACCCATTTTTAAAAATATTTTATTAAGAGTCAATGGTAATCTTCTAATATAAAAATTTTTAAAGAAATTAAGTTCCCACAAATATTTTCTATAATCATAAATAAATATTAAGATATTTAGTAGAGTTTTTCAAACATGATTTTCAATCATGTTGTATATTCACATGAGAATTGTCTGATGGTGACTCTAGAAAATTATACTTTTAAATGTTCTTTTCATTGACAAATAGGCTTTCTTTATCCTGTGTTCCTCCAGTAAGACCTGGGAAACCAAACATTAATACTGTATCTCTTTCTCTTGGCTGACTCCTAGCCTCAATTTAGTTACCAATGTAAATCAAATTTAAAAATGCAATTTTATAGAGCCAATAAGAAAAAATACAGTATGATAAAGCCACATGGTTCCACACATTTATGGTACCATGTGGATTAATCATGTTAAGAAAAGATTTTTACTGAGATGTATAATTATAATAGTTAATATTGAATAATAACTATATTACAGGCACTGTCCCAAGTATTTTACATTGAATCTTTTTTAACCTGCAATGCTTATTGCGATTCCCTTTTTATAAAATGAAGAAACTGAGACTCAATCTGGTAAACTTGTCTAATCCCTATGACTAGAAACTAGCAAGCTTTTCTAATCAGCCTGTATGGTTGCAGCACCCACGCTCTAGACACTAGGGTATACTATTTAAAATGGATAAACCAAAGAAGATTCCAATATAAAAATAAAATATAGGTATACTATTATTTCTTTTTGAAATTTTTATGCCACAATTTTATAACTCTGGATAAATCAACTCTAACACCATCCTTTCAAAATTAGCATAAACAGCCGCCCCCAAAAATGTGATAAATAGGTGAGAGACAGTGTAATTTCTTGAAAATGTCTCCTCTTTCAATCTCTGACAGACGATTCCTTTCTAATGTTCTCTATATCTGTCTCAGTAGAGAGTCTCTTATTACATGCTCTTATTTTTGTGTTTGTTCTTCATGTTATCACTGTATTGAATTCTGCCTCTGTCTATCTTGTCTTCTCTGAATACATCTCTGAGAGGTTTTATGCACACCCATAACTTCAACGTTGCTACTTTCTGAATCTATAGCTACAACTTGATTTATTATTTTTTCCAAGCTCCTGACTTATACCATGATAACAAATGCCTACTAACTATACATTAGCCCATACTCCTCTCAACTATTCCTAAACTGAAATTACCCCTCACTAAGCTACAGCCTCAACCTGAAAAACTTGTTAACCTCCTGTTTCCCCTGTCTCGGTTACATGTCATACACTTAGTTGCTTAAGCCATAAGATGGACTCTGAGACTTCTGCCTTTATTTTACCCCACATGCAATTAGTTGCTAGATTAATTTCTCCTACTGACCTTTGAAGTCAAGGTTTCTCTCTTTTCTCTCTCCTTTAATATCACTCCAGGAGGCCCTCTGATATTTCTTACTTAGAACTGTGACAACAGTCAGCTGGTCCCTTTACTTTCAGCTTATTTATTCATTTGCATCCCCACCTTGTCCATCCCTTCCTTGTGTTACTCTCGGATACATCATTCTAAAACTCATATCTCATCTTGTTTATTCTCTGGTTAAAATCCTTCAGTGACTCTTAAAAATGAAATCCAAAGAGCCCCTTCATTATCTGGCCCTTGCCTACCTCAGACTATTTTACTATGGATACCTACTTGTCTAGAGTTGCCCAGAGCAGTCTTGTCTTCTGTGTTCTCTTCTCCCTATGTGAATCAGTACTAGCCTTATCAGTCTATGGAATGATTAAGCATCCTTTAAGGCCCAATTAAAATGTCATCTCTTTCAGAAAGCTTTTTTTGAAAAGAGCAAACAGGTTAAGCGTTTTCTCATTTCTCTTCCCATGGCCCTGTAGCACATGTTTGGTTTTTTGGGTTTTTTTTTGTTTTTTTTGTTTTGTTTTGTTTTTATATTTCCACCACTGTGCTATAAACCTGCTTTATTGTTTTTGTTTGCAAAATACCCAGAGAATTGCCTATAATGGCCTTTGATATTTGCCAAATATACCGGTGAATGGGTATAGGAGTAGAAATGGAAGGAAAAAAAAACATTTAAACCTTTGTCTGTGGACTGAATTGCATCTTGTACTGGAAGTACAGTTTAGTAGTAAACACAATAACCTCTAAATCCAGATGCATTTGTTATCTATTGCTGCATCACAAAGTGCCACAAACTTAGTGGCTTTAAACAGTATACATTTATTGTTATCCACTTACTGTAGGTCAGGACTTCATCATGACTCAATTGTATCCTCTGCTTCAGATACTCTCAATAGGCTATAGTTAATGTGTTGCCCCGAGACGGAGCTGAAGGTTTATCTGGGGAAGGATCCATTTCCAAATTTATGATTTGTTGGCAAGACTTAATTCCATGTAGGATTTTGGACTAAGTGCATCAATTCTTTGTTGGCTAAAGACCACAGGCCACCTTTAGTTCCTTGACACTTTGTCCTCTTAAACATGGCAGCTGGATTCATCAAAGCCAGCCAAAGTCTGTTAATAAGACGAAAGTCACAATCTTATGTAATATTATCATGGAAGTGGCATCCTATAACATTTGCTATATTGGTCACGTGAGTCGCTAGGCCACCCATCCTTAAAAAGAGGAGATTATACAAGGGTTTGTATAGTCAACAAAATTTTAAAAATCTCCCTGTATGATTCTCATGCTCTAATCACTCATTCAAACACTAATCTAGGGTACAATAATGCTGATTCAAACAGGCACATGCACCCCAATGTTTATAGAAGCACTATCAACAAAAGCCAAATTATGGAAAGGGCCCAAATGTCCATTGACTGACAAATGGATTAAGAAGATATATATACACAACCCCATCTTCTTTATGTATGTATATGCATATATAATGGAATTTTACTCAGCAATCAAAAAGAATGAAATCTTGCCATTTGCAACAAGTTGGTTGAAAGTAGAATGTATTATGCTAAGTGAAATAAGTCAGTCAGTGAAAAATAAATATCATATGATTTCAATCATATGTGGAATTTAAAAAGCAAAACAGATGAACATAGGAGAAGAGAAGGAAAAATAAGATAAAAAGAGAGAGGGAAGCAAATCATAAGAGACTCTTAATACAGAAAACAAACTGAGGGTTGCTGGAGGGGTGTTGGGTGGGGGGACAGGCTAAATGTGTGAGGGGCATTAAGGAGGGTACTTGTTGAGATTAGCACTAGGTGTTAAATGTAAGTGATGAATCACTAAATTCTACTCTTGAATTCATGTTACACTATATGTTAACAAACTTGGATTTAAATAAAATTTTAAAAATTAAAAAGAAATTAAAAAGAAAAAGGAAATTAAAAAAAAGTAAATGGAATGATAGTTGCTAACTAACTGACTTAATTAGAAAGATTATACATTGATTATCTAGATGGGCCCAAGCTAATTACATGAGCCCTTAAAAGACAAGAATTTTTTTCTGGCTTTTAGCAGAGACATGAGGTGGAAGAGGAAAGCAGAAAAGAAGTGAGGCAGAAGACTAGATATTTAGGACTCTGCCTGCTCTTGTTGACTTTGATGATTGAGAAAGTGAGCCACATGCCCAGGGATGGCAGATAATTCAAAATGATCCCTGACTTACAGCCAACAAGAAAATGAGAATCTCAGTACTATAACCATAGGAAATAACTTTGTCCACAAACTTCATAGTCTAGAAATATTCTCTCCTGGGGCCTCCAAAAGAATACAACCCTACAGATAATGACTTCAACCTTGTAAGGCTCACTGTGTCCAGACTTTTAATCCAAAGAAATTATAACACAATAAATTTGTACTTTTAAGCTGCTAAAATTGTGGTAATTTGTTAAGGCATCAATATAAAACGAATATACATGTATACCAGGAAGTGGGGACCATTAAGAACCATCTTAGAATCTGCTGCCAGACCAAATTCCTTGGGTTTGAGACTTACTAGCTATGTGCTCAAGCAAGCTACTACTTTGTACCTCATTTTCTTGTCTGTAACATGAAGACAATAACTCTATTGTCTAACTCTTAGAGTTGATGTAAAGCATATGTAAATTTATATATGGAGAGAAGAGTGATAGGCAGATTTTAAGTGTTTATCTGTTGGGTATCAGTATGATTTCTAGACAATAATTATTGCCATTTTTATTAAAACCTCAAGGTATAGTTATTTTAGAAATAAAAGAATTAAAGGTATTATCATAGTCCAATATTTCATTTTCTTTGCCCAAAATAGTACGGAAGCCACAGAAAGTTACAATATAGAAAACTTTCCTTATGTGAATAAGTCAGGCAATAGGCATGCCATTCTTACTAACAGTGATCAGATGGTGACATTCATTAGGGCAAATCAGCATAAATGCAACCGGATATTTCATTCATTTCTACTAGAGTTGATTCAGTTCAACCAACAGATTCTTTTAGATGAAAAGCTAAATATTGAACTAATTGTGTATACTTTGCATATATTTAACTTTCAAATGGTTTTGATAATTATTCTACAGGAAAAGTATAATATGTCTCACCATCTCCAAGCATTCTCTGATTATACTGAGTTCCCTTAACCTACACCTGGCATTTGGTCTTTTATATTAGAGTCTTGAAATTTTTTTTCATTAATTTATGCTATTGGCATTTCATAAATTAATCATTTTCCTCTTTTTCTTCCTGAATCTAATTCTTTTTTGGATATTATATTTCATTTTTAAGGTACTTAAAATTAGAAAGCAATTTGTGTGTAATTTAAATGTATTCTTCTAGGTGAACTTGTTTTACCTCATTTGAAACTGATTCCCAGGGTTGTAAATTTCTGTAAGTTGTAAATTGAGTAAGTTACATATTATTTTAAGTTGTCTTATTATTTCAAGTTAGTAGATCATGCCCTGAAGTCTGCACCTTGGGAGAAATTTTCTGTTTTTGTAATTTTCAGGTATTGACCATCCTCCCTTGAAAACTTTTCATTCACTGATTTTTCTGATTATAGAAATTGTTTTTACACAACTTATAATCAAAATAAAGTTTCTGCCATTTTTCCTTTTGAGATACTTAGATCTAGTTTTATGGAAATATAACATATTCCTATGCTTTCTAAATTTAAAGAATCCTTTTGCATTATCATCATTATCATTATTATTTTACTGCCCCTCTCTCGGGGATACAAATAGTCATGGCTGATGATTTGATCATTTCACTAATTCTACATTAATCCCACCTATGTGTTTACCTTTCCCAAATTCTAACTTCATTAAAAATAATAAACAAATAAGTCTTTAAACCACCTAGGCAGTTTGATATGAGATGGAAATCTATGAACAAATATATTCTTATTCTCTGAATATCTGTACTAAAATTGGCATTTGTGTGTGTGAAATTCCTCTACTTTCAGATCAGGCAAATCTAAGTGAATACCTCACTTCTATTGAAAAAAAAAGGAAGGGATTACAATGCCAATTGGTGACTGGGAACATAGCAATGGAGTGTAGGTGGTTACACAATTTGAATTTCTTTTGGTACCAAAACATCATGGGTGGTCTTTTCCTGTTTCACACTTGCTTCTAATTCACCTCTATAGTCAGGAGTCTAAAGAGAACTCATGAAGCCCTACTATCCTGGGGAGCATAATTTTGTCATCAAGGTATAAGTCAGTACAAGCACATGAAATAATACCTCTATGAATTCTGTGATTACATTGAATACCTCTATGAATTCAAGTGAATACTTGATGTTTCCAGTAGTAATCTCAAAGCAAATTGTCTAAATATCATTAGAAGAGAATTTAAAATTTGGTTCAATTATTCTAATAAACAAGTAAAATCACCATAAAGGTCATGAACTTCTCTAATGATGGGGCCATCCATCTCTTTATCATCCTGTAATTTATTATTGATTTATAAATACAGTATTTTATAAGAAATATTTATTACTAGTGTTGTGCTTCAAACTTAATTTTGCTATCATACTGAAATGGAGAATAGAATTCAACATTAATCTTGAAATTTAAACTAGTTCTCAGAGGGGTGAAAACTATTCATTCTAGTGTGTTTTCATTTATACAAATGACTGGAAAAATATAAACACATTAAAGAAATAAATTAACATAAAACAAGCAGTCAGAACAATCCAAAAGGGTTCTGAGAGGTTTTGTAAATACAGTTCTATGCTAATAAAGTATGGTCTTGACAGATGTGTAATACACTATTTGGCCTACAAAAGAGATCCGTGGTCGTTAAAAAAAAATAGATAGTATCAGAGAGAATTACAGTAATAAAAAAAAAAGGAATGAATCCTAAAGTTGCTAATAGCTTTGCAGACTTTAGAATGTATAATAACACGTTTTGTTTAATGTATCACACATATACTTTTGTTCTAAGTATTCTCCTTTATTTTTACTTGTAATAATCAGCGGTGATCTTACAGTTAATAATGAGTATAACCCAGGCAGACACATAGGAAGAGTTTTACAGGCCCTGTTATGCTGGTAAATCCTTTAGTTCTTGAATTATGAAGTCCAGCAGGGTGGAGGGGAGGTTCTATGGCAGCCGGGATAAAGAAGGATTCTCAGAGAGACAGAGTGGAGCTTTGGTATCCAGCATGGAAGTAGTTAGTATAACTGTCAGTGTATACCAGCTAAATAACAGCCTGAGTGATAATAGTTAAAGACTACTTTGGGTACATGTGCATTTCTTCTAAAACTGCCAAAACACGATCTATTTATTGACAATGGTCACTAAATAGAATTGATTTTTAAACATAATGTTTTTTAGGACTTTGTAACTAAAAGAAAAAAACAAGGAGTTGGCATTAATTTCATTTAAATCCTTAAATTTGGGGGATGGGTTAATCAAAATAATTGTTGAATGAAATCTTTATGTGTATGGCTACTAGACGTATATATGCATGTGTATATATAGGTGTGTGTCACACACACACACACACACACACACACACATATATATATAGCTGCTTTAAATCAAAATTATAATCCCCACATTGCTTTCTGTCACAGCTACCTAACTTTTAAAAAGAAAATATTCACATTTTCCTATTTTCATTTCTAATAATTTCTCATTTAAAACTAGTCAGAACCTGTTGGGAGAAAAAAATAAATCAGAATGCATTTATTAGCATGTTTTATAGCAAAGATGTGCAGTGAACATGACTTTAAAATTTCTCAAATATAAAACATGTTGATGGAATTTTATCGCTGATAGAATAATACTGTGAAAACTTAAGAGGGGAAAAAAACCAAGATTTTGTCTAAGCAAGAAAAGGCAAGACATAGCAAAAATGATATTTGCTTAACAACATTCTTAGTAATCTGAGTACCAAAACAAGTGAAACATTCATGAGGATAGAAGTTTTTTTTTCTAGATAAACAAAGTTCTATTTTATATTTTTAAATGTATAACATTATTTTTAAAGAATTACAAATGACTAGAAAATTCTGTGTCCTGTTATACAGTAGTAACATAGATCTTGGGTCACATTATGTATTTTGTCCCTGTTTCTCAAAGCCCCAGATAGCCTTGTTAAATCCATCAAAATGACTAAAGTGAATTAGTCTCTACTTAATCTGTGGAATTCAGGAAAATATTTCCCCGTTATTTCTTATTTTCCTTAATTTTCAATTAGTGCCTATCTTCTATGCTGGTCTAAGTTTTTCAAATATTGGAATAACTAGTGTTTTGAACATACAGCATATACAATGTGATTAAATGCACCTGCATTTTTACCTTCCACTCCCTCCTTTGGTCTGAAAGGAAACTAGGGTCAATGTCATGACTTTTATTCCTAGGCTTAGGATTGCAACTTTCTAGGCAATTTAATCCATTAATTCTAATATTAGATGTTAATCTATGATTCCAGTTTCATTCAAAGGTAAGACTTTTCTTAACTCCATCCATTGTGTCCTATAGATGACTATCACCTGCAGTGGGGGAAGAGATGTGGTGGGTTTCAGCTCTTACCCTGCTAACTCTTTTCCCCATTCACTTGGTGATATTTAGATCCCCTCACAGTCAAATCAGGGAGGAGTAAAAGTATGGATAGACTAACTTAGACGGGTGCTTTTGAACTTTCTGGGCCTGGAAGATAGTTAAAGCTGACTCTATCTGGGACACTTTGGGGGATCATTTAGAGCCTTTCACTGAAGTCTTTCATTATCTATCTCATGTCACAGGCCAAGTACTGAGTTACCAACCTGGCCATGCCTGCTTTGTTGCTCTGTCCCTGGTTCAATGGCTGTACCATCTAATAGTTAGACCACGAATTTTTATGTTAAACTTGGTCTTAAATATTGCTTCTATTACTTGCCAACTAGAACCAGCTAATAGCTGGTTAGAACCATTAGGCAGATTATTTAATTTACTAAACTTACATCTGTGTATGCATGTGTGTGTGTGTGTGTGTGTGTGTGTGTGTGTGTGTAGTATTTTCCATCAAGACTGAACACTAATTTCTTTCCTCAGAGACTGGAAGCCTAAAAAATGCATTTTCTAGAACTACTTGTCATCTGAGGTCAGGTTCACATTCCAAACAATGAAAGAATTTGTACAAGAATTGGAAGATAGAAGAGTAAGAGAGACCACTATTCCGTTATAATGGTGACAGTATGTGGAGGGGCAGAAGGTATCATGAAAATTTTAGTAGCTTCAGGAGAGCTCCTGAAAAATCACCTGTATTGGTGTTGTAGGCAATAGAGATTGGCAGCATTTCCCTGTCATTTTAGCAACTCCTAAATTCCTGACATCTGGTAGTGTTTTTCTAGAGATTTTAATCCCCAGCGCTACCAAAGTTTTGTAAGTATATGACCTATCAAATCCGTTACTTCTAAAATACCTAGTTTCCATTTCCTAACTTGACTAATACGTGTGTAATTGGTAAGGAAATTTTAAAAATAATATTATATATTTCATTGGATTGTAGTGGGAAATACATGAGACAAAGCACTTAGCGTAGTGCCTGTGCTGTTTTTGTAACCACTGCTGTTTCAACATCAATTGAATGTCCCTCCTGACCCCAACCTCCTTGACTAGACACAGATCACAATCAGCCACTGTGCCTAAGAAAAAGAAGCTGCCTCTCAGACTCAAAATTTCCAAAATTGGTTTCATCATCTGCAACTGAAACAACCTTGACATAGCACCATTAAGAACTTTGGACCTGAAGCTTCAGTATTACCCTTGACTGGAAAGTTTCTATACCCTATCACAGTCAATTATGTTCATTCTCTCTCTGCAGCATCCCTCTCACACATTTGTCTCCATTTCTAAGGGTACAACCATAATACAGAAATAATGAAATGTAAATGATATGACGTATTTAATCATCCAGGATGCCCAGTAGAGTGCTGGTCCATAGTAGGCTTTCAATTCTTTTTTTTTAGTAGGCTTTCAATTCTAATTATGGTCTCTTTCCCATAGAGTTTTTAATGTTATTGTAAGTACTACATATCTCTAAGCAGTTTCCCTGTAAGAATGTCTAGTTGGTAAATTTGCCTCTGGTATCTCCCAATTCTCATCTATATTGCATTCTATTGCCAAGTTAGTCTTCCTAAAGGAGTCTTCCAAGCATGGCATTCCAATTGTCAGAAAACTTTAAATACCAACAGAACAAATGTTTGCCTTTCTCCCCAGGAATTCAAGGTTCTCCACACTCTGTGTCTAACTGATGTTGCCTCTCACTGCTTCTCTCTTTAGAACTAATTTTCCTAGTAAAACTGGACTGGTTCATGTTCATTGGTAAATGCCATACTTTTAATTTCTTTTACTGCTTGCCCTTCTGTCTAAAATGCCTTTCTCCCATCTTTATTTATTATAATTTTACCCATCTCCCAAGGTTGTTCAAATCTCATGTCAGTAATGAAGCCATAACCAAAATGAAGCCTCTATCCTTCTAGCCTTTCTTATGGTTGAATTAACTATAGTCTGCCTTATGTTACAGTAATTTGTACATTTTCATGTATTCTAGCTAATTATCTTGCCTTTTCTACCATGAGGCAGAGGTGAGAACTACATGTAAATTCTGCTATGAGAAGATGAAGACAATGAAAAATGGTTAAAACCTTTAGCTAAAAATTCAGATCTGGGTTTAAATTTTATCTCCTCTACTTTCTAGCAGCATAACTACATAGCATAGGTTTGTCTAAGCCTCCATTTTTATATTTAAAAAACAGATAACATAATAGTATACTCTTAAAGCCCCATATACTACTGATTGATCAATAAATGGTTCATTTTTCTTAGCTATTAGATTAAAAAAACCCTTGATATCAGAAAAATATATCTATTTTCATTAGGAGTTCACTTTATAACCTACAAGATGCTTTGCTACTGTAGACTCTTAATGTTTGTTGCATGAATATATATAAACTGCAATCCCTATAATAAATTTACAATGAGTATCACAACAGCTTAACCACTTAGAGCAGAATGATTTCTTTCTTTAGTTTTTATAAAATCTGAGGATTTCCTCTGTCTCCAGATGGCTTTATTTATGTATTTATTTTTAACATTGGCATCTGGTTATTTCCATTTTCCAGTCAAAATCTTTCTTTTAGACATCATGGGTCAACAAACTCACTTCTCCCTCTTCATATTCCCTATGGCTTGGATTATCATGCTGTTCACCTTCCTACATACAAAGTAGTGATCTCAACAGTCTAGCTGATGAAAGGATCACCTTGGTACATGTTTACCAAACAGAACATTAAACATGGGTTCGAAAAGGAAAGTACATCATCCCCCTAAAGGGAAGAGATGCATTCAATCACACATGAGCAACCCAGATTTTGCTTGGTTAGGGATTTTCTGTCCATAGCAACCTGAAAGGGCAAAGTATTTCTCATGCCAAATTTTATAGGACACAACTGACCAATTAAAAGAACAAAGGAGTCAGCATTTGTGTGTCCCTTCAGGAGGCATCATGTCAGCAACTTATTCTTCACTGCAGAGTTTTAACACACCATTAGGCAGCATCCGTGGCCAAACTGATGTTGCTGTGACTTTTCTCTGCTGCTCCCAGCACCTCTGAACCCTAGATCAGCAAAAGAACACCCAATGCCCTTGTAATCATAGAAAGCAACAGAGTTCATTTGAACCTGGAATTCAATTAATTATTCAATTTTTCAACATTATTAATCAATTACTGTATGATAGCTGTTGGGAAAATTCCAATTCAGGAATGTATAACAGATAGTAATAACTCAGAGGGAAGGAAGAGACAGACATGAAACAAGTAATAACAACTGAGTGCAGAAAGTGAGATATGACAAAATACTACAAATTGCCCAGATGTCAGAGCCATCTATTCTCTATTCTCTAGCTGACTTGTTTCTGAAGTTTTTCTACTCACTTAACCATTATGATTCTAGACCTTATCTGCTAGATGCCCACTAAATAGAGGTCCTTCTTTATGTCTGTTCATCTTATACAATACAAAACTAAAGTCTTTACCATCGCTTTGAAATTTTATCTTTATTTTATTACAATACTAGCATGATAAAGCTATTACAGTAGCTCTTTGGGAACAAATTTTAACTAACAGAATTATTATCTGGAATTATTTTTTAAATAAGTCATGTGTGCGTGTGTGTGTCTGCGTGTGTGTGTGTGTGTGTGTGTATGAAATACAAAGTTTTACCATAAATCATAATTGGACCACATTTTATATCCACTTCAGACTCAAAGAACAAAATCTTCTTTAAAAATTCCATAATTGGTCCAAAAGAAGCAAGTTTTTATTATTCCTGGTAAAGATCACTACAGACTAATCACTACAAAAAAATAAACAAGATAGTAATATTCAAATAGAAGAACTGGCAAAATACATTAAATATAAATTCTCAAAATAAGTGAGAGGATAATAATTATATATTTCTTTAATCCTACTGGTGATCAAAATAAATAAAAGGAAATGACAGTTTTCTTTGCAATGTTAGCAAAGATTCTTCAAGAATAACTTCCACTATTAGTGAAATTCTAGAAGCATTGCTATATTTCTAGGAGCACTGCTATATTTCTAGGGAAACTTCATGTACCAAAATTCCAATTTTAGAACTTTATCAAAAGCAAAAATCTCAGATGCAGAATTTTATACAAGAATGTTCTTTTAAAATAATATTATAATAGTGACAGAAGACATCTATTGGAAACATCTGGGACTGTACTTGTACTTATTTATGTTATCTAATTATAACAACAACAAAAAATCCTGAAAACCAAGTGTAGGTAACAAAATGTAAGCATGAAAGGAGCAAACTACATGTGGCAAAGTTTAAAACAACTTAAAAACCTATTAATTTTTTTTTTTTTACCACAGCACTGTCAATTCTAAACGTCACTGATAAAATGCTTGTCCACAAAAGTGTTTTCTTAGTTTGTGTTCTAAACAATTGCTGTGATTATGTTGAAATTTTATCTTTATTTTATGTTCTAAATAAATTCTGTGAAAATTTATATAGAAACTACTTAATGATTTTAAATCATTGAGCTCAATTCACGTGTAGGTTGTATCTCCAACTCTTATACTACCCATGTCTATGTCGTGAGCTGCATTTGAAATCAACAGTGACATCACAGTGGTTGTAAAGAGGAAAACACAGACATTAGTTACTTTGAGCCAGTCATTTTATGTCTATTGAAAGGTTCTCATAAGGCAGGTTTCATTTTTTGAGGTCTTCCCCTGACTTGTAGACAGATACCATCTTGCTGTATGCTCATATAACTGAGATAGAATTAGTATCCCTCCCTCATGACTTCATCTAACCCTAATTATCTCCCAAATGACCTATCTTCAAATACTATTACATTGAGGGTCAGGGCTTCAATATATAAACGGGAGGGGTGGCGGACAAAAACATTTACTCAACACAAACCAACTCAGGAGAAACAGATTTATAATCTGCTTGTTTTGTAGTCAAAAGTATATTTTCAGCTTCAGTGAAGGAAATTAATATGTAGTCCATTGTTTTTTGCATAGATCATTGCTGATTAAAAGAGTATGCGTATCTTTTTCTCAGACGAACAGTTTCCTAAAATCATAATATCTGTACCACATTGCCTCTTTTCACTTTGTTGTCTGAGGATATTGATTACACATGACATGCTTAGTGATTATATTGAGGTTGAATGAAACTGTGTTCAAAAACAACATAGCACATTACATACTCTTTTACATGTGGTCAAGTATATTTGAGAATTCATTCGTCACAGGTAATGCCCAAAGACTTTGACAAAAGGGAATTGACTCACTGATGTTTTCCTCATTGTGGCTTGAATTGCAAATCAAGCCAGTGAAGAAGACCACATTCGTCATGAAGAGCTTCCTAGGTCAGACTATATCAAAAGAGATATGTGACATGTGTATATTACTAAAGATATTTAGAGTATCTATCACAGCATGAAATTTAAATGATAATATAGGAATCAGAGCTTTTAGCAAAGGAGATACTCTGTGACATCACTTTTGGGTGACTCATTTTGACAGTTCAAAACTTTCTGAAACCAAACACAGCTGATCATGGAAAAAGCCCAAAGGCTTTTGAATCAAATGAAATTAAGCCTCCACACTGCTGGGAAGTAGATGCATCTTAATCTTTTAGATTAGAAAAGAATAAAATGGAGGCTGAAACATGTTAAATGAATTGCTCAAGGCCACTCATTAAAAGCATCACTGGCCTTTCTGAAGTATTTTATCAGATGAAAGCCAGACAAATTCCATGATTTTATTATATCCATTGTGCTTAGCTAGTTAGTAGATACTTTCCTTTCTCAGGAAAAATTATAGATTTATTACTCTTTTGTTTGCAATCTCGAGGGGATGGAGAGTAATAAAGGGCACAAGTTTTTGTCTTGCAGTATTTAAAATGGCTAGAAGCCACAGATCTTATCTGGCTTTTCCCCATACCAATAACATGTTTTCCAAATTAATGTACTCATGATTATTGAAAATAAAATTCTACTACATCAACCAGAAAAATTTAGTGTGTCCTATTACTTTGTTGTTTTCCTTCATCCTTATACTTTGAAGAGAAGTTAGCTCTTTTCCCATAAGTCATGGAATCCTTTCATTACTTTAACGTATTCACAGGGACTCAGGCCTAGTTAAATCTCCATGTTTCTGTAAAAGAGTACATTTAAATATGCCTGTAGATAGCTTTAATGTGATTCCTATGAAGTATATTTTATAGCTTAACAGAGATGAAGTATTGGGGTTAATTCATTATGGCTTATTATAAAAGAGACTTCAGTGGCATACCCTACATAGGCATCCCAGAATAAACTGTCACTCACAACACTAGATCAAATGCTATGACATCCATTAGGAAACAATTTTCCATTAAGTTTTGAAAAATTTCTCTTATTTAAGTAAAAATAATAATCAGAGCTCTTACAACATTTTTTTAAGACTTTGAAAGTCTTCCTAATAAGATGTTTCTAATAATTTGGATCATTATATTTTTATATTTATAGCACCTGAATATACTTTTCAGTTTTCCCAATCCCAAAGTTCAAACTTATTCAATCATCATTGCCTTACTATAAGTAATCATGTGTGTCTGAAATAAATCCTAAGTAAATTTTAGAAAATTCCAGTGAAACATCAAGTATTTGGACTGATATACCATATTCATAGCAATATTATCATGAAATGGACAGAAAGTTATCTTTTTGCAACAGCATAGTGGCAGTAAATCTCAATTCCCACCAAGCAAACCTACCATTTTAGCCTACGTCTCAGAGCAGAGATACACTAATCATTTCTCCCATACAGCAATGGAGGCTCAAAGGTATTGACAGAATCCCAATCAGAAATTTTGCCATGATTTACAACAGTCAATGAAATCTATGTATAACATTTTTTGATATCTTTGTCTCTGTAACATACTATTCATAGGGCGTATACCAGTCAAGTAGACCCATATATAACCCATTTTTAATTAGCTAAAGGTCACATAATTCTATCTGCATGCCCAAATTACCCTTGAAAGCACCTTAGAAGCATAATTTGCATGTGAAAATGTAATATACCCATGTTTTTACTCATAATAAATCAGATTTAATACCTCATCAGATTCCACTTTCAGTTTGTATTATTGCAGATATTATTCTACTTTAAGAAATAAACTGCATTTAAAATTCTAAAAGTCACATCAACTAGTCATCTCCATCTAGCAAAAGTCTATTTACATCAAAGAAAATAGAAAGCCTTCTTCAAGCAGCCCTTATAGGGAAAATAATAGTTTTTATGGAACTACAACAAATAGTTTGAATTAATAAAATATTTGAACTTAAAAAATTGTTAGTTATATTTTCTGTGTTTTAGAATTATATGGTATTGAAATATCATGATATATATATTGAATATATCATGATGATAATAAAGTATTGCTTTATGCATAAAATGAGAAGCATTATGAGATGGATAGAAAATTATCTTCAAGTGTACATCATTTAAAAATTGGTAATCCAAGTGATATGTAAACCATATTATAACTTTAGCAAGATTAAGCAGAAATAATCTCATCATTTGTCAGTATCCTGTGAACCATGTTTTGGTTATTTGTTCTAGTTATGTTCTATAAAGTCACCACAAACACTGAATCAGCAAATACTAGAATCATTGCCCACAGAGGATACACAGAGTTAGGTTCCTTGTGAGCCTTTGGTGTCAACATTTTATCAACCGAGCAATACATAACCCTGTTTTATGTGTGTTTTTGTGTGATTACACCTTATTTAATATATATTGTTGATTAATTAACTTTGAATTCATGGCCAACAGCACTATAACTCATGCCTGAATAAAACTTACCCAACACAAGTATGTTTTCCACAAGACACATCACAGCCTTCTTATGCTTAGGAACACTAAAAGCACTGCAGAACTATGCTTGGGCACCATTTTAAACAGCCAAGTCACTAACATAAAGCACAAAATGGGAAAAACATGGTGCTAAATAGACTGCAAATGGACAGTTGTTTACAGTATGATAGCTGAAACCAGAAGGCAGAGCATCACATCATTGAACCTTGGCTAGAATGTGTGCCATCAAATGACTGGATTTTTGTCACTCTGCATATGCACATGTCTACAACCGATGGGGAAAGCCCTACCCTTACAAGTATTGATTTTAGGGTTGCAAATAATGTAGCCAGCAGAAGAATTCTAAATATAGAATCACTGAATAATAAGAATCAATAGTATATACACTGGGACTTGTGCAAGTGATTTTAGTGACTTTTGTGCTTTTTTTTAACATTTATATGATAATTGAAAGTATTTTACATCCTATTATGATGTAATTCAAGCACTTATGAAATGCTCTTGCTAATGCTAGCAATGATGATTGAATAAGTTTGAACTTGGGATTGGGAAAACTGAATGCTAGCGCTAATGCTAAAAAAAAAAAAAAAAACCTACCCAAACTTTGGAGTAGATGTTAAATGTGACAAAACACAAGGTAAGAACAATCCTGCTGCTCACATAGGAGAAAACACTTTATAAAATGCTAGAGTTAATTATGAGAACATTTCAAAGGTATTTAAGTAAACTTGCTATCATAGTTGTATACTTACGTGTTTTGAGACTCTATCAACCCAGGTTTATATTAATCTCCACTTGAAAACTAATTTTGAATTATTCATTCTTCAAACTATGGAAGGTCTCTGGAAGTGCACACCTAACATATAATGTAATGGTCTTGTGTGTGTGTAAACAAATCATTTCTACACTATGGTGTATATATTTGGTCATTTCTCCATTTATTCATTCAATAAACTTTGATGATACCATGACACATAAGACACCATACCTGTCTTTTTGAAGCACACAATCTAGTGACAAAGTCAAAAAGATAAAATATAATAAAAAGATAATAGTGGCTTACATGCATAAGGATCAATAAAGAGATATCTATTTCAGACTTGGTAAGGGGGCAGAGTGGGAAGCACAGAGGCAGAGGTCATGTAAATGTTTCCAGAAGAACGGATATCTGAGCTGAGCTCTGAGAGACAGTGATAGAGGCAATGATTAGATAGTAGAATATTAAGGGATCACAGATGTGGTAAGCCAGGCACCCTGTATTAACAAGAATGAAATAAGAGCACGAGTGGAAAACACGGAAGGAGAAAGAAATGAAGCTGCAGAAGTAAACTGTGTAAAGAACATGACAAATTATGCTTCTGTGATTGGTCAAAATACTTAAAAGAAATAATATAGGGAGACATTGCCAAATCTGAAACAGAGACGTGACGTGTTGATTGTGACTGTTTTAAAACGTGGCCACACATTCTTTGACCCTAGTCGCATTGAGTGCAAACCCTGCAACTGTGACCATAAAATGCAACAGAAATGAGGATGTGCCAGTTGCCTTTGTAGCTAACACCTACTTCCTGTGTCTGGGGACAGATACTCTTAGAAACAAGCCAGGATCTTGAAGGAACTCCAAGCCGCCCAGAAAGGTGCATGAAGAGAACTAAAGTCCCTGGCCCTCAGCTGAGCTTCCAACCACAACCAACTGGCCCCGCTGTGTGAATTAGCCATCTGCAAGTTCTTCTCCAGCTTTTAATTGAGTGCTCCGCCAGCACTGCTTGAAGCAGAGATGGGTCTTTTCGTCTCATCCCTGACCAAATTGCAGATTTATAAGCTACATAAATTATTATTGATTTTAAGCCCCTGAATTTTGAGATGGCTTGTGATATAGCAATGGATAACTGGAACAATAAGACTTGCTTTTGCAAACGTGGTTCTGAAGTATTTGCAGTATGGAAATAAGACTGGGTAAGGCAAAACTAGAGACAGGAAAGTCACCTAAAAGACTACTCAAAGATCCAGATAAGAAATGATGATAACCAAACTAGGTAAAAGAGTGAGGGTGACTTACAATAGTGAAATGACATTTACCATGAGTGAATTTTATGCAGGAGACTAATAGAAGTTTTTGTTTTGTTTTGTTTTGTTTTGTTTTGTTTTGTTTTGTTTTTAACAATGAAATACAGTGCTCAGGTTGATTATTTAGGCACTTAGGTGGATAATGTTGATTTCCCTGTGGAAATTATATAAAGAAATGTCATCCTTTCCTGAACTTTTGTTTATTTCTGTGCCAATGGAAATGATTTTCTTGCAAGTAAAAATTTGGCCAGGCTCATTATTTTACAACCAATATGATATACACTATTCTGGCCCTCAAAATTAAAAGAATGTTTTATAGAAACAATATATTATGTAAAGTGTAATTTGTATTGTGTTTGGGTAACAAACTGTTAATAAATGAAAATAAAAGAAACATTCAAAATGCGCAGCTTTTAATTTAAATAGAAAGTTTAATATTGTTGATACCTCCTGATACAGGTCTATATGACAAATGGGAATCATACATTTTATTTGAATTCTTTTCTACTTGAAACTAAGTTTGAAGAAATGATTCAGGAATCAACGATTCACTCAGAACTATTGAAGGTCTACTTTGTACCAGATACTAAGCTAAGAGCAGTATGATTACATATTATACATTTTGAAATAAGAAATAATCTTTTCAAGTAGAAAAACATATTAATAACCCATTTCTACAGATGAGAAAAAATTATGTTCAGAAAACTTGAGATTTGATTTTTTTTCCCCAAAATCACACAACAGAGATGGATTTCCATCATCTTAATGAGTAGTTAGTTGATCCCACAGTGTTCCATGAACATTTAAAAGCTACATTTTAAAAAACCTTCTTGGTAATTAGAGCTTGATCAAAATTGTTAATATAAACTGTCTCCTTTTTATGAGAATGATATATGTATGAAGGCTGACCAACCATTTACTATTTCACTTAGGACAGGCTGGGTCAAAACTATGATGATTGATAGCTATAGGGTGAGGCTGCATACCTAATGGAAATGTTAAACACAAAGCAACTTCTGTCAACATAAATGATTGGCTCTTTAAATGGCAGAACAGTTTAAGAATGACATCCTGAATCAATCCTTAACTAATTGGAAAATTAATTAGTGCCTGTCATTTTAACCCTGAGTATTTTTAAGCTTGAAAATGATTACAGTTAACTAGCTGCCTGCAAGAAGCCAGTTTGTAAATTCAATGAAACTGTTCCCTGAATTTTTCACAAGATATCATCCTTTATAATCATGGTATATATTAATGCTTAAAAATCCATCAACCCACTAATGTCCATCAATGATTGGCAAATTAGTAAATTGTGTCATGTTTAATATATCTCTTTCATTGTATGCCTTTTAAATTTGGCCATTGCTGCTCTCTTCATTAGGCTCTACTGACACATTAAAATGATGCTTATCCTAGAAAAGTAATAAAATGTGTTTATGTTTACTCTTTCCCCTAAGGCTAAATGTTGAGTGTTTTAATACTTTGAAGATATGTAAGGACCAAAAATCCATTACATAGGTAAATAAGCATAAGAATAGTGAATTTCTTAGTATTTACAGTCAAAACATCAGTTGGCTATTATTACAGCTCCTTTAGTACTCATGCAAGTAAAGTCCAAGAGCAATTTTATCAGAGAAAAGGAGTTAATATATACTGCACATGTGCTAGTTGCTATGCTGGGCATTTAAATGTTATGTTCTTAACCCTCAATATAGCCTTATAAAGTGTATATCATTACTTCCATCCTTCTGATAAGGGATGGAGAATCAAAAAAGCTAAGTTATTTGTTAAAGACCACATACACATAGTCAATGGTGTATTAAATTACACACAAGCTTTCTAAGCCTTCGTTCATTTCACAGCACTATATTCCATCCCATCTATGGATGGATGATGAAAATAGATAATTCACAAATATGGAAACTAGTATATGAACATAGGAGAAAACTTCTACTCATGAATAACTGAAATGTAAGTCTAAATAATCATTATGCATTATGCTTATTTGAGAAAGAAGTGTTGACTTAAAATATTAATACCTTAATACCTAAGGTTGGTAAATATGGTAGTATGTGTCTACTTCTGCTTTGCTTGAGAAACAGTAAGGTGGTACTATATTTTAGAAGAGTATTGGGAATGATATATCACAAGTCAAAACATGTTCATTTAATTTAATTCAATGATCTAATATAAAATAGGGCAATAAATTTTTTTTAATTTTTTTTAACGTTTATTTATTTTTGAGACAGAGAGAGACAGAGCATGAACAGGGGAGGGCCAGAGAGAGAGGGAGACACAGAATCTGAAACAGGCTCCAGGCTCCGAGCCACCAGCACAGAGCCTGACGCGGGGCTCGAACTCACGGACCGTGAGATCATGACCTGAGCCGAAGTCGGACGCTTAACCGACCAAGCCACCCAGGCGCCCCATGGGCAATATATTTTTATATAAAGATATTTATCATCACATGTAGAAACAGTTATATAAATAATTATACATCTATTAAATAGAATATTATGCAGATCTTATAGTTACTATGAAAAGTATCTTGTTATGAAAAATATCTTAATACAAAGCAAAAGTAAACAGATGGAATTTATATAAACATTGTTATCACAATTTTATAAATATAGAGAAAGAGGAAAAAGACTGCATGAAAGTTCACAAAAGTTTTAGCAGGGCTGATGCTACCATGAGTTGTATGTTGCTTGTATCTACTGTATACTTTACAAAGCCAATACTAAAGGAAAGAATACCACAAGTCTATAACATCATCTGCAAATTGAGGCAAAGAATAATAACTGGGTATAACTGATTCCTTAAAAATCAACAATAAGAGAATAGCAATTATTTTGGAGAATGTGTGTGTTTGACATGATAAGCAGCAATTACCCTTTCTTCTTATGATGAAGTTTGACATGATTAATCTAGAAGGAATATTTCTACCAATTAGTAGGTCATGTTTGTCAGTAATTGTCTATTAAATCCGATCATGTATAGGAAAGTGCTTCATAAGTATTGGCATGGTACATATGCTATTATTCCTATTATGTAGAGAAAATATATAGAATATACATAACTTTTACTTTCTAAGATGAGATCAGTTTAGATACTCTTAATCTTTTAAAGGTAATTTCAGGATCCATACAACTTAAGCTTATAATCAACACTCCTACCTTTAGACTTTTTTTTAACTTTATTTTTTATTTTTTTTAAATTTACATCCAAATTATATTGCATATAGTGCAACAATGATTTCAGCAGTAGATTCCTTAGTGCCCCTTACCCATTTAGCCCACCCCCCCTCCACAACCCCTCTAGTAACCCTCAGTTTGTTCTCCATATTTATGAGTCTCTTTTGTCCCCCTCCCTGTTTTTATATGATTTTTGTTACCCTTCCCTTATGTTCATCTGTCTTGTCTGTTAAGGTCCTCATATGAGGGAAATCATATGATTTGTGTCTTTCTCTGACTGACTAATTCCACTTAGCATAATACCCTCCAGTTCCATCCACGTAGTTGCACATGGCAAGATTTCATTCTTTTTGATTGCCGAATAATACTCCATTATGTAAATATACTACATTTTCTTTATCCATTCATCCATCAAGGGACATTGGGCTCTTTCCATACTTTGACCATTGTTGACAGTGCTGCTATAAACATGGGGGTGCATGTGTCCCTTTGAAACAGCACACCTGTATCCCGTGGATAAATGTCTAGTAGTGCAATTACTGGGTAGTAGGGTAGTTCTATTTTTAGTTTTTTGAGGGACCTCCATACTGTTTTCCAGAATGGCTACACCAGCTTGCATTCACACCAATAATGCAAAAGAGATCCTCTTTCTCCGCATCCTCGCCAACATCTGTTGCTGCCTGAGTTGTAAATGTTAGCCATTCTGACAGGTATAAGGTAGTATCTCATTGTGGTTTTGATTTGTATTTCCCTGATGATGAGTGATGTTGAGCATGTTTTCATGTGTCGGTTGGCCATCTGGATGTCTTCTTTCGAGAAGTGTCTATTCATGTCTTTTGCCCATTTCTTCACTGGATTATTTGTTTTTTGGGTGTTGAGTTTGATAAGTTCTTTGTAGATTTTGGATACTAACCCTTTATCTGGTATGTCATTTGCAAAAATCTTCTCCCATTCTGTCAGTTGCCTTTTAGTTTTGCTGATTGTTTCCTTTGCTGTGCAGAAGCTTTTTATTTTGAGGAGGTCCCAGTAGTTCATTTTTGCTTTTGTTTCCCTTGCCTCCAGAGACGTGTTGAGGAAGAAGTTGCTGTGGGCAAGATTAAAGAAGTTTTTGCTTACTTTCTCCTCGAGGATTTGGATGGCTTCCTGTCTTACATGGAGGTCTTTCATCCAGTTTGAGTTTATTTTTGTGTATGGTGTAAGAAAGTGGTGCAGGTTCATTCCTCTGCATGTCACTGTCCAGTTTTCCCAGCACCACTTGCTGAAGAGACTGTCTTTATTCCATTGGTTATTCTTCCCTAATTTGTCAAAAATTAGTTGGTCATACGTTTTGGGTTCATTTCTGGGTTCTCTATTCTGTTCCATTGATCTGAGTGTCTGTTCTTGTGCCAGTACCATACTGTCTTGATGATTACAGCTTTGTAGTATAGCTTGAAGTCTGGGATTGTGATGCCTCCTGCTTTGGTTTTCTTTTTCAAGATTGCTTTGGCTATTCGGGGTCTTTTCTGGTTCCATACAAATTTTAGGATTGTTTATTCTAGCTCTGTGAAGAATGCTGGTGTTACTTTGATAGGGATTGCACTGAATATGTAGATTGCTTGGGGTAGCATCGACATTTTAACAATATTTGTTCTTCTTATCCAGGAGCATGGGATCTTTTTCCATTTTGTGTGTGTGTCTTCTTCAATTTCTTTCATAAGCTTTCTATAGTTTTCAGTGTATAGATTTTTCACCTCTTTGGTTAGATTTATTCCTAGGTATTTTATGTTTTTTTTTGTGCAACTGTAAATGGGATCAATTCCTTGATTTCTCTTTCTGTTGCTTCATTGTTGGTGTATAAGAATGCATCTGATTTCTGTGCATTGATTTTATATCCTGCAACTTTGCTGAATTCATGAATCAGTTCTAGCAGTTTTTTGGTGGAATCTTTTGGGTTTTCCATATTGAGTATCATGTCATCTGTGAAGAGTGAAAGTTTGACCTCTTCCTGGCCAATTTGGATGCCTTTTATTTCTTTGTGTTGTCTGATTGCAGAGGCTAAGACTTCCATTACTATATTGAATAACAGTGGTGAGAGTGGACATCCCTGTCTTGTTCCTGACCTTAGAGGGAAAGCTCTCAGTTTTTCCCCATTGAGGATGATATTAGTGTTGGGTCGTTCGTATATGGCTTTTATGATCTCGAGGTATGCTCCTTCTATGCCTACATTCTTGAGGGTTTTTATCAAGAAAGGATGCTGTATTTTGTCAAATGCTTTCTCTGCATCTATTGAGAGGATCATATGGTTCTTGTCCTTTCTTTTATTGATGTGATTAATCACGTTAATTGTTTTGGGTATATTGAACCAAACTTGCATCCCAGGTATAAATTCTGCTTGGTTGTGGTGAATAATTTTTTTTAACATATTGCTGGATCTGGCTGGCTAATATCTTGTTGAGGATTTTTGCATCCATATTCATCAGGGAAATTGGTCTATAGTTCTCCTTTTTAGTGGGGTCTCTGTCTGGTTTTGCATCCTTTAGACTTTTTCATTTCTAACTCCCTTCAGGGAATACATGCCCTTCTTAATGTTTATACCAAATATCTTTTCCTTCATTATACATTGTGCTTGAAATAATCAAACCAAGGAACAAGGAAATACATTACTGTGGAACTTCCAATATTATGGGTAGTGAGCATAGGCAAGAAATTGTACAAGATTAGATAGTAGATTAATAAAGATTAATAATATAAAGAATTAAGTACTAAACATTTTCACGGGACATTCATACAGAAATAAGTTCAAATCTGCAGTCGTATCTGTACTTTAAATATTATGTTAAATTGAAATTAAGAAATTTTAAATTACTATACAAAATGTTTCTCATATCACTACTATTTACTTTTTTTTTTTTTTAATTTTTTTTTTCAACGTTTTTTTTTTTTTTTTTAATTTATTTTTGGGACAGAGAGAGACAGAGCATGAACAGGGTAGGGGCAGAGAGAGAGGGAAACACAGAATCGGAAACAGGCTCCAGGCTCCGAGCCATCAGCCCAGAGCCTGACGCGGGGCTCGAACTCACAGACCGCGAGATCGTGACCTGGCTGAAGTCGGACGCTTAACCGACTGCGCCACCCAGGCGCCCTACTATTTACTTTTATATCTGTCCATGGTTTCAGAATGGATATAGGTGAAACATTATCAATCTTTAAACATAAAAAATGATTTTTCAAATATCCTTTTAGATTCAGGAAACTGGCAAATTTTAATGAACAGAAAGCAGTAGAAAAAATAGCACATTTCTCCAACAAAATACAAAATGGGAGATATTGCCCATAGCATTTATTGTGCATCTCACAATGATTTCAACTTTTTCCGATTGTTTTTCAGTCAAATTTATTCAAACCTTTCACATGAGTTAATTTTCTCCTTCAAACCCAGAGACTACTTCTAATACCTCTAGACAGCCTACTGTCTTTCCCCATGCTAGCCTCCCTTATATACAGGAATCAGTAGACTTCTTGGAGACATTTTGTAGGTAAAATAGGTTTAACTGAAATTGCAGGGAGAGTGGGAAAAGATAGTTTTATTTGGTATATGTTGGTTTTGAAGTAATTTCAAGGCAGAAAACAGAAGGAAATCTAGCACTTTCAGAAAAGGCAAAGGAGAAAGATTTCTGTAAATATGTGTACCTCTTCGTGTACTTTTGAGTTTTCCTATTTTGTATACTTTACAAGGCTCTTAAATTTATACATGATTTTCTTTTTATGACTTTTGTTGCAGCCCAAAATAGCATTCATTTTTAACTCAGTATATAACATCCTTGATAATTCTTTAGAGATGCATTGACTCAGTAGGAACCAGTTACCATTGGACACTAATAAGCACGTAGCAGTCTTAAGCAAAGGAACATTAACACAGCAGCTTGGGAAATGTAAGGCGGCCGTGACTCATAATATATCTGATTCAAGCTATTGATGCATAATGGGCATGAAAATGAAATCTGTGCCCTTGACTATTAAGAACAGACCCTGGAAAACTGCTTTCAAACAGGCAATAGATACGGAACAAAGACGTGCTGTTGCTTTTTCTCCCACATATATGAAGAGTGGGAAGATAGTTAAGAGGCTAAAAAAGTAATGCTTGAAAATTATACATAGGACTATATGTCCTGTCAATTTATGTGTGAAAGGTAAGAAAGGAGTTGTAGGTAAACGAAGCCCACATGTGGATAAACTAAGCAAGGATCCTGGAATATCATTGCCTCCTTTCCTATCATGTTCCTCCTCTGCTATGCATGTTAAGCATGCAGAACAATTCTTGGCACACAGCAAGCATTTAATAGATATCTGTTACACTGCTGTTGTTGCTGCTGCAGCTGTTTCTCTTACTACCACTATTGCTATTACCACCGCTTCTAGCTAAGAACTTTGTAAACTTTTTGGAGGAGAATACAGAATTTTCTCCAACAGGACAAAAGAACAAAATAATCCACCTTTGAAACCAGGATATCTGAATTAGACTTCTATCTTACCATTTACTTGTGTGTTCCCGGGAGAGTCAAATAACATCTGCCGTCTGCAACCTTCCTTTCTTTGTCCTTAAAATAAAGGTATTGACAGTAATATTTCACAGAATTATTATAGGATGTTATGAAATTAAATGTAATGTATACATATTATCAGTTATTAACAGTCTTCCTAGAATGTTGCAGATGTAGAATAAAAATGGCTTTTCCTATCTTCTATTTGGGCTCATTTTGATGTGATAGTTTCTAAATGATTAATATAATGAACGTAAGTCACAGGGTACAATACAGTTACTCTCTCAAACATTTACGTGAGACAGAGGATGTATCAAAAAAAAAGTCCTCTCCCACAAAAAAATTAAAAATAAATAAAAACAAACAAAAATCTGTGCTACCGTTCTCAAAATGTACTCATTGCTTTTTACACCTTGGTTCAGGACAAGGATGTGTTAGCAACATCATATTTGGTTAAAATCCTTTCCAGAGGATTCTCAGAGAATGTACTAATGAATCTTTATGGAAGTAGAACTGATACAGAAACATAATTAGCAACTATAACCTTTCCTTTATCCTCTCCTCGTAGATTCTGTTTGGACATCTTTGCCTTGCACTCAGTAATTCCATCAGTCAATTCTTTAGGCAATATCCATTCACTGCACACCTCCTATATGTTCAAACAGTGTTTCAGAAACTGTGAATATGAAAGTAAAATGCCCCACTTTTGAGGATCTTACAACTCCATTAGTAAAGCAAAGTATACATTCACAAAACAACCCAAAACTTAAAATGAATGTTATTAATTGCATAGAGCACAGGATGCCGAGGTTGTCTAAACCAAAGGCAAATATATGAGGGGATGGAGGAATGCAGATGAAGCAGAATAAATCAGAAGTGTTATGAAAGTGAGAAATATTCAAAGATCTAAGTCTAAATTTAAAGCCTAAAGCACTATTTTGAAAAGTCTATTTTCTTTTCCTCATGTCCTCTTGTTCTTCTTGACCACTTTAAAGGACATCGCCACTAGACAACTGCTAGAATTGGATAAGTAAATATAGTTGTATTGACTATGTGGCCCTAAAATGCTTTTCCCTACTTCTTGGATAATGTAATTTATGTTTAGTGATCTTTCCATGATGCCTGGCATGTGATATCCATGTGGGACTCCGTCAGAGCTTACACTCTGAGAACCAACATTAATATTCTCATTCTAGAAAGTCTACAGATAAATGTATTCACCGAAATATAGATGATTCTATATAGACTCTTTATACGTGATCCTATAGCTAAACATCATGTTATTATTAATAGTTGGTTATCTTTCCTTATGACTTCCCCTCTTTGAGGATTTCCTTTTTTGTGTTTTTGTTTTTGTTTTTGTCTTTGTTTTTTTGTATCTCATAAGATTCCCTTAGGATTTGTTGTCAGTAAACCGTAATGTTCAAATACACTGAGTGGGAAATTATTTATTCATTGGAGATTATTTACTCTCTGGTGGCCAAGCAGCTCATAGATAGAATGCAAGGGAGACTCTTTCTTTTCCCTACTGTTCTTTCTATACCATTGTGATTTTGTTCTTCTTCCAGAAATCATCTTTTAAGATGAGTGTCACCTTAGCTCACCCTTTCTGCAATACTTGAAATTATCTACCAACCTTGAGATCACACTTCCATATTCAGTGAACAGTCACACTCTTTCACTCCCACTCCTAATTTCAAAATCTAGCTTGATAGTTTCTTGTGTCCTTTTGCCTAAATTCTTAACCTCTACTCCTCTTCAGCACATTCTTCTACTGCCCTAATTTATTGTCCTCATCCATAGCTACTTAACAGACTTCTAAAACTATCAAAATGAAAAAAAAAATTCATTTCATGTCATCTTGTTAACAACTCTCTCATAAAGTTTCCTATTATTTTACCTCCCTAGAATATCCATTAGCCCTAAATCTCTTCTTTGACTAGTGAAGACCTCCAGTCCTTTGATCTAGTCCTTCATAAGACCCCTTGGGATTTAAGTAATGCCAACTTAAACTAGCTCAAGCATAAAAGGAAAATTTAATATAAAATGCAGGCATATCTCCCAGAGTCAAATGACTAGTATGAATGAATAAAGCCAAACTTCAAAAGGTATTAGAATCAGAAACTGCAGAGACATCAGGGTCCCAACTAGTATTTTCTTTATTTGTTCATCTTTGCTCTGTGTGTTTCTTTCCTTATTGGACATCACTGTTCTCTGCTTTGCCATGTAGTAGTAGCAGAATCTGACTTTAAATCTCCTTTATTTGCATTACTTTACCTCAAGCCAGCCTAACCCAGATTTAATGACTGTTTCTGAATTTTAATTCATGGAAGAAAAAAACTTATTTCTCAACATCTGCTCTTGATTCCCAGGCCAATGAAAACCACCAAATGTTGACCTCTGGGCTAATTAAGTGTGGTCAGATAAATAGGACTACAAAGTACCGGAGAAATAGGGTTTTGTTAGGAAGATGGGCACAATATAAAAGTATGGACCTCTCCTACTTTTCCTGTCTAAGAACATCCCTTGTAGGTTCATTTTTCTCATTTTACACTCAACATCCTGATCTCTCTTTAATGATATTCTAGGTTGCTCTATTATATTCACATCCTCTATTCCCTGATAGTGTTTAACACTGGCTCATTCAAAGTAATGGCTTTATCTACTTGCGCTTACTGGCTATTGAGCACTATGAGAAAATGTACTCATATAAGTCTGCATTATTTAAAGGTATGTTTTTAATGACAGCCTGTTACTGATACATTCCAACAGTCCTTTCACTGATCCCTAATAAAACTATTTCTAATTTCATGCTTTGGTTATTCCAAATTTATACCCACTGCTTAAACTATTCTAGCCCACCATTACCACCCATCACACCCTCTCCCCTTACACACACGGACAGTTTCAGTATCAGACAGTATCTCCAAATTTTCAGTAGAAACAGAGGTCATCATGGAGAAACTCCTCTGTTCCATCAATTTCCAAACTCATCTATGACTTTATCTCTGCTCTAGTCTTAGGCTAGATTTTAATGATCATCTATACACTAATTATGCCTAACTCCATATTTTAGCCTCCTTTTTCTCCTGAATTCAATAATTCCTCTTCCCTATTCATCTATTCTAATCAACTCTAGAACTCTAAACTATCAATTATCACACCCACTTCTTGTATTTAATGTGCCCCTCCCCATAACACGTAAATATGATTAATTGTCTCCCATCTGCTGACTAAAAATCATTTCTTTACTCTCCCTCCAATACAGATTCCTTCCTTCTGTCCTCTTTACTAGAAGTTTTATTTTGTTTTGTTTTGTTTTGGTTTGGTTTGGTTTGGTTTGGTTTTAAGGAAAGCAGCTTCTATATCTATTTCCTCACCAGCCATCTGCTTATTAGCACACTGAGTTTTGGCTCCTAATAGTAAACTCTACTGAAATTTTCAGAGTAAAAGTCAGCAGTGACCTCCTATTTGTCAAATCCACCACTGGCATCTGGTTTTCTCCCTATTTGTGCATCTACTTCAACATTACCTCCTCTTCCTCTCAGTCCTTAAATGTTAATTTTACCTAAGAAGAGTCAACCACCAATGGTTGCTAATTAAACATCCATTTTCTACCCCCTTTCCCTCACTGGAAAATTTCATAGCCTATAATAAAGACTGAAAATAAATATTATTCCCTTTCCCTAACCTAGCAGGAAAACTTTGATATCAGTATAGTAAGTTGTTTCCAGTGAAACAAATGAAACAGAGGAGACTCCCAGGAAGTTGTGTCTTACAAATAAAAGAATAAAACTCTCAGCCTTTCTCTTGTTCCTTGCTACATGTGGACTGGTTGTATAAGTGGATGATACTTGCAGCTCTAAGAGTCATTTTTTCACAATAAAAGCATAAGATAAAGATAAAAGATGGGAAGATCCTTAGTCCTGACAACAGGGCAAAAGCTCCTAAATCGACCCTGGCATTGCTGATGTGTTGATTCATTGATCTGTGGGAATAACCTGTCTTGTGCTTAAGACTCTTTTAGTTTTCTATTACCAGTCATTTTCTCTTCTTCCTCATCTAACTGTCAAACCTGTTTAATTCTTTGGCTCCAACATTAATATACTATGTGGCACATAACAATTACATGGTAGCCTGGAACACAGTAGATGAGACATAAATATTCATTAAAATTTTATTAAACTATGTTGATTGTATCTATAAACTGGGATATCTTCTTATTTTCTTCGGAAAAAATTCCAAACTCTTCGGCATCATAGAAAGACCGTTTCTCAAATTGACTCTGTAGTTATTCAAACTTTGTCTATCTTTGCTGATGATGCTAATGTGTTTAAGTTGTTTTTCCTGTCCCTTCTTTTTCACCTTTGTGAAGTCTTGTTACAAAGCATGTACCAGCTACTCTGATAACCCTTGCTTTCTGCTGGAGGCACTTAAATACGCCCTCCTCTATGTTCATGGCATCTGTTCATACATTTATTATAGCATTTATCAACTTATATGGCAATGATTTGTTTACCTGTCTCTCCCCACACTGTGAGTGCCATGAGAGAAAGAACTGTTTCTTATCTAAGTGAGCCCAGAGCCCAGCTCACTGTCTGGCACAGAGTGGAAACCCAATTAATTATTCGGTTATGAGTAATGACTCTTGCTCATTAGTGTCTCAGGAACAAAAGTCAGATAATAGCCTGATTTTTATTTCCTTTGTAAATTCTAAAAAGATGACTGTCCTAAAAAGTCATATGTTGTAAGATGAGATAACAACAACAATAACCCTGGCTGAAATTGGGCCACACATGTATTAGCAAACACTACATTTTGCCAATGTTTCAATACATCATCTTAATTAATTACAACACCCGCAGGTTTACAAGGCCAGTATGGGATATTGCTCACACTTTACTACCTCACTGCAAATATATAAGCAAGGCAGACATCTATCAAAGGATAATTTCAATTCTATCATTAACTTTCTGGATTAATATAGTTTTTCCTCTAGGAATTCATATTTTTGGCAGAATCCCTAACTTTTCTCTGACCAAACTAGCGAGCAACGCCTTCCCTGTGATATTACTTTGTTTCAGATCCCTTGTAATATGCCACTGGCAGGAAGAAGTGGTCATCATTTCTTTCTTTCCTGGCCAGCCATAAGGTATACCCATCATATGTGTGCCCCTCCCACTTTTCCCTTGGAATATTTCCTCTAATTTGGAAAAGAAATCAGGATGAAAGGACAGATGCTCACTCAGCTCTAGCATCAGGTTTTGTGAGCAAAGCTAAGGTTAGAGCCAGGCATTACGGTTCACATGAGAGGGGCTTCTTATGCTTATCTTGCAGATCCCTAGCAAAACTTCACAGTTTTCATTTGCTTCTATGAACTAACCCCTGTTTTGAGGTAAATTTTTGTACATATCCAAAAAAGTCAGGTTGTTTCTCATAAAGCCGACTAATGATCTTTCTCAACTTCATTGTCTAAAATAAAAAAGATACTGATCCTCATAATTGTCACTCCTCTGGGGCACCTGGGTGGCTCAGTTGGTTAAGCATCCAACTCTTGATTTCGGCACAGATCATGATCTCCTGGTTGGTGAGTCTGAGCCCCACATTGGGCTCTGCACTGGCGGCATGGAGCCTCCTTGCGATTCTCTGTCTCCCTCTCTCTCTGTCCCTCCCTAGCTCATGCTCTGTCTCTGTCTCAGAATAAATAAACATGAAAAAAATAATAATAATTGTCACTCCTCAGCACCATCCACTGAGTAATGTGAAATGCTTCCTAAGCTCTGGCTAACCTGTATCTGCTCTAATCACATTTCCAGAAACAGCAGCTAGTAAGAGCAGTTTTTCCCCTTTTTCCATAAAGATGAAAATGGATTAAATAGCTGGTGATAGATCACACTGAAATTTCACTGCAGAATACAGATCTAGAACCAAGCACCATAACTATCAGCTCAAATAGTCACAAAAAACAAAAACAAAACAAAACAAAACAAAAAAATACACTCTAGGTAAAAATAAATATCTCCATAAACAAAACTTGAAGAATTTTGTGACAAACCTAAAATATACACGATCAATAAGTGTTTCCTGAATGGGTGAATAAATGAATACATTGTGTTGGTTTTAACCTTTGGCAAATTCTTTGTTAAACCTATAGAGTAAATGGCTTCATCCCAGACCTGCTGAATCTTAAGGAATGTTCAATTTGAGTATCAAAAAAAAAAAAAAAATGCATCCAGGATTATACTAACAATCTGCTATCAGGTTAAATACCTGACACTATTATTTCCGTGAGTTTATTTTTCATTAATAAAATCAGCCTGAGAAAAATCCAGGTGCACTACATCTCTTATTTCTCACATAAAATTCTCAGTTACTTGTGCCTAATAGTGCTACAAAATGAAAATCCCTCCCTGGCCCCCAAATGTCTGCATGGAATTGCAGAGAAAAATCAGTAACAGGCTTTTTCTTATTTCTTGCATCCACATCTGCATAGGCATCTCAAAGAGTACTACGTAAATAAGTAACTACATCAATAAAATTCAAAGTCTGTTTTCCCTTTCCAACAGAATCCAAATTCATTTAGAGGAGCAATGAATTAAGTACTCAGGATGAGGAGTACTTACTTGGTGGCACATAGGAGCATTTCTCTGTTCACTGTGCTTGTGTTAGCAAATAAAGACACATAGCAGACTGAGACAAAATTCCCGTAAGCTTTTATAATTAATATAATGACGAATTTTTTTCTATTGCTTATTATTTTAAAAAAAGGAAGAAGTAGAAAGTCAGATTTACATTGGAAATCTGTCCATAGTATGCAAAACCTAGCCACCGAGGAGGGGGACAATCTCTTAAAGGAGCAGGAATTCACTTAAGCATTTCCTTTTAAGAAAAAATGCATATAGGTAGTTTATCAGAAAAGGCAGGAAAAAAGAAATATTCCAATTGCACGAACATTTAGAGTTCTTTTTTTTGTCATCTCACCATAGCAACTTGACAAAAAAAAAAAAAAAAAAACACTACCTTGTTTGAATCATGATTCATTGCTCTGTGAAAGTGAGGTAAGAGGGCTTTAGCAAATCATGTGGAGATAGCTTTTTATCTGCAGGGATTGGGATGAAAGACCACCATAACAGCTCATTTTTATGAGTATACACGGTCTTTCAAGCAAGTACACGTTTTCATTTCCTTGCCTTCCAATTTGGATCATTTCACAGTGCTCTACGAGTTATCTGTGAAAGCCTTCCCTTGTCTAGAAATGGCTGCCACTAATACCATGAATAGGCCAATAGTGGCCTATAGCCTACAACAAACACCCTACCTCTAAGAATTGCCTCCAAGTAAGTGCAATGCTTTCCTTTTTATTCTTTTTCATATTTCCATCATCTGAGTAAAACTGTCCTTTAAAACACTTCAAACTTGATCCTTTGAAGGGAAACCTGAGCATTCAATCAGTCGAGATAAAGTTTTTTCCCCACAAAATTGTTTCTGCCAGGGAGTCTTATGACTCTGAAAGCTGTATCAGTATTAAAAAAAAAAAAAGGAATTTGCTGCTTACTCTGAGGTAAAATTCATATCAAATTATTTCAAGATGAACCTGGGTCTCATAGAACAATACTACCTATAGAAGACCACGAACAGTTTCAGGTTAAGGGACGGTAATTTTTGGCTTTAATATATTAACATATATGTATATATTATGTAACTCTATAAATATAAAAAATAATTTACTGAGGATAGTCAATAGCTGTCAGGCAATTAAAGGCACATATTGAAAATCTACATAGGAGGGAGGATTCTGGGAAAATGGCAGGAGTGGCTATGTAGTCTTTTAATCCCACCAAATCCCCATATAAAAACAGAGTACTTTGATAGCAAAACTGGTAAATCAGGGCAGCATTTAAAATAAAACCAGGCTAATAGTTATCCCCATAAGCTCCAAAACACATGGGGTAGAGGGAAACCACCTAAACCCTTAAAACTTCATGATACCTGCATCTCTGAAGAAGGAAGAGGAAGAAAGCAACAGAGCAGTATCTTTGGAGTCTGGGAACCGGATGCTAAGATTGCCCACAGATATTCACTGGGAAGCAGGGACCGATGTGGGAACAGCTGCTGAAACTACATGGAGTTTGTGAATGTAAGCCCTCCCCTTTCAGGAAAGACTGAACAATGCGGATCAGAGAACACTCATTAACTCTCAGAACTGGCCCACCAGAATTGTCTTTTCCATGACAGGAACCCACACTGAAAAGAAATTGCTGGAAGGGGAATCAAAACTGAACAGAATGAAAACAACAAAGAAAAGGCAGGGAGGGGAGTCCAGATCAAATCATAGAAAGCACATTACCATATTTTTAAAGAACATAAAAACAACAGAAGAGGGATCTCTGTAAAGTTATATAAACTTTCCTAAACACTGCCTTAGAAAAAATTATTTCATATAAACATGAGCAATGTAAGTATCAAGGTCATATCTCACAGAAATTTATCATAAGAAAAAGAGTAAAAAAGCAAAATCGTGTACTAGTAGCAGACAATAAAAGCCTGCTAAAAACATGCCCACAAAACAGAACAAAACTGTAACCTACTATTTCAAAACTAGCTAAGAAACATCAAGAAAATGCTACAAAACATGAACGAAAACAACATAAATCAGAACTAGAAAAGCTCAGAAACAATGTTCCATAACTTTGGATATAATTAGAAATAAGAAAAGAAAGGATTCCAAAATTGCAGGAAAAAAAGAGAAGTCACATAATAGGAAAAAAAAATGCAACAGATGATAGCCTAGGCAAAATAAAAAGTGAGAGAGAAAAACTTTAGAACTCAGCAAGTAATGAAGGAAAAGAAAAGAAAGAATCAAAAGAAAGTTAAAAATATTGAAGACAGGCAAAAAATTTTGAGCATATGGATAGTAGGAGAAGAAAGGAGATGAAACCAAAAGTAAGAAAACAGAACAAATACTAAATCCAGTAATTGCAGAGCAGTTTCCGAAAATAAAACATGTAAAACTGCATAATGAAAGTGTACATAGCATCACTGAGAAAATGAGCCATAACAACAAAGACATATTCCTGTAAAATTAAGTGACTTTAAAAAGAAAGGAAGGAAAGGAGGGAGGGGAAAAAACTCTTTTAGGTACGTACAAAATTAAGGGAAAAGAGTACATGACTTATTTGGAAAAGAAAATGCAGTAACATATTTAAGATATTTAAGAAAAAGAGAAGTGGGAGCCAAGAGTTATTTTTATCCAACAGAACAGATTTTGAAGTTCAAAGGGTTTAGGTAAATTCTTACCAATGTGCAATAATTCCAGGAATATTGTTCCCTTGGGTCCTTACTATGGAATCTACTGGAGAACAACCTTCAGACAAGCAAAATGACTAGAGGCATACTAATGTAAGGACTAGTAGGGGACAAATGCATTGTCACCTGTGGCCTAAGACTAAATGAGGGACAGGGGCAGAGAATATGGTATGGAATAGCTATATTCTCAGACAATATAGGTATTGAACAACTATAAAAAATGGGAAATGACAGAAAAGAAAAGCAAAACAATGTTAATAGTTCAGCCTTCGTTGATGGTAGTATTAGTTTTGTTACTCTAAGAATATTGTATGTGCAGCATTAGATAGAAAAAAAAAAATGAACAATTATGAGATTCCCTATTATCTCCCATGCCCTTAAAGACCACTGTTCTCAGTGATAAAGATACAGACACATTTTTAAAAGAAGTTAAGCAAAAGCCCTGAAGTCTAGAATTTGAGTTGGGAGTATCACTCTGAACTTAAGTTAGGTGGTCATTAGTACAAGAGAGAAAAATAAAACAAATTCAAGGCGGAGAATAGAGGAATCCTACTATGAATAGGAAGGTACAAGAGGATGACTTTTGAAAAGATATGGAATGATGTAAGTGTATGAGCCTTGTCACATCTGGGGACAGAGCAATCTCAGGCAGAGAGAGCCCCGGTTAAAACCATCCAGAAGCTCAACATTGGGCACATTTCCTTCTCTATCATTCCCATTTTCCATCAGCATACTAGAAAATTGTTTCAGAAGTTTTAAAAACTGGGCTGTAAACATAAATCAAGACCTCAAATGTGAAAATATGAAAGTTTAGAAATCAATATCGTTATATAAAACAGATTCACGATTAGAATGTGGTTTGTGAGATATGTAGAAAATCCTGTCCAGAGAGTCATGGAAATTCTCTTTACCATTCTTTCTTTCTACTTCATAAGGCAAGTACTAACAAGGGGCCCCAGTCTTTGTCTCCTCTCTGGATAGTCAGTGGATATTAAGGGAGACCATGTTAGGTAAGTATAGTTTACTCTAGGCCCCAAGTAGCTAAATTAGGGCACCAACTGTGTCTCCCATTATTTTTTTATAACCTTGGACTATATGTCTAAGGTAACTCTATCTCAACTGCCTCATCTATGCACTAGATAATAGCATTTACTTTATAGAGCTCTCATAAGGACTATATGAAATGCCACATGCAGAGAACTTAGAACCTATTATCAGAGTTGATGGATCACCACCAGATAGAGAATCTTCTATCCCAATGTGATGTGAGTCAGAATATGTGAGATCACATCCCAACTCCAAAATGTACCAGTCCTTTCCCTCAGTTGAGTTTCTTAACCTTGAGGAAGTGTCTTCTTTTACTTACAAAATATGGATTATAACTACATACTAAAACTAATTTGAAGATTCAGTACACTTTATTCGGATCTCATTATCTATCGATATATTTTCTTAAATGCTTCCCAAACAAATATTAAAGATACATGCAGAGTCCATCATAAAATAAATACTAACATTTCCGTCCCCTGTGTTCTGAAGAACATTAGATGGCAATTTTCTGCCAAAAATTTAAATTCTGAGAGTTCTTCACTTGGCAGAATACCTTGGAACAAAAATTGGAACAACTCAGTGAAGATTAGCATGGCTTTGCACAAGAATGACATGCAAATTCATCAAGTGTTCCTAGTTTTTAAAACTCATTGAACTGTATACTTACAATGGGGAAATTTTATGTTGTGCAAATTATATCTCAGCAAATCTGTTTTAAAAAAAATGTTTTAAGTTACTAGAACCTGAGGGAAACTTTCCTTTTTGTTGATTTGCCAGATGAAGGATTTTTCCCTAGGCCTGTTACCTACATTCCCAAATTTCCCCAATTTCTCAAGGATGCTGTGCATGTAATTATAGGCATATTTTCTTCTTTAAGAGTCCACTCTGGGCAGGTTCACATAGTGAAAGTCTGTGTTTCGTCCAACATGCGGTCCTCTGTTATGTATACTAGTACACTATAGATGCGATCTTTAGTGACTGTTTGGCTGACCATACACAGGGGGAAATGGAAATAAATCTTCCTTCCTGAGCTGCATATAAAGAAGGAAGGCAGATTCTATCTACTGTTCTTCTTACTAGTGCAAGGAAGTTAAAATAATATATACTTTAAGATTTACCAAATTAAAATTATTTCCTACATTTTAAAGCTTACTGTCATCAATTGAAAAAAAACGAACAGCTGAACGCATTTTTATGAAGAAAAAATTTCAGCACAGAATCCTCTGATACATTTGTTAAAGCTTAGTAAAAGTAGTCCTCATTTTGCACAGTATTTCAGTTATTCGGGTTTAATTAAATAACACCAGTTCCCAGAAAACACTGTTCAAATTTCAGCTACCAGCCTATATTCACTGAGAGTGACTGCATAAAAAACAGTCGGCTGCTATCTCTTCAATGCACAAGTCAGGACATAAATAACAAATGCAAAACACGGCCAGTGACAAATCATGTCATTTCTTTCAACGTCTGGTACTGATTGGTCCCTGTATACCTGCTACTCAGGCACAGACAACAAAACATGCACTTGTGTCACCTCCTTATCTTCCAGGGGTAGAGAGATGCAAAAGACAAAATACCCTGTAACATTTAAAGCACTAATACCAATACTGGTGGACAACACTGCAGTTCACTCTAATTTTCTAGGCTACTTGCATGAAAATGGGAAAATTGCCTTTATACACGACTTGATTAACCCAGCTTCTGGTCCAAGGAGGTATTTCGACTTTTAAAGGTTTTTTTTTTTTTAATCTTAGATGGACTTTTGGACAGACTACTGAAGCTACAATTGGAGATCGTGTCATTTCTTTAGCTGAGTTCGGGAAGATACATGACCTACAGCAGGGCAGCTGAGAGTACTCAAGCATCATGGCAGGAAGTAAAATGCGTGCAAAATGGTAGAAACTTCTACCTCGCTGTGAAAATAACTTTGCTAAATTTGAATTCTGTGTAAATGAAGTTTTAGATGAAAGAGCTGACCGTGGAAATGTTGACAGTGCCGCTAACATACATAACTATGCATATCCAACCAGAGGAACTCAGCAAAGCGTCTGACTCTTGATTTCTGCTCAAGTCATGATCCCAGGGTCATGGGATGGAGTCCTGCATCAGGCTCCATGCTGAGTATGGAGCCTGCTTAAGATTCTTCCTCTCTCCCTCTGTCCCCTCCCCTGCTCATGTGCTCTCTCTCTAAAACAACAACAATAATAATAATAATAATAAATATACTTCACACTAAAGAAACTCTCAAAGATGTTTCACAACATAGAAAACTCAAATCATATTGTGTTGAAAGCTGATCCAAACTTAGAAAAGAATCTAATAATTGTCAAGCCATTAAAAAAGAATCTATATAACTTATACAACAAAAAGAAGGCAAGTGCTGTTCAGACTGTTCTTGATAAGGTTTTTACAAAAAGAAACATTTTTGTTTCTAATTTTTAAATAACAGTATACTAAATAAACACTAGTTTTAATATTTTATTTATTTCTCTATAGATTTATAACCTTAAATAAGAGAGTTTTTAATACCTTTGCACCAAAAAATTTTAAAGATCATGAAACAATCGTAATTTTCTCCATTGTTTTAGAATCACTTTCCCATTTCCAGCTTGTACAGTCATTTTTTAATGTTTATTTATTTATTTTGAGAGAAAGAGAAAGAATGGGGGAGGGACAGAGACAAGAAGTGAGAGACTCCCAAGTAGGCTCCTCTCTGTGCAGTAGGATTGAACCCCAACCTGAGGTTCGATCCCACAAACTGTGAGACCATGACCTGAGCCAAAATCAAGAGTCAGATGCTGAACCCACTGAGCCGCCCAGGTGAGCCTGCATAATCATTTTTTGTGGTTCGGCACTGCTGTGCAACGTGTGGACCACCCGCATATGTTTCACATACACAACAGTCAGAAGCAGATATTTGTATTCAAAATTAATATAATCTACACAAAGCTAACTGATGTGCCTTCAAGATGTTGGAGCATCTTCCTCAATTTGGGATGCCTGAAAAGTAATTATTGTTACAAAAAGTTGTTATTATTATTAAAACTGTTATTAACTCACATGGAAATAGGTTTCTCTGCTGAAGGAACCATGGTCTTTGCTCTAAATTTTACCAAAGACAGTTAATTAAATAAGCTTGCCCAGATCTCACCTTTGATATGAACTTTGTGCTTACTGCCACACAGTTAACTTGATAAGGCCTCACATTTTTTCCTTCTCACCCAGAGGTTCTAAATTACCTACCAAATGGGTTAGTGCGAAGTAATCCTGTTCCTAAAGACTATTTACCGGGCAAGTTTATTCCTGTTCTGTTTATTGAGATCAACCTTCTCCAGGAACATTCCATATTTTCTATGATATTTAAATTCTAAAATGTCCTTCTGATAAAAGTGGTGACTAGATACACTCCTACTACACAGGAACATAAAAGAGTTGAGGTTAGCAGGCTTTAAACTAAATCAGGAGGCTTTTTAAATAGACTCCAGGAAGCATTTGAAAACAGTAGCATTCTTTTTTTTTTTTTTTAAATTTTTTTTTTCAACGTTTTTTATTTATTTTTGGGACAGAGAGAGACAGAGCATGAACAGGGGAGGGGCAGAGAGAGAGGGAGACACAGAATCGGAAACAGGCTCCAGGCTCCGAGCCATCAGCCCAGAGCCCGACGCGGGGCTCGAACTCACGGACCGCGAGATCGTGACCTGGCTGAAGTCGGACGCTTAACCGACTGCGCCACCCAGGCGCCCCGAAAACAGTAGCATTCTAAACACTGGAGAAATTTACGAAAGATCTCAGGAAATATGTAAAGAAACATTTCCGAAATATTTTTTAATTTGTTGATCAACGGGTTTGTAAGTGGCAACTCAGCATCAAAAGTCATGCCTAGAAATTTCTAATATGAAGGTCTGTGAAAAGGTAAACTGAGGTACCTTAAAATTTTCCAGTGTTTATTTGATGATGCACAGATCACAACTAGGCGGCACCAAACCAAAAGTGGCTAGGGACACTCCCAGAAAGGAGCTGGGGGACAGGTTTTTATAGAAAAGATGCAGAAGCAGAGCAAGGAAACTGACTGGCTATGGCTTCAGCAGCTGCCATCCTGCGGGAAAGTCTATTTGTCTGTGATTGCTTGTTCTTAAATTTGATATTCTCATAAGGAAGAGCGTTGATTCCAGCTGAGGTTTTGGTTGACTCAGGTAGGCTGCCACAGAGGCCTCTCCGCGCTACCTTGGTATCCAGGGCCTCTTGTTTGGTTACTTCAACAGCACTCACTCCTAAAAACTAATAAATCAATAGTTCAAATGCAATGCATTTAAGGTAGCACGAGCAGTAAGATTTTAAATTTTTAATCACTGTTTACAATGCAAGCATTCTGGGTTTATTTCCTTACATTAACTAAAAATAGTTTGCTCATCTCCATAGCCAAAGGTGGAGAGCACCAAACTTAGCAAGAATATATTCCCATGGGATCAAAGTGAGCCCAGGGAGATCACTTCTTAAGCCACTTAAAATTGTGTCAAGGGGCACCTGGGTGGCTCAGTCCATTGAGCATCCTACTTGGGCTCAGGTCATGACCTCACGGTTTGTGAGTTCACCCCGCTTCGGGCTCTGTGCTGCCTGCTGGGAGCCTGGAGCCTGCTTGGGATTCTGTGTCTCCCTCTCTCTGCCCATCTCTCACTAGTACTCCGTCTCTCTCTCTCTCTCTCTCTCTCTCTCTCTCAAAAATAAATAAAAACATTAAAAAATAAATAAAAATTTAAAAAAAAAACTGTGTCAAAAGAGCAATGTCTTTTAAGCTTGACTTGGAAGAGGGGCTTGACTGTTCAGAAACCATAAGTGGACAACTGTTACTAACACAAATCAGTTAGAATACTAATCAAAAGTGAAAAATATTTCTTACCAGTGGGTGTGTGTTGTTTGGGGAGTATGGTTTCAAACAGTTAATTATATAACCAAATTACTCAGTGTTTGTGCCATTGTGTTGATCCTTGTTGTTGCTCTATTTTATGAAGTGTCAGAGAATAGGTTGAAAACTATTTTCTTAGTGATGTTGGAAGAAGTGGATGAAAAGTAAAAACCCAGAAATATGTGGCCTGGCTCCACAACAGAAAATGAAAATAACGTATATGTTCTGAAACAAATTACATGTGACCTGACTTGATTTAATTTATTGGTTCTTTTATCTCCCAATTAGTGTTTACATAGTGATTCTTCACATGGAATCTACAGATAGATAAAAATTATTTTTATTGTGTGTCTATTTGTACCCTGCCAGTATCCAAAAGGAACTGAGACAACTGTTTTTCAAATTAATCTCTATACCAAGGTATTACTACATTGTAAACCAATGTCCAAATGAACCTATCTGAACCAACTCAAATTAAGTTCTAATAAATACTTGCCATTAACGAGGTAGTAAGTAATAACATATCTTTCACTATCAATTAAATTTAAAAAGCAAACTCCTGACTCAGATTTTGTGCACATCAGAATCACTAGTGACACAACAGGCATATGAAATGAGGATCTCTAGAAATAGGGCTGGGCATATGTATCTCACCAAAACTTCACAGAGCTAACTGAGTCATATGCATTCCGAAAGAACCACACAAGATAAAAATGAAGTAAACAACATAGGCTCAACCTCAAGAAGTTTAGAATTTTGTTGGAGAAAGAGATTTAAAAATATATATTTTTTATGTTTATTCATTTTGGAGAGAAGGGGGAGGGTGAGAGAGAGGGGGACAGAGGATTGGAAGCAAGCTCTGTGCTGACAGCAGCGAGCCCAACACAGGACTTGAACTCACAAAACAGGAGATCACAACCTGAGCCAAAGTCAGATGCTTAACCGACTGAGCCACCCAGGTGCCCAAAAAATATTTTTAAAAATTAAATAGGACCATATAAATATACCATATAAATATACTCACTCACTAGAGGTAAATTTTAAAGCTATTTAAAAATACAATTTTTTGTTATGCTTGTTCATTTATGATAGCTCTTTCCTAATTATTAAAAAAAAAGTGGTCCTATTGAGATGTGTAAATAAAATAAATCAATGAACAGGTAAAAATAGCACTGGAGATAAGGACTGCTAATGCACTGTCCTTCAGTTCAGTATTTCTATAAACACATATGCAATGGGTTGGTTTGCTTGGAAGATTTTTCTCCCTTATGTTACCATATCAAGAAAATTTCCTTTGGTACAAAACATTAATTTATACTCCTATCTTTGTTGCAGCATTATTTACAATAGCTAAAATATGGAAGCAATCTAAGTGCCCATCAATAAATGAATGGATAAAGAAAATGTAGTGTGGGGGTGTGAGTGTGTGTGTGTGTGTGTGTGTGTGTGTGTATATATATATGTGTGTATATATATACATATGTATATATATGTATATATGTATACGCACACACACACACACACACACACACACACACAATGAAATATTACTAAGCCATAAAAAAGAATGAGATCTTGCCATTTATAATAACATAGTTGGACCTAGTGTGTATCATGCTGAGTAAAATAAGTCAGGCAGAGAAAGACAAATGCCATGTGATGGTACTTATATATGAAATTTTAAAAAACAAAATGAGTACATAAATAAAAAGAAAGAGACTCATATAGAGACTCATACAGAGAATGAACTGATAGTTACAGGACAGGGAAATAGGTAAAATTGGTGAAGAAGATTCAGAGGCAAAAACTTTCAGGTATAAAAATAAGTAAGTCATGGTGATGAAAAGCACAACCATAAGGAATATAGTTAATAATACTGTAATAATTTAGTATGGAGACAGACAGTAACGTCACTCACCAGGGTAAACATTTTGCAATGTGTACAACTGTTAAATCACCATGCTGTACACCTGAAACTAATGTTACATGTCAACTCTACTTCAGATAAAAATTTTAAACTTAAAAATAAATAAAACGTAAAAAAAAAAAAGAAAATTTCCTTTGGCATCAGTCTTCAATACCATTGTAAACAAAGCATTTGTCTCTCACATGGAAGAACTGATGTATTGAACGGTTTTCGCATTATGACTCATTTAAATTTCTAAGTTCTGCTGTTTTAAACAACACTATGATAAAAAAATAACACGATGATAAATATTTTTAATGACTATTTGTACATATCTGGTTATTGCCTGTTACACTTTTTGAATGAAACTGAAACAACAAAATGAAAATATCAAGGCACTCACTATATGCTGCCAAATTATGTTTTAAATATTTTGCCAATTTGCACTCACATTAGCGGTGTTTGAGAATGCCAACACTGATTATTATCTTTTCATATCAGTGACAATTTGAAAAAAGGGAATGGTATTTGATTGATGTTTTAGTTTGCATTTCTTTCCTTACCAATGAGTATTTTTCCTTTTCTCAAGGATTCTTTGGCTAAAAATATTCTGATATTCATGAGCAAGAGTACATTTAAAGGAAAACATTAAGGGAAATCTATCAGGGTTATAAAGAGTATTCCAGTTTGGCCAAGTTTAGAACGCAGCTGATATGCATAGATTTGTTGTCGTTCTGAAGCAAAACCAGACAGAACATAAAATTTTAGGTCATATGTTTGGCATTTGGCAGGTTAAAAGAAATGTATACATTAATTCTCATAAAACATTAGAAGTCTCCTCAATTGGTTAAAGAGACATTTCAGACTTTTAAAATTTATGTGGCACCTACAACAGAATATTTTAATTAGTCAAGCCTAAGTGACACAGAAACATATGGAACTGGCAGTAATCCGGTTGCAGAATGATTGAGCAGTTGTGGGTGAAACAAGTTAAAGAGGGATAATCAACATTAATGTTAATTTTTTTTTAGCATTAATGGCTCCTTAGTTCAAAGCTTCACAGCTTCCAGGTGTCCATCCAGATGCCACACATTAAAATGGTCCTTAGGTGCACACTGAGTCACTCATGCAGGGCACAGAATAGCAACCAGCATGGAAAATTATTCTCAGAATGAAGGCACTGATGGGACTTGCTTCAGTTTCCACATCTTTGACACTCATAAGGATTAGCCCCTGTTCTAACTTCAGAATTTTAAAAAATTTCAAAACCCATTACATATGATAAAATCTTTTGTTTGAGGAAAAACACTTTTGTACTTGTATTCCACCATTTCTGCCAAACCCACAGACTGATCTTACAAATACTGCAACAATAATGTAGCATGTTATCACACACATGTGTGCACAGGCGCACACACACACACACATACACCATAAAGCAAATCATACCTCCTCATCACTGAAAACTATAAACATAAAGCACCTTACACCAAGCTGATTGGGTTTTAGTACTGCCCTAAAAAGACCATTATTGAAAGTAGGATTCAAATGCAGGTCAGAATGGAAGAATTTGAGCAGATTGGCCTGAACAGCCTCACTGTACAAACATTAGGGTCCTTTCCATTATCATCAAACACAGTGACTATTCCAATGCATGTTCAACATTATGTGAAATACCTGTAAATGTAAGAAGGAATTTTCAAAATCAGCAGCTACGATAAGCAGAATTGATCCAATGCTTTGGGGCTTGAAGATGTCAACTAATAGAATATAATATTGTCTACATTTTTTAGAAGTAGCCATTTCTGACCAACTTGTAAAGTGAGTGATGAGTAACAAATGGGAACTACAGGAGAAAAACTTTAAAAAAAATGCCATACGAGAGAAATCGAGACTAAAAATATAAGTGCATTAAGAAGCTTTTCAGACAAGAAAGAAATCTTGGCCAGGATGTGGAGTAAAGGGAACCCTGTGCACTGTTGCTGAGAATGTAAGTTGGCGCAGCCACTAGAGAAAATAGTATGGAAGTTTCTCAAAAAATTAAAAATAGAACTACCATATGATCCAACAATTCCACTTTCGGGTATTTATTCAAAGGAAACAAAAATACTAACTTAAAACATCTGCACCTCCATGTTCATTGCAGCATTATTTACAATACCCAAGACAAGGAAACAACCTAAGTGTCTACCGACGAATAAATAAAGAAAATGTGGTATACATACACAATGGAATATTGTTCATCCACAAAAAGAATGAAATCTTGCCATTTTCAACAACGTGGGTGAATTTTGAGAGCATTATGCTGAGTGAAATAAGTCAGACAGAAAGACAAACATTGTATGATCTCATTTATATGTTGAATCTAAAAAAAATAAAAGCTCAGAGATATTGATTGGTGGGTTGTCAGAAGTGAAGGATTGTGGGGGATAATAGGTGGGAGAAATGGGTGAAAAGGTCCAAAGGTACAAATTTTCAGTTATAAAATAAACAAGTGTTGGAGATACAATATAGCATAGTGAAGAGTTAATAACACTACATTCATATACGAAAGCTGCAAACTTGAAAGTTCTCATCACAAGAAAAGAATTTTGTAATTATGCATGGCATAACAATGTTAACTAGACTTACTGAGATGATTGTTTTGCAATATATGCAAATATCAAATCATTATGTTGTACACCTGAAACTAACATAATATTGTGTATTAATTATACCTCAATCATAATAAAAATAGAAGAATTCATGGAAGAGAAGAAAAAGGGTTAAATGCTTGTGCAGGGAAAACTGGAACCTGACACTGTCTCCCAGGTATAGAGCTTGAGGAGAAAGAAGGGTAAGAGAAAATTGCAGTGTTCCAGATGTACCACATCAACCTAGCACTCCAGTATCAGGACTGGAATATTTAGGAGCACAGTGTCCATGTTACAGGAAAGTTCTTCTTATATTATTGAACCATATATCTATTCTTCTTTTTTTTTTAATGTTTATTTATTTCTGAGACAGAGAGAGACAGAGCATGAGTGGGGGTGGGGCAGAGAGAGGTAGACATAGAATCCAAAGCAGGCTCCAGGCTCTGAGCTGTCAGCACAGAGCCCGATGCGGGGCTCAAACTCACAAATCGTGAGATCATGACCTGAGCCGAAGTCAGTCGCTCAACTGACTGAGCCACCCAGGCGCCCCTCTATTATTCAAAATCATAAAAAGAATCAAAATAACTTTGAAGCCAATAATTAGTTTACTTTTTTTGAGTGAATTTATTTTCTTTTTAGATTACTCCCTATTATTGTATAAAGAATTTCTTAGATTAGTTATCTATGCCATAATATTTTTACCTAAAGGTTATATAGGACAAAATAAGTACATTCAAATATGAGGTGTATGCATTTTTATGTCAAAGGCAGCAGCCATTCACACCCAGGTTAAGTCTCTTGGGTTAAATTAGCCAAACTTGCAGCGACTAGAACTTTAGACAGAGTTGTAGTAGAAAATAGCTACCATCCAATAAGTTCTTTTGTTAATTCACCTTACTTAAAAGGATGGCCAAAGGCTCATCTGTTATTGCATTTGTCCTCATAGTAATATATATCTCTGCTGCCCCTATTAAACCTCGAGGGACACTGATAGTAGAGAGTTAAATGGCCCTCCTCGGATTACACTGTTATTGGAGTGACTAGTCACCAGTGATGGTGAACTAGAAGCTGGCGCCCTGCCTCTTAGACTGATGGTTTTTGGACATGCCTATGCTTTGTGGATTGATTATCAGTATGCTTCATTTACTGCTGCAAATGCATTGTTTTTGTTAAAATTACATTTCATCGTAGGGAAAAAATACATTTAAAGGAAATTTTTACAAGATCTTTCTGCTTATGATTTACTTGTTCTCGTGAGAAAAAAAATGTGGTTTTTTTTTTAAATTTAATGTGCATTTATTTTTGACAGAGAGTGAGACAGAGTGTGAGTGGGGGATGGGCAGAGAGAGAGGGAGACACAGAATCCAAAACAGGGTCCAGGCTCTAAGCTGTCAGCACAGCCCCTGATGAGGGGCTCTAACTCATAGACCATGAGATCGTGACCTGAGCTGAAGTCGGACGCTTAACCTACTGAGCCATCCAGGGGCCCTGGAAAATGTGCTTCTTAAAACCAAAATGTTAAAAACATTAAAGTTGAGATTGGCATTGGTCACAATGTATATAATCCTAAATAATTTTTCATCTCTTACATTTGACCATCAGAGCAAAATGTACTTTAAATTCAAACCCCATTTCTTTTTTTTGACGGCATATATAGATACAATTAATATAGGGTAACTGTGTACAACATTTTTAGTTTGATTCGATTTAACATTTGTATACACCTGTGAATGCATCACCATAATCACGGAAATGAATGTATCCACCACCTCCAAAAGTTTCCTGAACTTTTTTTTTAATGCCCCCATTCCTGATCCTATCCCCACTTCCAGCCAGCCACTGATCTACTTTATGCTACTACAGATTAGTTTGTATTTTATAGAATTTTATATAAATGAAATAATATAGCATGTACTCTTTTGCCTGGCTTTATTCTCCATAATTATGTTGAGATTTATCCATATACTTATATGTAGCATAATTTATATATATTTTTTAGTATTGAGTGTATTCCATTGTACAGAAATACCACAACTTATTCAAGCATTCATTTGTTGATGAACATTTGAGTTGTTTCCAGATTTTTGGCTATTACCAGTACAGTTTCTGTAAACATTCTTGTATATGTCTTTGAACGGATGGATATATGCCTTCATTTATCCTGAGTAAATATCTAGGAATGACATGACTGGATCACGTTTAGCTTTTAGAAAAACTGCCAACTTACATTTCAGAGTGTCTGTACCATTTTACATTCCCACCAGCAGTGTTATGAGAGTTATTAATCCTCCACATCCTTTCCAATATTTGATATATCTTTTTAATTTTAGCCATTCTAGTAATTTTTGAGCAGTATCTTATTGTGATTTTAATTTGCATTTCTCTATTGGCTAATTATATTAAACATCTTTTTATGTGATTGTTCACTATCTATATACATTTTTTTAAAGTGTGTGTTAACACCTTTAGCCCATTTTTTATTGGGTTGCTGTTATCTTATTGAGTTTGGGAACTCCTTACATAGTCTGGACACAGGCCTTTGTCAGATGCATAAATTGCAAATATTTTCTCTGAGTCTATGGATTGCCTTTTCATTCTCCTAGCAGTGCCTTTCAAAGAACAGACATTTTCAGTTTGGGTGAAGTTCAATTTATCAATTTTGGATGCTATATATTATATATGATATCTAAGAAATCTTAGATTAAACAAAGGTCATAAAGATTTTTCTCCTAGAACCTTTTAGTTTTAGGATCTACATTAAGGTGTATAATCCAATTCTGGTCAATTTTTATCCATAGTGTGAGATATAAAGTGTGTTTCTTTGTTTTGCCTATAGATAGGCAAGCATTTCAGCATCACTTGTTGGAAACAACATCACATCCACAGAATTGCTTTTTTATATTTGTCAATAATTAGTTGTCCATAGACATAAAAGTATATTTCTGGAATCTCTTCTTTTTTCTATTGATCTATTTGCCTGTCTTCATGCCAATCTCACACTGTCTTGATTAATGTAGCTTTATAATGAGTCTTGAAATCAAAGAGTGTTATTCCTTGAGCTTCAAGATCTGTTTTCAAAGTTGTTTTGGCATGCCACATGCTTTGCATTCTGATATGATTTTAAAATCAACTTCTCAATTTTTACCCCCAAAATAATGACTTCTGGGACTTTTATTGAGATTGACTTAAATCTAAAGATCAATTTAACCTATGAACAGGGTATGTGTCTCTTTTTATACAGGTCTTTATTGATTTTTCTCAGCAATAGCTTCTAGTTTTCAATGCACATGTATTCTACATCTTTTGTTGGATTTATCAATAAATACTTCTTATTTTTGATGCTATGATAAATGGCATTATTTTATAATTTAAATTCTAATTTTTAATTGCTAGAGTAAAATTTAACTTAGAGTAAAAGTTATATATATATATATATATATATATATATATATATATATATATACATATAGTTGATTTTTGTATATTGATCTCATATCCTGCAACCTTCCTAAACTCAGTTATCAGTTCTAGCCTCCTTGTATATCCCATTTTTTTATATACACAATCAAGTCATCTGCAGATAAAACAGTTTTTATTTATTTCTTTCCAATCTAGGTGTTTTTTTATTCTTTTACTTGAATAACTATACAATGTTGAATAGAAGTGGTGAGATCAGAAATACCTGTCTTTCTTAATTTTAGGGTGAAAACACTCAGTCTTTTACCACTAAGTATGATTTTAGCTGTAGGTTTTTCATTGCTGCCTTTTATTACATATAGGAGGTTTCCTTCTATTCCTGGTTGACTAAGTGTTTTTGTCAAGAATGGATGATTTTATATATATCTAGATATACATATATACACGTGTGTACATGTATATATGTATATATAGATATATAGATATATTATTTTGAGAGACAAAGAGAGAGAGAGAGAGAGAGAGAGAGAGAGAGAGAGAAAGCAGGAGCGGGGAGGAGGGTGATAGAGAGAGAGGGAAAGAGAGAACCCCAAGCAGGCTCCATACTGTCTGACATGGGACTCAATCCCACGAGATGTGAGATCATGACCTGAGCTGAAATCAAGACTTGGGCACTTAACTAATTGTACCACCCAGGTGCCCCAGGAATAGATGTATGTTGTCAAATATTATTCTGTATCTACTGAGGTGATAATATGCTTTTATTTTTTATCAATCTGTTAAGTTATATTGATTGGTTATTTTAAATATTAAAATGGCCTTACATTCCAGGGATAAATTTTATTTGGTCATCAGTTAATACTTTTCACATATTATTGGATGTTATTTCCTAAAATTTTGTTTAGAATATTTGCATATGTGTGTTGAGGTACGCTGGCCCATAATTACCTTTTTTTGTAATGCCTTATTATGATTTGGGTATCAGAACTTCAAGAACACCACTGGAGCTGAGCTCACATACTTAGTGGTGGCCTCATAATTAGATCTAGGCCCTGAACTCCAGATTGTTATAACTAACTGTGTCCTCAGCATCTCCAGTTGATATTGAAAAGGATTCTCAATCATAACAGTGTAAGCCATTATAAAAATGTTAACTTTTACTCTAAGAAAGATGAGAGGAAAAGCACATGATCTGTCATAGGTTTTAAAATATTCATTCTACAGCTCTTGGGAGGATATACTATACAGGAGGTGATATATATGAACAGATAAGTAGAGAGATTGTTATAATAATCTAGGTGAGAGATTATGGTGCTTGGACTCATGGTAACAATGGATGAGTGAGACATAGATTCTGGTTACATGTTCAAAGGAGAACTGACAATATTGTTTTGTGGAGAGGATGTAGGGTGTAAGAAAAATAGAGACAAAGGTGGCACTCATTATTTGTAACCTGAGTGGTTTAAATAGAGTAGCTACCATTAAGCGTCTGGGAAAGTATGCAGAAAGAGCAGATTGTGACATTATGATTGAGATCCCTTTTTAATATCAATTGGAGATGCTGAGTACACAGTTATAAAAACCTGCAGTTTGGGCGCCTGGGTGGCTCAGTCAGTTAAGCATCCAACTCTTGATGTTGGCTCAGGTCGTGAACTCATGGTTCAAGATGTGTCGGTGCAGAGCCTGCTTGGTATTCTCTCTCTTTCCCTCTCTCTCTGCCTCTACCTTGCTCACTCTCAGTCTCTCTCTCTCAAAAATAAATAAATAAAATTAAAAATATAAAAGAATCTGGAGTTCAGGTCCTAGATCTAATCCAAACCATATATTTGAGTTTAACCTGAACATGGTATTTAAAACAATAACACAGTATGAGATCACTCCGGGTGTGAGTATAGATAGAGCAAAGAGGAGTTCTGAAAATCTGTCCCTGATGTTTACAAGAGTGCAACCACACTGTGAGAGTTTTGCATATGTTATATTGTAACCATAACAGTATTTTAATATATTTTAATATAGCTTGAGATTGCATTAACACCACATAAAAGCTGACTCAGAAGATACCAAAGAAACAAATTGACAGTAACATTTTAGATATCTATTTTTTCATCAGGAATTATTCTTATTTGCAGCTTCACTGTGTGTGTGTCATGAACTACATTTAGGTTTTGGACACTCGGCAGTGTTGTTGGCTGAATACACAGAGTGGGAAGTTTTGTTAACTTGTGAGTCACCAAGATATTCCTGATTAAATGTGATCGTTTAAAGAGGAGCTCTTTCCTTTCTGCTAGTCATGATGGTGATTGTGCCATCCACATTCTTATTACCAGTAACATGACAGGTCACTGAACAAGATAAATCAATCTGTCAGATAAAATGAAAATGGAAGTAACATTCAATTCAAATAAATATTCTCTAAATTATATACAAGTACAATAACAATACCTACTGTGGTGAGCAAGTCTCCTTACATTGTAATGATATCTAGATAACAGATTGTTCAAGTTTCAGGCAGTCTTCTTGTTGCTCAGTCAATTGCTCAGACAAGTAAAGTCCACCACTGTCGTTTTGTCTTAAACATGCCCAACTGAGGAAAGTCTTTTTTTTTTTTTTTTGCATTCACTTGACCTGAATTCTACCATTCACCAAAACGTTGCATAATTTCAAAAGAGCGACACTTACACTATTGTCTGAATAAATGGGGACGCTGGGAGAGTTATTTAGAAATAGGTAAGCTAATATATATTTTTTAGTGTTTACTTTTGTTTTTGAGAGAGATAGAGACAGCCCCAGCGCGGGAGGGGCAGAGAGAGAGAATGACAGAGAATCTAAATTGGGCTTGCTGCTCTCAGCATGAAGCATGTGGGGCTTGAACTCATGAACCTGACCCGAGCTAAAGTCAGACACTCAACTAACTGAGCCACCCACGTGCCCTGACAAGTTAATAGTTTATAGTACATGGCACTAATTTTCAAAATATAAAGTGACAATATTTATTAGTCAAAGATAACTATAGAAAAAAATATTGACAGCCACAAAGCTCTACTTCACAATAGTTGCATTATCTTTCTAGGTCAGTGGCTTTCAAAGTGTTATCTCTTCACTTGACAAGACTGGCGACTTCTCAGAAGTAGCCTCAATCCTACCTCACAACTACTGAATCAGTAACTCTGGGGCAGGGCCCAGCAATCTGTTTTCATAAGCCCTTTAAGTGATTTAGATTTAAAGTTTGAGAACCATTGATCTAGATCAAGCACGTAAGAAGAAGATTGAGAAGGAGAAAAAGAATGTCACCCAGTATTAATGAAGACCGAGGGGTACTAGATAGTGCATTACACACTTCACACATATTTCTGATTTTACAATCACTTCCTGAGGTAGTGATCATTAGTCCGATTTTACAACGAGGAAATTAAGTCTCACAGATGTTAAAATAAAAAGTTTTTAAGTGTTTCACTATTCAAAACATGGTGATTGTTTTCTAAAAAACTTTTCTCTAAAAAAGAAAATGGCGATTTTTTTTCTAAAGTTCTTTAACTCTCAGGGGGAGAAATGGATAGATGAGCTTTAAATCTCCAAAAGATGATAAAACACAGCATTTTCTGATGCTAATAAGTTCTCAGAAGAATTTTTCTGGGCTGTTAAATTTTTGTAATCCAGTGTCAACTCAATGATATACCATTGTGAAGGATTGTACAGAAATTAAGAATCAAACTTATACATTTGAAATTTTTTTTTTTTGCTTAACATTATCATCTTCATTCTTAGTGAAAGGTAAAAAAAAAAAAAAGGAAGTGAGACTACACAACAAATCTGTTAGATAAAAGAAAAAATTCAAAGACTTTTTAAGCATTTTTTTAATCAGACATGGTAGGTGCAGATTAACTCTTCCTTTAAACAGTGTATAAAGAAAACACATAATAAGACTACACACTATGAAGAACACTCACTTGAAATAGAAACAAAGAAAATGGGGGTACAGAATATTCATTGCATCTAAAAATGCCACAAACATTAAAAAATCATTTTGCTCCAATCTATCATGTCACTTTTTTTTGACCCTCAGTAAAAATTAGGATGTAATCCCTTTCAAAAACATAATCCTTTAATAATTTTCTGCCCATGTTTCCTGATATTCCACAGCCAATTCACCCATGGGTGAAGCAGATTTCCAAGTGTGCTAATAATGAAACTACAATGCCAGGAAGGTCTTTGAAAACAAGAATTTATTTGAGTCATGTCTTATACCAGTACATATTTTTCTTTTCTGAATGATTTTCAAATAATAATAATAATAATAATAACAACAGAAAACATCATGAGGGGCTTCCTTGCTCACCAACTGCTACTAAGCAAATCACAGGAAGACCTTACACATAATACAGTTCATGACTTGAAGTAGAATGCAGAAATAAAAATCAGACAGAATGATGCAAAGGGTGTACATCTAAGGAAAAGGAACATTTTGGCAGAAAAGCCATAATCGATGGTGCCAGAAATATTTGGAAATATTCTCTGCAGTTTTCTGACTTACATATGTTGGCTTGGAGAAATAACTTGAATCAAATATTATCAAAAACATAAAAATGAACTGAGGAAACCAACACTTCATTACAGGTTAAACATATGTTTTCCCTCTTATGTCTTTGTTTTTGTGCTCTCAACTTGGAAGAAATCCTCAAGACCATGAAATAAATCTATGGAAGGGGAATAGGTGAATAAATCCCTGTAAGTGTCTCTTCATCAGTTTCTGTCTTCTGAAAAGTAACTGAAGGGGGCAGGGAGGGATGAAGAGAGCACAGGGAACTATAACTACTCAGTGCATTACTAAAAGGGTGGTATGTCATTATACATTTGTCTAAACCCAAGTACAACTCCAAGAGTGAACCCCATGTAAACTATGGAATTTACATAATAATAATGATGCGCCAATAAAGATACATCAATTGTTGCAAATATACCACCATGGTGTAGGATGGCCATAGCAGCAGGGGTTGTGTTGTGTGGAGAGAGGGGGTATATGAGAATCCTCTGTACTTTCTAATCAATTTTTCTGTGACCCTCAAACTGCTCTAAAAAGTAAAGTTCACTAATTTAAAGGAAAAAATAAGAGTAAAAGGTACGTATTTGAAAACAAAAATATGGAGATAAAATATTCTTATTAAATATTTGTTTTGAAAATATCAACATTTCCTAAACTGCATTTTCTAATTTTATTTAAAAATGTATACGCATGTAAATTCAGTAATCCTAAATAACTTGTTTAAAAGAAAAAGATATTTGGGGGTGGCACCTGGGTGGCTCAGTCGGTTAAGCATCGGACTTCAGCTCAGGTCATGATCTCACAGTCCGTGAGTTCGAGCCCCACGTCAGGCTCTGTGCTGACAGCTCAGAGCCTGGAGCCTGCTTTGGATTCTCTGTCTCCCTCTCTCTCTGTCCCTCCCCTGCTCATGCTCTCTCTCTGTCTCAAAAATAAATAACATTAAAACAATTTTTTAAAGAAAGAAATATTTGATATATAGTCTACACCAAATACTAAGTAAGGAAACACACAAGGTATTAAAGATGCATTGGTGAATTAGGTGTGGCCATAGCTACTATGAAGCAAATATATTTGTAAGTACATCAACCAGAGAAATAATAAGTGGATAAACAGTGACTGCACTAGCTTTTGGCTTGCTTCTCTAGTTTTGTTTTAAACATATTTGAGGCAAGTTTCTTGGACATATTAGCCACGTAAAGATAAGAGACATTCTCTTTCACAGATTTATCTTTCCCTATGTTGTCCCTTCAATTTTAGTGTTTGACAGGTTTTCATCCTAGACCCTCTTCTCTGAATGAGCTCATTATACTGTATTAGCTCTAATTATCTTTTACATGTGATGGCTTTCAGAACCACCCTTCCAGACCAGATCTACCTTACATTGAGGAGAACCTGTGGGTGCCTCCAACAGCTGAATACCCTTAGAATTGCTTTTTACTACCAGGATCTGTGACTCCATCCAAGGGCATACTTGCAGGGGTGTGCTAGAGTCCTGCAGGCGGGATAGGCCACAAGTGTGGTGAGCTAGCTCTCAGGAAGCAGCCTCTAGCAGAGACAGACCAGAATTAATGAATGAATAATCCAGCAGCCTCACCTTTCAGGTGGAACTACTCTGGGGTATATTCTACACAGTCCGTCACAGGACACCAGTGGGACAAAATCTCAGTTGTGCCACGCAGGTAACTTGCTAATAGTGCAGTCTGTATTAACTTACTTCCCTTTCATTTCTTTTTATTTTTGTGCATTTTTTAACATTTATTCATTTTTGAGAGACAGAGCATGAGTGGGGAAGGGGCAGAGAGAGGAGAGAGACAGAGAGAGAGACAGAAGCTGAAGCAGGCTCCAGGCTCTGAGCTGTCAGCACAGAGCCTGACGCGGGGCTCGAACTCACAGACAGTGAGATCATGACCTGAGCTGATATCAGACACTTAACTGACTGAGCCACCCAGGCGGCACCCCCCCCCCCCGCCTTTCATTTCTTACTTCTCCACCTCTCTACCAGTGCTTCCTGAGATTAATTCCCAAATAAACTATTTGAGCTCAAATCCACATCTCAATTTAATATCTATCTATTGGACCTCTATATCTGGATGTTCCATAGGTGACTAAAATTCAAAATGTAACAAAAACCAAACTCACCTTCTCTAGATATCTAGCTTTAATACTCCTGATATCAAAAAGTAGTGCTGGCATTCACACTGGGAAACAAAATCTCAAATATCATTTTAGATTTTACTCTTTCCCTTACCCTCCATATCCTGTCACTAAAATCTCTCAATTCTCTGTTTAACATCTTCCAAATCTTCTCATTTTCTGCATTACCATGACCTATGCCTTATTTTAGGTTCTAATTCTTATTGTATGACTGGCAGAAATTGATCTTCTGTAAAGACTTACCTCCTTCAATCTTATACAGCCCTAATATACACACCCTAGCATGGCACTGATCATAAAAAGAAAAAAACAGACATACAGATGGTGGAAGCAAGGAAGGAAGGAAGGAAGGAAGGAAGGAACAAAGGAACGAAGGAAAGAAGGGAGGGAGGGAGGGAGATGGACTGATTATTACCAATCTGCTTAAAACCAAACAATGATTGTACATTGCTTTCAAGATAAAATTCAAGTTCTATTAGCATGGCATACAAGCTGTCTGCAATCTTTCTTCAACAAATATTTCAAGTTTCATCTATTCATTTGACACCACAGTCATATTGGATGCTATGCAATTCACAGAATATGTCAATGCTGTCCTTTACAACAACGGTTTCAAATAGTTTGTCCTAAATACATAAAATATCCTCCCACACTCTTTCTTTCAATTAACTCATTAACTAAGAGTCAGTTCTAGAGTGGCCTACTCCAGGACGTCTTTTCTGATCCACTTAAAATCCGAAGTCTGGCTTAGGTATACTTTTTTTTAGTTTTTTATTTTTTTATTTGAGTATAGTTGACACAATTCCACTACTTAGATGCACTTCCTATCTTTCCCCATATTGTGCCATGTGGAGACACTGAGCAAAATGCTGGGGAATTTATGAAGAACAAAATATAGTTCCTGATTCCACAGAACTCACAGTCTAACATACAGTCTAGAATACTAGTTTAAGAAATTTATCTGAAATGAGTACAGATAAAAAGAAAAGTATAAGACGCCATGATTTCCCACAACAGAAATCCAGAGATTTCAAAGCCGGCCAAAGAAGAAAAACTGATTTTGAAATGATAACTTCATATTTAAGCACCCTCAGTAATTACTTATGTAAAATATAATTCATTATTTTCTAACATCTCTCTAGAAATAAAGAAAGAGAGGGACATTTAGGAAATTAAATAATGTCAACTGAACAATTTTATTGTAAGTTCTAAATTATTGAATATTGAGGAATGCTGGCAATATAGATAGGAACAACTATATGAATTACTTTAGGGAGAGGAATTTACTTCCTGTTTTACATTTATTTAATATTTTAAAAGAGAGAAAATAATAGACCATTAAGCATACATATTACTGGGTTAAATTAATTTAGAGAATGTAAAAAAAATACAAAGACAATCTTTCAAACTTTAGTAGAAGGAATGATTAGTAAAGGAAAATTTGTATATGTGAGGTACTCTGGAGAAATCAATTGACAGAAGTAAAATCATAATTTCTCATGTTTCCAAATATCAAATAGGAGTTGACCTTGGTGCCCTTAATCATGTCTGTCCCTATCTTTCCATTTGAGTTAATGAAAATCTGTGTAAATTTGCCAACATGAGCTGCAGCCCGAAGCCCTGGTGTAATGAGTTGATGTGTTAATTTGCCAACTAGATGTGAATGGAGCCTTACTACCATGGATTATCATGCCAAACCCTAGCAGTAAAAGCCCTAAAGGAGATAAAGAATATAGGCCAGTTCCAGTCTCAAACTGCTCACTGAAATGTTAACACTCAAACAATTTTGTATGAGGAGAGCAAGCCACTGTTCTCTGCAGAAAAGCTAGTATCCAACAGCATAAACAAATATTCTTGAAGGTTTAGAAGTCTGCAACACCATTACTATCACAGAAACAAAAGAAAAAATGCTAATAATAAAACTATCCCACAATAATTTAACTCAAATATTCAATGTGGTACCAACTGATGTATTATTAAAATTCCATTTAGCTAAATGTTAAAACTACAAAGGGAGAATATGTGAACTGCTCCATTTGATTCATGTATTTTCTTAATGTTTGTATCTTCCTATAATGAAATTACGATTTTATGTAGATCAGAAAAAACAAATATAGTCATTAATATTAAAAACCATACTTTAGTTAGATAAATGGAAGTCATCAATAACCTCACTGTAAATAAAAAATTGAATTAACAATCACAAACACAATTTGGAAATACCTTTAGGAGTCAACTTTGTGGGAAAACAGATGAGAAATTCATTAATCTGTTCTTTTTTCTTCTTTCTCTTTCACTGACGTGTCTTTGGTACTTCACTTTAATTTTTTTTTTGTTATGATATAGGCATGAATATGGCACACACAGCCATGGCAATATGGCACTGAACAGACCATGGTGCCTCAGACATAGTAGGAACTTAATAAATATTTATGGAAAGAATATTTAGATGAATGAACACAAAGCTCCAGAACTGCCCATAAGAAGGTAATGCAATGATACAATTCTATAATAAATACAGATATGTGATCCCATGAATAGGTTGTTTGGTGTGACTGCCAAGAAAAGAATTAATACTTTATTTCCAGCCATGTAATTAATATACATATTTCGGAAGCACAAAGTAAAATTTGCAAGACTGGCATGACAAAACTCAACAGAACAGCATTCTTCCCTCTTCACTCCAAACAGCCAACCCAATATGAAAAAACAAAGCAGTTATGAAAAGAAAAAAACTGAATATTTTTCTAGTCAAAGTTTAACCAATGATTTGAGAATCTACTGATATAGACACACAAAATATCCGTAATAATCAGCTTCACCAAACTTGTTGACTTTTTTTTTTTGCGTTGGATTAAATTGTTTCTGATTGAGAATACTTCCTGGGACCCAATATAATTCCCTAATTCCCAATGGATTCTAATCTCTTTATTTAAGATCAAACAATTTTTAAAAATGTTTTTAGTGTTTTATTAACTTTTAAGACAGAGAGAAACAGAGCAATGAGTGGGGGATGGGACAGAGAGAGAGGGAGACACAGAATCTGAAGCAGGCTCCAGGCTCTGAGCTGTGAGTGAGCACAGAGGCCAACGTGGGGCTTTTAATCAGGAACTGTGAGATTATGACCTGAGCCAAAGTTGGAGGCTTAACCAACTGAGCCACACAGGCGCCCTGATAAACAAACAATTTGGTTTGCAAATGCTGACTTAATTTACAAAGGAATAGGGTATCTAGAAAAGGTGTAACACTTAAATAACCTGGAACCATGTTAGGTAAATGAAATTCTAAACTGCAATTTGCCAAGTGAAGGATTCCAAACCAACCCATGATTTTGGTTCATTCCCTACACCTAACTTTCTTATGGTTCCATTTCTTTTAAAGTCTGCATCTCCAAATTGTTTACCTAGTGCTAACCTAGGTGCAAGCCTTAATCTTGTCATATACAGACACGACCCCTTAACATCAAAATTTTCAGGAATTTCATGTTTTATTAATGATTTAAGGATATATGGCAAAAGGTAACATAGGACATCGCACAGGTCTTCCCTATCACATTACCTTTATTCCCCTTTCTCTTTCCTTCCATTTTTCTACTATCACCAAGTGTAGCAAATAATTCTCTACCTGATCTCATACATAAATTGTATTGATTTTCTTTTATTTTTTCCCAAGCCACAAGCAGTCAAAGGCAGAACTATCCCCTTTCTCTTACCAAAAAAAATATGAGTAAAATAGGAGTAAACCAGTGTTCCAGTTATTCTCAATTTGCTGTTCCCCAACCCCAAATTCTTTTTCAAAAGTTTCTTCTTTTCCTTTCTCTGTTTTTCTTTGCCTTCTCATACTCCCATTATGTGTATGTTACACCTTTCAGAGTTGTCTTATAGTTCTTAGATATTCCACTTTACTTTTTTTTTCAATCTTTTTTCTCTTTACTGTTCAGTTTTGGTAGTTTCTATTGACATATCCTCAAGTTCAGAGATCCTTTCCTCAGTCATCTCCAGTGTACTAATTAGTCCATCAAAGGCATCCTTCATTTCTGTTACAGTATTTTTTTAGTCTTTCTTTTTAGTTCTTTCTTCGAATGTCCATCTCTCTCTTTACATTACCCATCTGTTTTTGCATGCTGCCTACTTTTTCCATTAGAGTTGTTAGCATATAAATCATAGTTGTTTTAAATCTCTGGTCTAGTCATTCTAACATTCCTTTCATATTGGAGTCTGGTTCAGATGCTTTCTCTGCCTCTTCAAAGTATGGTTTTTGCCTTTTAATATGCCTTGTAATTTATTTTTGAAAACTGGACATGATGTACTGAGTGAAAGGCATTGTGGTAAACAGGACTTTAGCAATGTGGGGGTGAGCTGTGGGGTGGGGAAGCATTCTAGTCTTTGATTAGGACTTTTAATGAGTCTGTATCTTTGGACTGGACTTCATAATTTCTTCTCAGTTTTTACCCACTCCTTAACATGGAATAGGATGGCCAGAGGAGGTTAGAGTTGAATATTCCCCTTCCCTTAGATGAGTTAGGCTCTGATTAAATCCCAATAGGTTAGGCTCTGGTAAAATTGTTGAATGCAGGCTTTAAGAAAAGATGCCTCTGACATATTTTAGATGTTTATTCTTCCCTACCCTCTGCTGGAAGCCCAAGAAGATTTTTCACCAATCTTCATGGTTATAACCTGACAGACATCCTGGAAGTAAAACTCACAAAAGTGTAGGTGTTCCCTCCTAAGACTTCCCTTCCTGGAAGTTTTAATTCTCCCATTTGTCCACTCTGAGCTTCCAGCAATTTGTCAGTTACAATTTAGGCTTTCTCATCCCAGCAGAGGCTCCCACAGAGGTTTCTCCTCATGGGACTCTGTTCTCGTAACATTATTCTCCATATCTGTCAGTCTGTCTTTCCAGATTTTGGAGCAATGATTTGCCCTGTAACCTCAATTCTCTGATGGATCTAAGAAGAGTTGTTAACTTTCATTTTGTTCTGGTTTTTACTTATTGTTAGGATGAGGTGATGACTTCCACAGATTTTACATGCTGACCAGAAACTGGAAAACATCCACATTCTTTTCTATTTTTTTCTCTTTTGAGCTGAATTCTTCACAGACCATATCACCATGGTACTTTGTCTCTGCTTAGGTTTGGTCAATGAGAGGACACAGGTGGGAGATCAGAGGATGAAATGAGAATCAGAAGGGGCTATTTCTTTCCTGGCTCCCCCTTCTTTTCACTGCAATGTCCCTAGCAATAATTCAGTATTCCAGGACTGCTGTTTCCACTAACTGTCTTCATCCACAATAACTGCTCTCTGGGTGCCAAAAACACCCTTTCCTCTTCTTGTCCATGAGCTCTGGGGTAGCATAGTTTTCCATCATTGTAGGTCTTTGTGTGTCTCGTTACTAATATGTGTTTCCTGCAAATAATTTGCTCATTAAAGCTATCTTCATTTGAATCATTTAGGATAGATTTTATTTCTCATTGCAGCTGAGTAAATGGATTTATGACACAAACAATAACCCAACCAAACATAGGCTATTTCTTGACTCTTTGCCATCCCTTTATCCAACAGAGGGATCAACATGATATTAGTAACAATCTCAAATATTTTAGAAAATAAGTTAGGGAAAGGCCTGTGCATTTAGTGAAATTGAGTTAAAATCTCATAAACTGCTTCCATCCAACTTTCTGAAATCAAATTTAAATAAAGTAAATTCTATTTTTCTTTCACACAAATCTGTAGCTCCCCATGGCAATTCCATATGCTCACTTGAGGTTACTATTTACTATTATTTTTAGTAAGGAGATGACTAAAGCTGACTTGGTGGAATGGAAAAAAATATGGCACCAAAACAGCTCTTGTCAAAGTCACTTTCATGCAGCCAAATATTCTTCATCTCTTATGTTCAGTCTGAAGCCTTCTCATCAGAGATGGGCACCACTTCCATCTTGGAATAGTTTCTTCTCTTAGCTTTTATGACACCACTCTCTCCAAGGGTTCTTCTCCTCCATTGCCTACTGTAGTTCAGCCTCATTTGCCATCTCCTGCTCCTTTTCACAGTCTTAAATGATGGAAAGTCCCTGATCCTAGATTTTCTTATCTTCTCCTGTTACAGACTTCCTCAAGCAAATGCATTCATTCACATGACTTTGAGACAAACCTTCCTTGACTTTCTATTGAAGGGTTTCATATATCCCAAACTAGCATCCCCCAAATAGATTTTTTTAATTCTTCTCTTCTTAAAAGCTGCCCCCCAATATTTTCTCAATTTAGAAATTCACATCAAACTTCAAGTTGACAAGTATGAAGTTTAAATCATGCTTTGTTCCACTTTTTGACGTCACCTCCTTTGCATCACACCCAGCACATCGATGATCTCTGTTTATGATTCTGATTCTCAATTTCATTCTCTTCTCTTTATTTCTAGTCCAGATTACAAAAATCTCTGGCCAAGTTTCAGCAGATCACTCTGAATTAAATCCATAGTTCCATTCTTATTCCCCTCAAACTTGTTTTCCAAAGAACAAAGAGAATGTTCTTAAAACTAATATTGAATAATATTACTTCCCTTCAAACCTTTTTCTTTGCACCTAGAAAAAAAAAAACCCACAGCATCCTCTATGGCCTGTAGGACCCATCTCTTCTAACTAACTTGTCCTCAGTCTTCAAACCCCTAGAATGTCACATTTCTATTACAGCTAAATGCTTCTTCTTCCTATTGCTGAAACACACCAAGCTCTTTCCAGGCTTGGAGTCTTTGAACAGGATGTTCCTTCTGCTGAAAACACTTTCCTCTTCTCTTTGCATATCTAGTTCCATTTCACCAGTCAATATTTGAATAGTCACCATCAAAAATCTATCTTCCTGACTCTTGTTAAAGTGAAGGTCAGGTTTTAAGAAAGGAAGAATTAAAAAATGCTCCCCATTATCATCCACCTCAATACCATGTTTTTTTTCTAAAGAGTGCTTGATTACAATTTGCAATTCATTAAAATATTTTTTATTTTCTTATTTTATGGTATGTTTCTCTCACTAGAATGTGACAAGAACCAGAGATCATGTCTATTTTGTTCATTTTTGAGCCACAGCAGAATAGTGAGCTTTAAGTGGTCATCATTAAATATTTTTAAATCAATTTTCAATATTTAGAAACCTATTGTCTCCCTTTGTTTGAATGCTTTTATGCATTAATCTGCCATCTTAGATTTTCCTTGCTGAATAATTATTTTCTCTTCTCCCTCAGAAAAACCTACACAGCACTGGCACCAATGTAACAATTTTCTACCCTTCTACTCACTTGATATGAATGATAAATTACATATTTGGTAAAAAAAAAAAAAAAAGTTCAAGGCAATTGGCTTTGAGAAGTTTAAAATAGCTACTTTGAACCAGTTTTTTCTTCCCCCAATAAACTTAGTTCACTGAAATTATAAAATATGCACAAACTATTCTCAAATATAAAGTTTGGTTCTAATAGCTGATCAATAATTTTTTTATGTTGTGCTTTTCAAATAATCCACTTAAAATACCTTAAGACTTTGTAATAATCAGGACCATATTCTTTAGTGCATTCTTTTTATAGAAAGAAATAATGAAATTAGTTTTCTTTCTTAAATAAAATAAAATCTATGTCATTGAGATTTTACTAAAAAGCTGGAAACCTGATGGAATCCTAACATAATAATGTATGTGTTTTAGCTAGATGATTAGCAAGAAAAAAAGGGAGAAGGGGAAAGTAAGGTCATAAAGTATCTTATAATCAAATATCAATGACTTTTTTGCTAGGAATTAGTTACCCATTAAAAGACCATGTATGCTACATCAGAGGTGTAAAAGGGAGGTTTATCAAAACAGAATCAATACAAGCAGACATCCTTGATCATTTTTAGGAATTTTTTTTTTTAATTTTAAATAAAAAAGAAGAGGAACCTGTATTTCCAAGGAAATGATGGATTCCTACTTTTTGCAACAGATACTTCCTCTAGGCAAGTTCCAATGTCATTTGCAACATCTCCAACAATTTTAATCATCTGAAGAATCCAAAACCCCATACGGTCCATAAGAGAAGCTTCATCATCTTTTCCTATTTCAGTTTCTATCTGTAACTCAGATAGTCAACAATTAAAAAATTCATCAGCTTCAGATAGCCTTGCTCTAAAAGACCATAGATGGAAACAGAGAGGGAGGGAGGCAAAACACAAGAGACTCTTAAATACAGAGAACAAACTGAGGATGGATGGAGGGGTGAGGGACAGGGGAAATGGGTGATGGGCACTGAGGAGGGCACTTGTTGCGATGAGCAATGGGTGTTGTATGTAAGCTAATTTGACAATAAATTATATTAAAAAAAAAAAAGACTACCAGGGAAATGTAAGATCACCCATCTATTTTGAAGAGAATTACTTGAAAGTAGGCTCATAGTGTTAGTTTAATTCACTATTTGTTAGTCTCTACACATTATGCAGGTCACTCCTCTAGGTACCCCAAGGCTCTTAGAAAAGCACAATACATATTTGATGCTAAAAAAATATTTGTTAAATTCAGAATTAATGGAGTCTCTATCTCTAAGGAGTAGTTGAACTTTGGATATACTGTATCATGTAGATTCATTTTTTTTAAATCCCAATCCAAATTTTCTTATAACTTAAATAATAATCATTATAAGCGCACTAACTCTACCCTTGGATATGATAGTGCTGCAACCTCATCTCTGTAAGATCAGATAGAACAAACTAGATGAGTTTTACCTCAAGTACAGGTCACCCCAAATCTGTAAATTAATGATTCTAACACATGATTGAAGTCATGATGACCAAAATACTACCCTCCCACGAGTATCTTTAGGTTGAACCAAGTCTGACAAAAACCAATTGAGCATCATCTGTACTGAATTATTGGCAAATCCTGGCATTAAGATATCTTAACTATGAGCGCGCCTGGGTGGCTCAGTCGGTTAAGCACCCGACTTCGGCTCAGGTCATGATCTCACAGTCCGTGAGTTCGAGCCCCATGTCGGGCTCTGTGCTGACAGCTCAGAGCCTGGAGCCTGCTTCAGATTCTGTGTCTGCTTCTCTCTCTGCCCCTCCCCCGTTCATGCTCTGTCTCTCTGTCTCAAAAATAAATAAAACATTTTAAAAAAGATATCTGATCTGTGCACAGGTAAGCATCCTTTGTTTAATAGTTCATTATTTACCTAAAAGCATTATTCTAAACAAAGGTAATAGAAGTGATGCTATTTTTAGAACAGAATTTTACCTAACTCACATAAAAGGTCATATGGAACTTTGCATTCATTATTTTAACAAATACATTTCAGTGTTTTGAGGCATGCCTTATCCTATAAAAAATACTATTTTATTATTTTATATTTTGTGAAACTTTTTTCTGACAAACTGAAATTTTAGTCTCTGTGTCTCCCTTTAATATATGAGAAAAAAATTATTGCAAAATCACCATTTTCACATTAATAAGTTTCACCAGGTAAAGGAAAAAATGAACTTTAAAAGTACACAGAATGACAATCAGGAAAAGTTATGGGCATTTTCTAAGACATTCAATTGCCCTGATTATGAATTGTTTTAGTTATGTCAAGATTTCATTTTATCAGAACTAGTGTCTTACAAAACATAAATAAATAAATAAGAGAGAGGAACTTTCCTTATGTGGAATCTGTCAGGAGTAAGAATTTTCAACAGTCTTTCCTGTTTTAAGTCATTCCTCCAATTTTAGATGCACCTGCTGCTTCTATTCCTAGGTATTTCAAGGTGTTCTCAGAAGGAAATAATTCACTTCACTGCACTGTAATCCTCCATTGCAGGCAGTTGGATTTCCCTTTGCTCTGATCTGTTAAGTCAGTTCCCATTTGCCTTCTCCCTTCCATAATTTTATTGACACATTTTCTTTGCTGCCATCTTCTCTCATTCATTTTGCCCATGTGGATTTATTTTCTTTTCTATAACTCTCAGGGAGCATAGATAAATGGATATGTTTAGTCAGAAGTGTATAGACATTTTTTAAAGTATAGGAATATAGATAACATCATTTTTAATCTATCCACCCATATAAAATTTATGTTTAATATGTTCTTTAATATATTTTTTTAAATAGTATATAAGGAGAAAAATAGAGGTTATGGGAATGTACCATATGTCTATAGTGGTTGTACTGATATAGTTGTTCATATTCTTCATTTTTATTTCTTTTTAAGTTTTTGAGATTATGCATGTTTCTTGTTATATTGGAATATAATTTATACTTTGTTCTCTTACAGCACAATTAGATTAGAATATCTTGTACTATTCATCCTGAAAGTAGATACTCTCTCATGTTTTCATGTTGGAAAGAAACATGAAAAAGAAGACAAAAGAAATAGAGAGTAAGGTGGTCTGTCATTTTTGACTTAGTTTGAACTGTTTTGGTTGATTTGGCTGCAAATGGTTCCCTTGTACATTAGTTTCCCTGGGCTTCCAAAACAAAGTAGCACAACTGGGTAGTTTAAACACCAAATGTATTATCTCCCAATTTTGGAAGCTAAAAATCCAAGATCAAGTGACGGTAAAGCATTCTCCTTCTGAAGGTGGTAGAGAAGGATGTGTTTTGTTAGTTCCTTGATTTCTGGCAGCATAATTGTAATCTTCACATGGTGTCTGGTCATACACTGATGACCTCATCTCAACTTGACCATTGGCAAAGATCTTTTTATAAATAAGGTCACATTCACAGATACTGGGGGTCAGAACTTCAATACCTTTTTCGGGGACCCAACTCAACACAAAATACCTCGTTCATGTCAAAAGATCCTTGGGAATCCTAAAATTCTATTCACTGCATCCACACGGACTTCATGTTGATGCTCCAAACCGACTTCTTCTAAAAAACAACTGTCCTCGAGCAGTGGATCCCATCCATAGCAGATCATTAGAATCACTAAGAAGTGTTCACAAAATAAATATACCAGTACTTTCCAGTCTTAGAGGTTCCAATTGACTAGGTATGGGGAAGGGGATAGGCAATGTAAATTAAAAAATTTCTGCAACTCTTTTAATGGTCACTCAGATATGGGAGTCACTCATCTCCAAAGTATGCACCCCTGAGTATGCAGAATATAATCTACTAGAGTGCAAGAAAAAAATCAGCAGAGCTTCTATTTCTGTTCATTCAGACTTTTTAAATGTCTGTTTATATGTATTTTTCACAATGTACCTTATGTTACAGTAGAAATCATACATATAAAGGTATATGTGTGGGTATATATAGATATATAATTTATAAATTAGAATATATAAAGGAGGCATACTTTTTAAAATTTAATTTATAGTTAGTTAACATATAGTATATTAGTTTCAGGTGTACAATTTAGTGATTCAACAGTATAGTATCTGTCTTTCTCTGACTGACTTATTTTACTTAGCATCATACTCTCTAGCTCCACCCACATTATCGCCAAAGCAAAATTTCATTCTTTCTGATGGAGGAATAATATTCCGTTGTATATATACCACATCTTCTTTGTCCATTTATCAATAGATGGATACTTGGGTTGTTTCCACAATTTGGCTATTATTGATAATGCTGCTATAAATATCAGCATGTATACTTTTGAATGAGTATTTTTGTATTCTTTTGGTAAATGCCTATTACTATGATTGGTGGATCCTAGGGTGCTCTATTTTTAACTTTTTGAGGAACCTCCATACTGTTTTCCCAAGTGGCTGCACCACTTTGCATTCCTACCAACAGGGTAAAAGGGTTGCCCTTTATCCACATCCTAACCAACACCTGTTGTTTCCTGTGTTGTTAACTTTAGCCATTCTGACTGGTAGGAGGCATATTTTCAAAACTTTAACTGAGGGGAGACTGCAAGCCAAGGCTTTTGGAGAACACTGCCTTAAAGGGTACTGAGATGGATTATTATCTGGTCTTCTGTATCATGCAGGTACTCACTGAAGATAAACACAGTCATGAAGATGACAATGACGGGCAGGACTCCCACTGGACTTGCAATAAAAATATGTTTATGGGACATTATAATAGGTAAGTTTGTACATACTGTGAGGCACTTAATTTGTATCACTAAAATGTTCCAAACACCATCCTCATTATATACTATGGGTACTTTTTGCTAAACAATGAACAAACTGTATGTATATATATGCTTATGCATAAATCAATGTTTCACTGGTACATTTTAAAGCAAAAGCAACACATTGAGATGAGAGGATTTTTCTTTAATTTTAAACTTGAAAAATAAGTGAAAAGATAGACCCAAAATTTAAAGAACAATAGGTGTAGGGAATTCATTTACATGGCAGATTGTTATATAGCTTGAAGGAGGAGAGAGAGAAAAAAGAAAATAGGAAAGGGACAAAGAAAGATTTTTTTTAATGGAAGGAACATAGAAAGATTCCAGGTATTAAATTAGAGGGAAAATACCTTCCTTATAAACAATAGAGTCCTGCCAATTGTGCTGAGAGAGAATGAGGTGGAATTGATTGTGCCAGAATTAGATAAAGCACTAGCTAAACAAAGAGCTTCTGGCATTCTGAGGAAGGAGCCAGAAAGTACAAAAAAAGATCAGCTCAGTGGCAGTCAGCCATTAGATACCAATGAAGCTAATCCACACCACAAACTTGTGAACGAGGTAGATTTTCCTCCTTGTCTGTTCTCACAAATAATCATTAATTTTAAGCGCAGCTCGGGCAGGTGCGCGGAGAGTCCCTGCTGTTTTGACATTGTGTTGGAGCCTTTCCAAGCAGCAAGCTGGTACAGTCCTCAAGTCCCTTCCACTTCGCTGCTCCTCAAATTCACTTACATCTCTAGACAGCCTGTCTCCTACCTGTGATATGCAGGGGCAGACCAGCAATTCTGGCATCCAGAGAGGTTCGTTTTCAAAAATTTGGAGCCAAAACATCCATAAACCTATGCTGTGAGTGGCAGCAGGAGCATCCAGTCACTGATATAAACTGTCTAGGATGAGTCTACTTGGTTAATATGCTTATTGATCATCAGCCTATTAGATCAGCTACCGTGGACTGGATTTCTGACATCTTCATGCTCAAGGAGATGTGCTATGTACTCTGACTCACTGCACTTAAGATCAGCTCAAGTAATACAGGAATTTATACCGGATTCAATGTACAGAAGGCATTCAAAAGAAAAAGGCTAAGTTCTTACAGTTCTAAACCTTCACCATTTTAGTTTCCATGGTATATTCAACAATGCTCAAGACTGAATGTCCGTTTACTTTGCTCATCCATTTTGCCTTCACCCTTGGGGAGGGGGAGGCAAATAAGAAATGAAAGAGGAAAAGGCTAGAAGCTGTTTTATCTGTCTCTTTTCTCCCCTTCTTAAGGCTTAGAAATTCTTCTGATAAAGAGCATTAGTAGGTATATCAATGGTTACAGTTCATTAAATAACAGATGTCACAGAGGGATTGCAAGCTCCAGGGAAAATGTGCCCCAGTTGTGCACACAGCACTCCCCTGTCCCCAAAGATTTATAGACAGTGCCACATGTCTTGGTGAAAGATCCACTGTGTCCACTGAGAGCTTTCCTGGTGGTGAACAGAGTGAGGCCACATGAGGGACCATTTGTAACATAAAGACATCTGCCACCTTGCCAACTCTTCCCCCAAGATTTGGTGAGGACCACTGATGTATGTATAAATCACTTCAAGTTCCTTAGAAAGAAAGACCTGTGAAATAAGTACATTAATTTTCCTCCGAAGTTAGCAGGGAGCTAACGACCCTACCCATAATATGTGGGTACAGCTATTGACACATAGATTAGATGGACTGCCCACTAACATGGAAGAATAAATGACAAAGTTAGAAGATAAAAATATGAAACACTATTGTCTCCTAATATCCTAGGAACCAATGCTCTGTTCACTGAAGGAAAGATTTATGTGGATGCTATCAAGACAAAGAGAATGTGAGTTCCCTAAGTTTCACATACTAGGAAATAACTTTTATAAAATACACTATACAAAGATCATCTCTAAGTGGATAATATATTTTTTAAGAAAGGGAACTTGACAAATTAAAAACCAGTGAAGAGTGCAATAACATCTCACTTTTAAGACATCTAAGAAAAAATAAAATAATAAGCCAAAAATTGATAAAGAAAAATCATTCCAATTTTTTGGCTTGAACCCAGACTACATTCTTTTATAAAGTTTAAGACTATCATGTTTAAAGATAAAGTTACATTTTTCAAAATGGAAACTTGAGGAATTGTGAATACAGTTGGCCCTCTGAGTTAAAAAGATATTCATGTCTTGAATTTTAATTCCAATTATACAGCTTGCGAGCTAATGCCGAACGGACTTGTTTTCCTCTCTGTTTAGAAAAGGGAGGAGAGAAGGGAAAACTACACATGGCATTATTGGAAAGAAGCCAAGTGGCAGAGTGCTGGGGAAGAAATTGGCAGCCACACTATCTGAGATCAAACTGGCGACAACTTTCAATGCATTTCAAAAATAAGATGTAGCATAGTATGACAAGTATAAACTTTTAACAAAAGCGGTGAAAACTCTTGCATTCCCTCCCCCTTTTTTTTTTTTTTTTTGCAATTATCATTCTAGCTTTCTAAGTGTTCCCACTTGATTTCAGCTACATTGCTATTTTGGTATAAATGTCAAGAAAATCTTAAAGACTATATTTTTCTAATCTTGAAAGATGCCTCAACTTTTTTTTGGAGAAAACAAGGCTCTGACAAACAAAAGAAATTTGGAGGCAACTTCTGCCTGATTAAAAATGGAAAATATCAGAAGGAATCCTTGCTAAAGAAAAACAAACTAGCTATTAAAATTGTTAGCATTCTACAAGACCCATAATCTAGTCCATGATACCTGAACATAATGGCCCCTTTTATGTGAGGCTCTTGGAGCATCTCCAAGGCAGTTATCTTCTTTAATCTCCAAACTATTGCTGCAAGAGAGAGAAGTGCTGTCCATCAAAGCCCCATTTTCCAGATAGTAAATTCTCAAGTGCAAGAAATTTAAGTCTTATTTAACGATCCAGAAAAAAAAGTGGGGGGGACAGTTAGGAGAGATTTGCCAGGTCTAAAGTGAGTCGTGTTCATCCAGATTGATAGGTATAGTTTTATCCCCTTATATCTCGCAATCTCACAGAGGGAGGAATTTACACTTCCCTCCCCATGAGGGAATGATACTGAAGGAAATATATCTGGTAACTCTCTCCACCCATATCCTCTTATTCACTCTTTCCCTAGAGAAGAGGAATGGCTCATTTTAGGGATGAGATTGAGAAAAAGGTTCTGGGGCGCCTGGGTGGCTCAGTCGGTTGAGCGTCCGACTTCGGCTCAGGTCATGATCTCACGGTTCCTGGGTTCCAGCCCCGCATCGGGCTCTGTGCTGACAGCTCAGAGCCTGGAGCCTGTTTCAGATTCTGTGTCTCCCTCTTTCTCTGCCCCTCCCCTGTTCATGCTCTGTCTCTGTCTCAAAAATAAATAAATGTTAAAAAAATTTTTTTTTAAAAAAGAGAAAAGGTTCTGAGCAGGTGTAGCTCAAACTCCTCTTGGTGCACTCTCCCATCTAGTTTACCGCTGAATACACTCTGCTCTACATAGGTGACAAGTCTACCAGACTAGGCTCTGCCTACGAAGGATGATTTAAGTTGCAGGTTTAAGTAGGGTCCTCCAACCCAGCTTTTTTAGTTATGTTGTTTTGGTCATTTTCTATGGCTATCCTTCAACTGGTTCAGAATATAGAAGAAGTATGAGGGACACTTTCAAACTTTCTCGAGTGCCCTGTTAAGTAGTTTAAATCAATCAAAAAAGAGGTCTAGTTCATAAGATTTAGCCTAGTGATAATGATGACCATAATGACAATGATGATAATAATGGAAATAACCAGCATGCTTTGTCACCTACCATGTGCCAAACACCATGCTGCCTATGACAGATTTACATATATTAACTCACCAAATGGTCATATAAGTCTATGAGGCAGAGACTACAATTACAGTGTCACATGAAAAATTGAGGCAATCAAGGCTTAATAACGTTCCCAAGAGCAGAATTTGCTCTATTCACCACTGTTCTTATTGTCACTAATAACTTCAGGTGTTAAGTTTCTCAGGATCCACATAAGAGTGAAAACAGAAGACCATGGGGGAGGGGAAGGAAAAAAAAAAGTTAGAGAGGGAGGGAGCCAAACCATAAGAGACTCTTAAAAACTGAGAATAACTGAGGGTTGATGAGGGGTGGGAGGGAGGGGAAAGTGGGTGATGGGCATTGAGGAGGGCACCTACTGGGAGGAGCACTGGGTGTTGTATGGAAACCAATTTGACAATAAATTTCATATTAAAAATAAATAAATAAAATCATGTTATCTGCAAAAAAAAAATAACTTCAGTTGTTATCTAACCCTCCTCTTATCAGTCCTTTTGTAATGAATAGTGTTTATTATTTTTTAAGACTTTTTTTTTTTATTTCTAGAGAGAGAGCAGGGGAGAGGGGCAGAGGGAGAGGAAGAAAGAGAATCTCAAGTTGGCTCTGTACTGTCAGCATGGAGTCGGATACAGGACTCTATCCCATGACCTGAGCTGAAATCAAGAGTCAGATGCTCAACCTACTGAGCCACCCAGGATGCCCCTATAATGAATAGTGTTTATTATTTTCTAATCTGTTAACCTTAACTACTTGGCATGATGTGCTAATGTATCTATGATTGTTTTTTATGGTAATTTTCAAAAAAAGGTAAGAATAATAACAATAAGGACACTACCTAATGTGTCAAGAACTACATGAAGCAATTATATTGTCTGATAAAATATTCAAAAAAATTGAATGAGGTAATGGTGTTATTATCCCCATTTTACAGATGTGGTTTAGAAACCTGGAATATCTTTGTTAAGGTTAGTGAGTGTTAAGCAGTTATCAATGCATATGTGTCACACTCTGACATCCATGGTCTCAACTCTATGTCATATAGATGGAATTTGAAATCAAAACATCTTTAATCATTGATCTGTCTGTAACACCCCAGAAGGTTAACTCATACAAAACTTTAAGAAAACATATCCCAATAATAGATTACTTACATATATTATTTTCTTTATATCTCAAATAATAATTATGATGTGCTTTTTGTATATTTAAGTCATAAGTCTCACCATAACTGCCTAGACTTACCATAATTTGGAAAGATTTAAAATGCAAGGGTATTAAAGTGCTTTATAGCACCATATGCACTGTGCTCATCCTGTAAAGCCCCCTGGAAGTATAGGAAAACTTATAGTTCACTTCTCTACCATAATACTTTTGATAATTTGGACTCTCATCAAAAACTCTTCTGCTTTTTCCAGAAAAAAATAATTTGCTATTTAATTATTTTCTATGATTTTCATATATCTCTTCTAGATGAACCATTCTGTTTTTGAACAGTTCATTAGCAACATCTAAAAGTTCCACTTATCATTAAATGGTGAGTTAGAATTACCAAAAAGGAAGCTGTGGAATGCAGCCGGTCCAGCCTACATTGAAACTTAATACAATATGGCCACCTTTCTGTGTTTTGCACTTAATTGGAGCTCAATAAATACCGACTGCTTTGTTGATGTACTGAGTTGAATCAGTGGGAGGATAGATGTGCACAGGATATTCAAGCAGCTTATGGATAAGGAGCATAGTAGGTTACCTACAAACGGAGATTAGAAGCAAAATAGTTTTAAAGATACCCTGCAGCATAACTTCAAACAGTCATGGCTATAGATCACTGGGAAACCCTTGCAGCAGATGGCTCGAGCTAATGCTCAGCTAAAATGAAATGGCTGCTTTCACAAAAATGCCAGCCAATCTCCAAGAGAAGGAGATGAGTTTTCAAATGTAGGACAGTCTGTATGTGTATATAGTGGAGAAAGAGCTGTAACATATAGAACATTTTCAGCTTAAATGTCTTAAGAAGCAAGTTCGCTCAATATCTCTCCCCTCTCTCTCTCTTTCTCTCTCATTAACTGCATTCACTTATTTATATAAATGTTGTTTCACCATTCGAGTCATCAACAACACCACAGAGCACAAACACATAATAGTTTTGGTGACATGAGAAGAAAAAAAGTTGAAAAGCATATTATTCCAGAATTCTATGTTAAATAGGCTCATGGATCTTTCCAGCATACTTAGATTTGAAAAAAAGATAAATATGTGTATATATATATATATATATATATATATATATATATATATAGTTATCTGCTTCAATGGGCTATATTAAGTATGCACATTTTTATATTAAGCCATTTTGTTCACAGTTGTGGACTGTCCATTATTCATAATAATTGATAGAATGAAGCATATTCATGTTGTACTTATCATAGCACTTCTTAATTTTTACCGTGGGCTTCTCATCTATCTGGATTTCAAATAAAAATAATTTAATGCCATAAAAATTGGCCCTGAGGCAAAATAATTAAGTAGGAATTCTCAGCAGAATCTCTCTCATCTCATCTTTCAGTTTCTTTCCCATTTTTCCTGTCGGTGCCTTTTTCTTGTTAGAAATTCTATCTATCTCCAGTGAACTCATGTTCTCTCTGCCCTCTGATTACCAAAGCTTTTCTTAGCTGTTAAATAAAACCAGATGAGAAGATCTCCCCCACCCATATGAGTGGCACCATGGCAGGAGAGGAATCAGGAAAACTGAATGCAGCAGGATGGAAGGCGGTCCATGGAACAAAAACAAGAACATTGTTTTAGAACCAGGCTGAGAATTGTGTGTGGTTCCTGGTGCAGATAGACTACAGAGGATGCAGTGTGTTTGCTGGGCATCATCAGGAACCACACTTGAAAGGAAGTGATAAAATAATTGACACCATTGTACGACTGAGTTATAATAACTTCATGTTTCACTCCTGCAAGGGTTATATAAGGTTCAAAGAAGATAAAGTAGTTAGGGTTGAAGTTGAGGGATTTATTTGATACCCTTTTGTTTTCCATAAGAAGGGATCTTATCTAAAGACTCCTGACTTCTTGCTTGTCCCCTACTCCTCTCTATGGGGGTAGAATGTGATACTCGGTGGATGGGATTGAGCTAATCCATCACAAACCCTAAATAAGAGGGATCTCAAGTACCTCCTGCCTTATTATCCTTAAGTGAGTAGAAGGGCAATGTATCCTTGGGTAAAAGTGTCTGTTCCTCAAAGATCTGGAATGGGAAGACCAGGTAGGACCAGATCCATCTAGCTCATATGGGGCTGCAATTACATCTGTAAGACCTAATCTGTTTTCTCTCTCTCTAACTCATATCTATTTTTCAGTTGGCTCTAAAGACAGAGAATAGAGATGTCACTTAAGAGACCTGATAATAATTTTTAATCTCTACCTAGAATTTGAGTTGTCCTTGATGGGAAGACAAGAACTATTCTGACAATCTTCAAATTATATTCCCCACACAGTAACTGACATCAAATGCCCATAAATCAACTGTGAATTTAATTATATAGATCTTCCTTGACTTACGATAGGGTTATGTCCCAATAAACCCACTGTAAGTTGAAAATATCATAAGTCAAAAATGCATTTAATACAGCTAATCTACCAAGCCTCATAACTTAGCCTAGCCTAATTTAAACATGCTCAGGAAACTTGTATCAGCCCACAGTTGGGCTAAAATCATCTAACACAAAGCCTATTTTAAATTAGGTGCTGAATATCTTATGTAATTCATTGAATACTATACTGAAAGTGAAAAAACAGAATGGCTGTATGGGTGTAGAATGGTTGTAATTGTATTGCTTGTTGACCTTCATGATCATGTGGTTAACTCGCACCTATAGCTGCTACTGCCCAGAATTACAAGAGAGCATCATAATGCTTATCACTAACCCAGGAATAGGTCAAAATTTGAAATTTGAAGTACAGTTTCTACTGAATGTGTATTACTTCCTTACCATAGCAAGTCAAAAAAATCAAGTCAAACCATTTACGTAGGGGCCATCCCTATTTTCAAACCTGTTATATCACTTATTTGTCTGAATTGTGGTATGTTCTGTAGCAATTAGAGATGTCTTTATGTTTTTTTTATATTCAGAATACAATTCTATACCACCTATTATTACCCAGTTCACCATTTAAGCCCCAGCTAAGGTCCCATGACTTTCCTTACCTAAACTCCCAGTTATTTGCCCATTGTACTTTCCCATTTGACTCATTTTGTGTGCCACACCATTTTTTTCTTTTTCCTTTTGTGTTATCTAAATGTCAGCTGTAGTTTTCTTCCCAACTTGAGCCCAGATAATATTTTACTTTCCATGAACTACAGAAAGTACAATACCTTCCATAAGATCTCTGTCAATGTATGGGGTTCATGAATCTCTGGTGACTTCTGGTTCCCTTCCCTTGCCCCTGACTTCCTTTTTGTGCTGGATTTTTGGCCTCTACTCTTTTACTCTCCTCTATCTCTATCCCACTGTGGATCCAAACTTGGAACACTACTCTTTTATTGTGCTTCCATAAAAATAGCTCAAAAAAAGTGCATGTGCCTAGCACATATTTAAAGGTATTAGGAGATGAAAGGCTGGGGCACCTAAGTGGCTCAGTTGGTTAAACATCTGACTCTTGATCTCAGCTCAGTTCATGATCTCATGGTTGGTGAGACTGAACTCCACCTTGGGCTCCACTGGCTGTGCAGAACCTCCTTGGGATTCTCGCTCTCCTTCTCTCGCTGCCCCTCCCGTGCTCACTCTCTCCCTCACAAAATAAACAAACATTTTTTTTAAACAAGAGAGAGATGAAAGGCACTTACATAGAAGAAATGAAAAATCATAATTAAAATTCAATATTAAATAGTGTTGTACTTAAAAGTTCACTTTGTCATTATTCAATATCGCTTTGCCATCCCCTATTTTTCTCCTCCCATTTCTTTTTTTTTTCTGCCCTCTGCTCCACTAGGAAATAAAAAAATAAGAATAAAGGAAAGTAAATATTTCTTACAGCCCCTTTTCTCAAACACTGGTCAAGACTCTTCATATTCAACAACTCAGCAGAAGCTTTGAAAGTACCACCTATGAGTAGGGTGGACAGAATTCAGGGTATCACATAATGAAGGTTTCATCCTTCTGGCCATATTTCTAATACTTACTTTATTGGAATTTCATGATAACAAGTCTTCACTCTCCAACTCACTGAATGAGTCTCCTAGTCAAGGAAAATATTTGTATTTCACACCTTCACAGTATCCAGCATAGTGTAAGGTACACAATGTTTTCTTAGGGCAGTAAAAGGAGTGCTACCTGACTAAGGAATTGCTCAGCTAACTTAAGCCCAGATCAGGCTAGGGAATAAATAAACCAAGTCCTTAAGATCTCCAACTCCTTCTACTTTCATAGGCAGTTAGCTTTATCTGAATTATCAAGTTATTCCACTCTTCTTTTTTGTCTTTGATCCTTTCCAACTACTACTTCAGCTTCAGAGTCGGTCCCTGATTTCCATGATCCTTAGTTTGAAGCATAAACTCTACACAGATCAACTGCTTAGTCCCTTAGTGGGAAGGGACAAAACTATTCTCTTGAAAAACTAAGAGGAAGTGAAACATCCTGTGGAAAAAAAATCTGTTTCATTTAATTGTTATTTCAACTTTGTTGCTATTTACTACTAAACTAAAATCACATCCATGACACAGAGGAAGACTAGAAAGAAGTGTCAGATATTGCAGCCAAGTTCTAACAACCTTGTAGGCAGCACCACAGAAAAGTCCCTTAAATTAGGAACAGGTAAGATTATGTCACTGGAAATTTTATATCCTAGTATCTGAAAAACAAATTTCTAAGCACATTTCATTCTAGACCATCTGCTTAATTTCTTAACTCATGCAGTATAATTTTGAAATATTAAAATCTTAGTTCACCAAAACAATTTAAAATACCATTTGCCTTTTTCTTTATTTCTCTGAAATCAAGGATTACTTATTCATTAAATATTTATTAAGGACATGGTATATACAAAGCACATTGCAAGGTGCTAAAATGCAAACATGTATAGTCTTTTGAGGAAAACTACTATTACTACTATTACTATTACTCCTCCTAATAGATTTTGAAAATCGTCAATTTTTTTTTGCTAGGAATAGTATTTCATACCTCTGCTTTAGTACAAAAAAAAAAAAAAAAAGCAAATTTTCACAACAATTTAAATTAATACTGCCAAGCAACTAATGTCAAAATTTAGAAACGACCATTGTGGCACTTTGTTTTGTTTAAGCATGTGTATCTGACAAAAGAAATCCTTCCACCATTCATGGAACACCATAATTTCCTAAGTGAAACAGACCATCTGAGGGAGAGTAGAAAAATATTCCTTACTTGTCTCCACATCTTTCTATTGACCATGAAACCCAAGCTCTGAACTAACCATAAAACTTGGCATTTATTCTCTATATCTAAGAAGAGCATTTAGAAGACCTTGAAGAAAGACAGACATATCCTTGGAAGTAGCTCCATACACAGGAAGAAAATTCTTCAAACTAATTTCTAATTTTGAAAAACGTAAATACTATACATCACTGGGAAAATCATGAGAAAAGAACTTGCTCAGTTGGAAAGGCAATAATATTAAAGGAAAATGAAAGTGGATGACATTTCAAAAAAGCATTAGAAGGAGGTCAAAAAATGCAATAACAAAATATAAACCAACTATACTGGAAGAAAAAATAACAAGCAGAAACTGGTGCTGAAGAAAATAAAATCCCTGACAAGGACCCATATTACAGGCCATACTCTGACTGCAAAGTGATATTCATATCAGATGAATAGTTTTTTTAAAGACTAGGCAATTAGTAAATTTTTCATATTCTTTGGTAAAGAGAAAATGAAACCACAACTATAGGCTCCTTAGAAATTAGGAACAGAATGATTATATATCAAACTAAATTTATAGCCATAGTTAATGCTGTATGCTTTATATTAAAGAAAAAAGGAATAAAAACAATTGAACTGGGCACTCAGTTCAATATGCTAAAAAAAAAAGAAAAATGAAATAATCATATGAAGAGTAAAGGGAAATTATTTATTAAAGAATAGAAATTAACAAATTGAGAAACATGTCTCCAGAGCTAATTATCTGAACACATCATTAAAACAGACTGATAGTGTTATTAAGAAATAGGGGAAGGAAGGGAATGAAGGAGAGAGGAAAGAGAGAGTGGGAGAGAGGAAAATAAAAGACTTTCTGGAATGAGAAAATTGGAAAAGGTATACTATTCATCATGAAATGTAAATGCTTGGGAATAGTTAATACAAAATCTTTGAAAGTAAAAGTAATGTAAGAAGCCTTATCATATGATATATTAAAACCTAAATAAATAAATGGATGAATAAATAGATAATAAATATATGAAATAAGCAGATGTATAAAATAATTCCTTATGCCAGTAAAGAAAGATAAATTTAAAGAAACAAAGATTATTGAGAACATTGAAAGATGTAGTGGTACTTTACACATATCAGAATGGCTAAAATCAACAACACAAGAAAAACGGGTGTTGGTGAGTATATGGAGACAAAGGAAAACTTGTGCACTATTGGTGGGAATGCAAACTGGTGCAGCCTCTGGAGAAAACAGTATGAATTTCCTCAAAAAGTTAAAAATAGGATCCAGTAAACACACTGTTAGGTATTTACCAAAAGACTACAAAAATACTCAAAGGGGTATATGCATCCCAATGTTTATAGCAGTATTATCTACAATAGCCAAATGATGCAAACAGCCCAAGTATCCATCAACTGATGAATGGGTAAGGAATATGTGCTATCTACACACAATGGAATATTATTCAGCCATGAATCATGAAAATGAATGAAATCTTGCCTTTTGCAATGACATGGATGAAAATAGAGACTTTAATGCTAAGCAAAATAAGTCAGTCAGAGAAAGACAAAGACCATATGAGTTTACTCATATGTGGAATTTAAGAATCAAAACAAATGAGCAAAGGGAAAAAAGAGAGAGAGAGAGAAATCAAGAAACAGACTCTTAACTCTAGAGAACAAATTGATGATGACCAGAGGGAAGGTGGGTAGGGGGAATGGGTTAAATAGGTGATGAGGATTAAGAAATGCACTTGCTGTGATGAGCACCAGGTGATATACAGAATTGCTGAATTACTATATTATACATCTGAAACTAATATAACACTGTATGTTAACTGGAATTAAAATAAAAACTTAAAAAGCAAAAAAAAAAAATATATATATATATAGGTATATTCTCATATCACAATTTTTTCCAAAATGAATTCAAAATGGATTAAATATTTCAATAATAAAAAGAAACCATAAATGTATCAGAATGAGAAATTACTTTTAATTACCTATTTCAAAGAATAAAACACATAAACTTTGATAGTTTGAATACATAAAAACTAAAAACACGGTAAAGGAATAAATATCATTAATGAAGTGAAAAGACAAAGACCAAAGTTTGAAAGAAAACCCACAGCCTACACAGCAATAAAATGTTCAGTATCTTCAATACAAATAGAACTTCTACAAATCAGTATTCAAAGTATGAATAATCCATTAGAAAAAAGGCCAAATTTCATGAATATGCTATTTATATAAGAAACACAAATGACCAATAAACTACATTTTAAAAAACCCAACCTAACTGAAGAAATTCTGATTAAAACAGCAATAAAGGAAGTTCTAGACTAACCTAATGAGTAAAACTTCTGTAAACTATAATATTCATTGTTGGTGAGCAATTATCATAAGGACAGTTAATACACAGATAAGTAGTAACTTCTGGGAAGATAATTTATTTATATGAAAGTAATAAACCATTAAATGAAATTTTTCCTAATATCTGAAGAAGTGAGCTCTGGGACACAAAATCAAGAGAAATAAATATCAAAAAAAGCTGGTGAGCCAGGTACTTTTTTAGTACTTTTTAAAAAAATGTTTTTTAATTTTTATTTATTTTTGAGAAAGAGAGAGACAGAGTGCAAGCAGGGGAGGGGTAGAGAGAGAAGGACACACAGAATCAGAAGCAGGATCCAGGCTCTGAACTGTCAGCATAGAGCCTGACACAGGGCTTGAACTCACAAACCACGAGATCATGACCTGAATCGAAGTTGGACGCTTAACCAACTGAGCCACCCAGGTGCCCCTTAGTACTTAGTAAGAAGAACACAAATGATTATGCTTTATACGAACCTCACTTTCTTCCTGTTTGATAAACACAGCTGAACAGGGAAGCAGAAGGTATTTCAAATAGTTAGTCTAAGAGAGAGCTATGTCTTGCTCTTCCCCTAAAGCCAAATAGTGAAGCTCTGAGAGAATTAATTAAAGAGACTCACATCTCATTCATTAGTTGGGGATCTTCTCATTCAGTGGATTGAATTATCTGCACATAGGAATATTTGAGCAGAGGTGAAAACAGGAAGTAGAGAGAAAGTAGAACAGAAGAGGAGTAGAATGGTATAGCCTGTACTCCTACCATTTTGTCTTGGGGAAAGCAGACATTACAGAAAGCAACAAAACTTAAAACATCCTGTTCTAAAAGTCACAAAGGCAGACAAGGAAGCAAGAGGAACCCAGAAACAAAAGGCTGTGTTGTAAACCAAAAAGAGGACCTGAGGTGTGTTGGCCAGAGATCTCAATGGAGCAGACATTGCATGTCAAAAAACTGAGCACTGAAGAGATCCCTTCCTAGAATCATACAAACATCCCAAGACAGCCACCAAATGAATGCTTGCCACAGGAGACATGGCAGTCAACAGATCCAAGACATGACCTAACCAGGTAAAAAACCTTCCTTCCTTCCTTTCTTTTCCTTCCTTCCTTCCTTTCTTCCTTCCTTCCTTCCTTCCTTCCTCTCTCTCTCTCTCTCTTTTTCTTTTTCTTTTTATCGTACCTCCCATTCTACTAGCTAGAAAAGAAAAAATGCATAAAAGGGAAAATAGAGATCGAATCAATACCTTAGGAACAGACTGTTTCATCTGTACCCCAAGTCCCTCAAGCCTAGCTGTCACTAGGAGGAGAAGAGATATGCAATAAATTGGATATGCAATTGGACCTGTATTTTATTTATTTAAAATTTTTTTTTTAATGTGTACTTATTTTTGAGAGGGAGAGAGTGAGAGAGAGAGAGCACATGAGCATGAGCAGGGGAGGAGGACAGAGGATCTGAAATAGGCTCTGTGCTGACACAGAGAGTTTGATGGGGCTCAAACTCACCAACAGAGAGATCATGACCTGAGCTGAAGTTGGTTGCTTAACCAAATGAGCCACCCAGGTTCCCCTGCAATTGGACTTTTAAACTGGACTTGAATTGACTAGACTTTCTTATAAATACCTGAATGTAACATGAAGGCTGAGGGAACTGTCCAAAATGTCCAGAAAGAATGGAAAAGGAAATCTGAGAGAGCACAGAAAAAGGTAATTTGACCATTCAGACTGCTCAATAGACCTGCTATATGTTCCACGGTTCCTAAAATAATGCATCCCCCTTCACCCAGAAATGCCACTTCTGGAATTTATCTGTGGTGACACAAAGATCATATTGTCAAATCAAACTATGTAAATCTTAGATTTTACACAATATCAAACTTCACTATGATTTAACTGATACAGGGGAAAAACTCCTTGTTGGAGGAATCTGAGACCGTCAGATACAGCTTCCAATAAAAAAGGACTTTCTTCTCTCACAACAGGATATTGTTTGGCTCCAGATTAACAGATGAAGTGTTTGAGCAATGTATGTATACACATCGCTCATGCAGGGGAAGCCATTTGGGCTATCTTACATTAATTACAGCTTCTGTGGCCTTCCTCAGCTAGCCATCCCCCCATAAATTTATAAATTGCAGGGTTATTTACAATAAGCAGTTTCAACAGAATAGTTTTTCCCTGCTAAAGATCTTTTCATAGATAAGAATTTGCCATTATCCTTCTGCTAGTAAATATCATGAGTGGATTTATCAGGTCATTTGTATGTTTACCAGGAGGTCATTAGTATGTTTGCCAGATTTACTGCAGTCATTCTTTGGTCCTGGACATCTCTAGGAGAAAGTAAATTGGAACAGGACTGCTGCAAATTCTTTTCTTTCCAAGCCCCTAGTGAGAGCATCGGGTAAAAGTGTAGTTTTCAGGTATAAGGATGTTTAATTCAAACAACTGTAACTACCTAAATATATGACAAATGAATACTTTAAGTTAATTGCTCGTGTATTCATATTATGAAATAGTCTATAGTCATTATGAATAATAATAGGCAGACACCTATGTTTTGTCATGAAATTATGTTTATGAGAAATAGCTTAGTGGACAGGAAGTTTACAGAACATCGCTTCCTGGCCTTCTGAGGTCAAGTGTAGGAAGGTTACAGAACAACACATACCATATGATACAGCATGACATGAATTTCATAACACATACACACACATTTAGAAAAAAAGATTAGAATGCCTCCGAAAAAAATATATATTAACAAGATCCCTGTTTATCACTTTTCCTGTCAAACAGATTTATTCCAATCTTGAGTTTTTTTTAGCAGTTTCTCCAGGTTCATAAAGACACATCACACCAAAAATAGTGTAATTCCCTTAGACGTACTTTACAAAAGAAATTTTCTTAACCTTGATTTACTGCAAAAAAAAAAAATCTGGAAATCATTATAACCCTCCTCATTCACCCATTAGATATAGCTCCTTTCTTCTCCAATATTTCCCTGTTTACACATATATAACAACATGTCACAGGTATGTGCACTTTTGTTTGTCTCTTCTACTAAGTTGTGAAATTCCCTCAGGCAGGAGCTACCTCTATTTTCTTTCTATCCCTATTAAAATACCCAGCATGCAGGATCTATTATCAGCAGCGCTCTTTTTCTAAGCTGGACAGGAAGAAAAAAGAGAAAAGAATAAAGTACTGCAAGGCATTGTACCATGTGTCACAGGAAATAAAAACAAAGATACAGTGATTATTTGCATTCTTAAGAATTTAGTTTGTAAAAATAAGATATGATCGCAACTTGTTTGCAAATTGTGGGCCAAAGTTTCTGTAGGAGCAGAGTAACTTCTACCAAACTCTACTTCCGTCCCTTTCCCACTTTGCTCCACCCTCTGTAGGGTAGGAGGATTATATCTCTCAGGAGTTTGTTCTCCAAGTAACAGAAAATCCAACAATAGTAGTTTAAACCAATATAGATTCATTATTCATATATCGCTAGAAGTCTAGAGGCTAACAGTGGCTGGCCCTGGTTCCTCTTTTCAATAAGAAACCAAAAGCTTTCTTCTTTTCTGCTTTTCCGTCCTCACTTACCCGTTGGTGGGGGGCCTCATAATCTCAAGATGACTGCCCAACTTCAGATACTACGTCTACATTTCAGAGAGGAGGAGGTGAAGGGCTCAGAGGCAAAGAGGCATGCCTGGTAAATATGTCATATTTTATCAGGAATGTGAAAGCTTTCCAAAGAGCTCCACTTAGCTGACAGCGCTCACAGTTCATTGGACAGAAAGAGTCCTAAAGTCATGACTAGATAGAAACTAGTTAAAGAAGAACAACGTACTGGCCAGAAAAACGACAGCCACATTTGTTAAGCTAGTTAGTTATTGCCTGGGACGTTTCTTGGACTACAAACATTTGTGAGGAGTGTTACCACGTTTTCAAGTCACAAACCCATATGAAGCTTTTTCTGTTTAAATTATTGACTCACATTCGTGTGATAAGAAGACTTGGCCGAGACTAGCCTCCTCTATTTATGCCCAGCCATGCCTCTTTTTCCTACCTCTTTATTTAATGTAGTTATGTGGACAAGCAAACTGAAGACCTGCCCCTTAACAAGTCCTGCCAATTATACTCTTTGCCTTGTTTATTCTATGTAGACAGTCAAAGAAGACCAGTTTTAAGAATTCCATTAAAGAGGCTGAGGGATATGAGCAGAACTTAGTTAAGCTTGAGCATCGTTCTTTTTCTCCAAGCTATTACTAACATTTTCACTGGGGGCCATATGTACTAAGTCATTTATATAGAAAGTGGTATTTCCATTTTCATTTTTATGATTTTTGGGAAACCCTGTAAGCAGCGAGGGGAATTGGCATGTTTAAATTATTTTACCATGTTCTCTCCGTAACACTAGCTATGTCTCCATATCCCATTTTCTAACAGACCCATGACCGGCATGTAGCAATTGGCTCCATGAGTGCATACATATTTGGATTTTCTCAACCAACAGACAGTAAAAATGTAACTACTACAGCATGATGTGTATTAAGTACACTGATGCTATAAAAGGGTTTCTGTGTACAGAAAAGTTGAAAACCCTGCCCCAAATTGAGGTAAAGCAGATTTTTTTAAATCAAAGAAATAAGCATGTTTTCATGGTCTGGCATTTTAAAATGTTAGAAGAATTAGGGGACACATAAGACCAAGAAACCAACACGAAAACCAAATTATACTGGCGAGGTAAAATGAAGAAACACATCTATCTGAAGAAACAGATGCAGCAATACATGCAAACATTCAAACTTAGATTTTTAAGAGCAATATACAAAATATGCATGGTTAATGCATCTAAATGATATGTCACATCAGAAATAAAGAAAAATTCCCCAAAGTTGAGATTTTTGAAATGTGTTATGGCAAAACAAGTATTTTTCAGTTTACATGCTATTATATAACAAAAATACTTACTGAAGTTGGTGAATAGCTTTCTATGAATGGACATCAGAAAGAAAATTAGTCACATATCTTATTTTGTTGTCTTTTTTTATTTTCAAGGAGAACATTTGTTGGAATAGGAAGTATAAGAAAAACAATGGTGAGAGGGAATTAAAACCAAAAGACATCGTCAAAAGAGAATTTAGGCTCCTTAGGCTCTTACTTAGTGGTTTCCAAATGCTATCCCATAAACTGGCTAACAGAAGGAACACTGAAGGAAATGTTTAAGTATACATCTCTGGACCTACCTTTGAAAGCAATGATTCAGGATGTCTCAGGTAGAGCCTAGAATTCTGTACTTTAGAAAAAGTTATATGAATGATTTTGATGTGGGGGAGCCCATGAAAAAATTCTAGTCTCATGACCTCAGTAACTGCATTCCCTAGATACTGAAAGTACCTATCCTTGCTGTGATCTCTGAAGAATCTAGAAAATACTGAAGGCATTAAAAGAAGATGAAATGTACAGGAGGCAGAAAAAACATTCAAAGGTCCAGAGGAAAAAAGGGGTTTGCTAGGATCAAAGCACAGCAAGAAGGCCACAGGGGCTAGAAGCGTGTAAGCAAGGGTGAATGTAGCAGAAAATAAGGGAGGGAAAGTGGATGGGGACCAGCACATGTAGGAGGAAATATGTGGGGTATAATAAGGACACTGCCTTTATTCTCAATACATTGAGAAGCAATTTAAGAATTATGAGCAAAAAAATTTGTTTTACTTACGTTTTTAAGTTTTTTTTTACATTTATTTATTTTTGAGAGATAGAATGAGACAGGGCACAAGTGGGGGAGGGGCAGAGAGAGGAGACACAGAATCTGAAGCAGGCTCCAGGCTCTGAGCTGTCAGCACAGAGCCCGAAGACCGCAAGATCATGAGCTGAGCTGAAGTCGTACACTCAACTGACTGAGCCACCCAGGCGCCCCTAATTATGTTTTTTAAAAGATAACTTTTTTATTGGAAGGAAAGAAATGGGAAAGACAAAATTTCTTGTCCACCCCAATAAACTACTGTCAGCTAACATGTATTTGTTAAGATGGTAGCAGCACACATAGTGAGAATTTCTGGGTACATAGTGAGAAAAGTCTGGGTACATTTTTGAAATGCAACTATAAGGATTTGGGGTGAGTAGTCTAATGAGGATGAGGATAAAAGGGAACTGAAAGACAATTCCTAGATGTTTGCACAACCCCTGGGTAAATGAAGGTGCCATTTTCTACAATAAGAAAATCTGAGAAATGAGCATATTTGGGGGTGGGGCAAAGGTGGGGATGGTGATAGAATTTTGCCTATTTGAGGACCAAGTGGAGATGTCAAGGAGGTAATCAGACATATTTGTCCAGTGTGCACAGAGATTTTAAGAATGGAACTGAGATTTGGGAGATCACTAAGAGATGTAATTTAAAGCCAGGGGACTGGAAGAGATTATCTAGGGCACAGGGTGTAGATGAGAACTAGATGAGGGCTGAGGAATGAATCTTAGTGCACTCCAACTTCAATAGATCAGGGAAGCAAAGGAGGGGAATGAGAATCACCAGAAAAGTGGGAATAAAACTCAGAGACAGTGGGGCTTGGGAAATCATACAAGAAAGGTATTCCAATAGTAGGGCATAATAAATTGTATCAAATACTGTGAAATCATGAAGTTAAATGAGAATTAACCATTGGACTCAAAAAATGAATGACTTTGTCAAGAGTATTTTAGTGGAGGGGTAGAAATGAAATCCATTAAAAGGAACAAATGAGAGGATGAGACATGGAAAACTCTTCTGAAAAATTTGCAACCAAAGAGTAAATGTGTACAGGTTGGGAGCATAGAGACATAGAGGGATTTTATTTTTCTTTTTAATGAATGTTTTTAAGAGTACATTTGAATGTGGATGGTAATACTTCAGTAGCAAAGAAAATATTCACTAACCTATGAGGCAGATTCATTTTCCAAAAATGACTACTGCAATGTTTCCCCTCCCACATGCTATTGTGCAATGGGGCCTTAACACTCCTCTTATCAAGAGGGAGAGTTATGCCTCCCTTCTTCCCAGATCTGTACAGTTTGTGACTGCCTTCACAGAAGATAGGATCAGCAGATAGACGCTGTGTGAAGCATGTTGTGCTGAGGCTACCACCAAAAAGACAATGAAATGTACTCGTTGGTTACTGGACACTCCCACTGCAGCCTGAAACTGCTATGTAAGTGTTTTCGTTGCCCTAAAGCTACTGGGCTATGAGGAAACCCAAAGCAACCTAGGCAGAGATTATCACAGAGAGGAGTTTTGAGACGATATGAAGTGAAAGAAGCACTCGATCAATCCCCAGCTGCTCCTGACATTCTACTCCATCTGTGCTAGTTCCAGCCATGATCTGACTACAGGCACATGAGGGATCCTTGACCAGAACCACCCAGCTGATCACTTCCTAAATGCCTGGTCCACAGAACCTATGAGAGATAATAAAATGCTTGTTTTAAGACTAAGTTTCAGATTGATCTGTTATGCAGCAATAGTATTTTAAACAACAACAACACAAAACAAAGGAAAGGAGAAAGTTGTGGGGTTAATTTTAGTAAGTCAGAAGGACTGGAATCCAATGCACAAATGTAGTGTTCACCCATGGTAAAAAAAAAAAAAAAAAAAAGTATATAGGCAATAATTATATGCCCAGATGCATGGAATAGGCAGATTTCGTGTGAGAAAATGTGAGTATTTATCTTGTGATTATTTCTAGTTTCTTAGTGCTGTAAGAGAGTCATCAACTCAGAGTGAGAAGGTGAAAGGGATTTTGACATCCTAAGGAAAGGGGAAAAGATGTGCAATAATCTTTTGAAAGAATGAGAAGGTGAATTGATTTTTAAAATGGAGCAGGATAGCTTGGCAGTCCTGAGGAAACACACAAAGCTTGTGATTATGATTTTAAAATGAAACCAGTGAGTGTACCTGTGTGTTTTTCCTGCAGCTGCTTTTGGTTGCAATGGTGCACATGTGCCTGAAAGGAAAACGTACCCAGTGTCTGTACCTTAGCAGGCAACGTACGAAAAGAGACAGACAACAGAGTCGAATGGAATTCAAAGGAGTATCATAGTGATAACAAATAATAGTGCAGTGTAATCCAGGTAAAAAGAGACATGAAGATTTGTGAAGTCATACTGGTTGATTAAAAAGGCAGCATGCCTCAGAGGTACTTGCAGGGTAAAAGAACTGTAGAAGTCATAATGAAATAAGTGAGCCAGAAATATTTGCAGTCAGAGAGTAGAATCCCTGAAATAAAGATTTTGTGGAAACTGCAGTTTCTCATGAATGATGAGCTCAGAGTATGCCCAAGGGATGGGTGGCTAAGCGTAAGTAGAGGATAAAATCATTGGGGATAAAGCAGCCAAGAAATAGAGGCCCCAGGGTGTTGGATGTCATGAAATCAATTAATAAAGTCTCCAGAGAATGAGAAGGCATAACTGGGAGTTTTGAGGATGAATGTTTAAGAAGTGTAGAGGAAGCCATAGTCATGTGTTTCAAACAAACTGGGGGTTTTGACAAAAAAAAAAAAAAAAAGGACAGACAGGGATTTGAAAGAGACCATGAGTAACTTGGAGGACATCCAGTCTACCTCTGATCCTGGTAACATATGGAAGAAAAAGATGTCACCATTCAAAGAGCTATTTCCTAAGAGGATATCTGACTTCATTTAGAGTAAAAGGTGAAGAACTACTTAAAGCGAAAGATGCAGGGAAATTTATAGACAGCACAATGGAAGAGGCTGGACAAAGAAGAAAAAGGAAGAGAGACTGATTCAGATTAGGGAACATACTGAGCCATGTGAAACTAAAATCATGATAGATGCCCCAGGAGTTTGTGCTCAAAGTAGGACATGATGAAATTCATCCTGATGGTTTCTCAGGGAATGTGAGGAATCAACTTGATTCTTGGGACTGGTCTCATCAACACTGTGTAACACTAAGAGAAATGTGGCTAATGATGGGTATACAGAGTGACAGTCTTATTAAAAGCACATGGAGCATGGAGCTCTGGGGCTTCCTGAAATCCTGCTTTGGCCAGTGTCAAAGCTGTAGAATCACAGTCTTTCCAGAAGCATGGAGACTTACTTCTTTGGAATCCCTTATATCCTGCTACAAGGGCTGCTGTGACAATATGAGGGGAGACCTTATCACAGCCAAAGGGAGGTTTGGGGACTATAAGAGATTAGAGATAATAGAGTCAAGACCATGGGTGGAGAACATTAGCCTCAAATAGGAAAGTTGTATCTATGTCTAAAGCCGGAGGAAAATATGTAAAGAATAAAGATACATAGGAATTTTGATGTAAGAACTGAGAATTCTGAGAGTCAGAAAATCTCCAAAAAGTAGGTGATAATGCCTGCCATGATGTGAGAATTGAATATAAATTTAAAAAGTGAAATAATTGCTTGGAAATTGTTGTGTGGTATTGCAAGGGAAAGATAAAGGAAAGGTATGTATGTATTGCCAAGTAGCCTGGAGAGTTAGGAGAGTTAAGCATGAATGTTCAGATGGCAGGGATTGTGGTTTCTCTGATCCTCCAAAATGGATCCAGCCAAATCTATGGCATGAAGTCACCTAAGAAACTATATTTAAAAAAGAACAGTGATCATCAATATTTTATCTTTTATACCTTTCATTTATTTGTCCTTTGATATTCTAGAATTTAAGCTCTCTGAGGCCAGGAAAGTATATCTTACTCATCTTTGTAACACTGGATATGATTGCGGCATCTGATACCTGATAGGCATGCATGAATGTTGAATAGAAATACAACTATACATATGTATTTGAGACACCTTCTAGGAGAATGTACGTCTATAATTTAATAAAAATAGACTAAGAAAAGCTTTTCTGTTTTTATGTTGTGAAGATTCTAGTACATTTCTACTTGTTACACATGTATATTATATATAATCTAATATATATTAGTGAAAAATCTCATCTAACTGCCAACCTAAGACCAGTGCTAGTAATTATTGCAGGCATGCTCATCCATCAAAATGGCAAGAAACTAATGTGAAGGGAACATAGTATTGCTGGTGTTCTTTAAAAATAAAAACCTATTGTATTCCAAGATTTCAATGCCCAGGTGTTACCTAATGTGCTGTAAATATGTACAGCAGACAATGTCAGAACAAGCTATTTCATTTCCATGGAAACGTCAGGTCCACAATGGAGGGCGCTGGTTAAAAATGGATTCTTTTCATTAGGACCACACAACAGGAGGGGACAATTAACAAACTGAATAGAAGCCCTAATGAATTTAGCAAAAATATAATAAAACTGTCTCCCTATTTTTATTATAAACATTTAGGAAGCAAAACTACAAATAAAAATGCTTTGTTTGATACATTCCAACCTATTTCAAGAGACAATTCTACAACTCTCGGGTTTCAAATGTTGCATTGAATATTTTATGAATTCCTGACTAGACTATTCTGAATAGGAAAAAGAGGAACAGACAAAACCAATTTTTGTTTTGATTGTTAGAGATCACTTAAATTCCATCTAGTAAACAGAATTGTGAAACTTAGTCACTGTTCAGTGGAGAAAACTAGAAAGTTCAAAAGGACCAATTAAAATTTAAATAAGCACAATATAAGTCAGGCCATAAAATATAAATTTTCCCCACTCAACCGGGGCAGCTATTGGTCAAGATTGAAACGATTCTTTTTAAAGTCATGCATTCATCTGCTTGATACTCTGCCACTGTGTAGCACCAAAGAATGTAATTCAAAGTGAAAATTATATCAGTCATTCAGAGGTTCTGCCTACACAATGCTAAACATCTGCATATTTGGATGAATGCCTGGCTTTCTAATTCACTAGCTGGGAGGAGATGCACCATTAGTTGTTATCCTAAGTATCAAGAATATTAGTTCAGTGTGCATATCGAACATCACTGCACTTCTTGTTTGGGCTACACCTTATCATCTAAGATTAAGTTGATTTTATTTAGATTACACTCACAAAAAAAAGATAATTATACTGCTGTGTGACAGGAAAGAATCTACTGTTAGAGAAATCTGCTAAAATGCAATCCCCCCCTTGGATGACCTTCAGGGTACAGGGAAAAGAGTATAGGCACAAGAACAAAAGGCTTCTAGCAAACCTCTCTCACTACACAGCAACACTAGTTTTGTCAGGTCAACTTAAGATTCTGTACCTCAGTCTTCTCCTGTAGAATACAGGCTTGAGAAAATTTTTGATTTACATATCTCCAGATAACAATGATAAGATTAGTGATTAGTGATAGATTGGTGATTAAGAGTTCAAGCTCTGTAAACCTGGTTTGAATTCCAATTATCAATAACTTGTTACAAATTTAGGCAAGCTGCAGTTTCCTCACCAGCAAATTATTGACAATCACAGCATCTGAGCACTAAATGAGAACACGAATTCTGCATGTTTAGCAAAGTGCCTAGAACACTGGAAAAAAATGTGCATTTGGGAGAATCAAAGAGAAACCATGTTCAAAGCAGCTTGGCCATATGAAAAAAGGGCCATAGAGGGGCACCTGGGTGGCTCAGTCAGTTAAGCATATGACTTTGGCTCAGGTCAGGTCATGATCTCACAGTTTGGGAGTTCAAGCCCCACATTGGGCTCTCTCCTCTCAGTGCACAGCCTGCTTCAGATCCTCTGTCTCCCTGTCTCTCTGCCCCTCCCCAGTTCTTGTGTGCTCTCTCTCTGTCAAAGATAAATAAACATTAAAAAAAAAAAAAAAAAAAGAAAAAGGCCATAGTGTCCACCATTCTTCAAATTTCAGATGCCAAAACATGTAAATCACACCTCATTTTCTAAAACCCCAAAGGTGAAAATAAAGAAACTATCATTAGTAATGTCATGAGTCACACAGAAAATTCTATTAAACAAAAGGTATATGTATGTTCCTTCCCGCCCCCATTCATTTTGTTAACATCTGCCAGGAATAGCCCAGAAGTCCTCAGAAATCAACCCACTCTCCGACACCAAAGGGATCAAACTGGAGGTCAAATCTGACCTACAGATATGCTTTGTCTAGGGTCACACTATTTAAAAAGATTACTCAAAAACTGAAATTTTTGAGTTTTCAAGTAAAATCAAGATTCCTGGCTTAATTTAAAAATTAGAAAACCTGGTAGCCCTCAGCATATATAACCATATGGTACAAATCTGTTGAAATATAAAAGCAGATGTCCTCTGTAGAAAGACAACTCTCTAGTTCTTACGGTCCTTGCCATACTTTATTATTTCTCTTAATACCAACACCTAGTACCAGTCACCATTTACTGTCACAATGTACCAAATAATTTTTTTTTCTTTTGGCAAAGAAACAACTCTTGGTACTCATGCCTCTTTCAAAGGCTAGAATAAGAATAACCTTCAGGCTACAAGTTTCCAAAAAAAAAAAAGACAAATATTTTTGTGGATTTGAAGATTTGTTGGGACATATTTTTTAAACTTTATATGGAAGTAAAAACATTTATACATAAAAGGACACAAATCATAAGTATACAGCTCAATAAATATTCATAAATTAAATTCATTTATGCAACCAGCACCCAGATCAAGAAAGAGAACATTATCAGCACCCAAAAGCCCCTTTGTTCCTTTTTCCATTCACTATCCCTACAAGGGAACTGCTGTCCTAACTTCTAATGCCACTGACTTGCTTTGTCTGTTTGAACTTTATGAAAATGGAATCATTCAGAATATATTCTTCTATCTCTGCCTTCTTTTGCATAACACCTTGTTTGTGAGATTCATTTATATGGTTGAAGTTATAATTCTATTGCTGCATTTCTAATGTGCAAACAAAGCTCGCCCATAACTCACTTAACTTATTTTACCTGTCTGGCCCCTACTGGCAACTGAGTTCAGCACCCTAATCTGGATACAAATCTTTAAGAAATCTTTCCCTTTACAATTCTCTTAAAACCTCAAAATCCATTGGCCTTTCTGCAACTATTTAACTCCCTGGCTAGTGATTTAAATTTTCAAATGGCCCTCTTTGCTCATGCGCAGAGAAAGTTGCAAAGATCACTTTCCGATTTGATCCTTTTACCTAACACTGAACTCATTCCCCTCTATTACAAAGATGTCTGAAACATCTTGAATTGCCAGAGAAACGTAGGATTATCTGTTACCTGCCTGCTGTGCTGCTGTTTTCTGTGCTCTTGATGAAGAGGAAGCAGTGTTCAGATTTCAGTTTCTTTGTAAAACAGCCTAATACCAGTGTTTAGTGAGCAAAGGGTTAGATGTATTAAAATAACCCTTTTGGTCAATTCTAAATGATAAAATATTTTGCACCAAAGATGCATCCATCTTTAGGTACTGATACCACTTCATTTATTACTTAAGACTTTTCAGAAGGCGAATAAAACCAGTAATTCCTGAACATAAATTTATAATCTGTCCAGAAATTTAATAGTTAACAAAAAATCTTGTGTTAAGATACCCACGTATGGTATAAGAGTAACTTTAAGTGCTGTTTTGGAAAAATTAATGTGTTATGATTCAAAATATCATTTGGACAACAAAGAGAAAAAAAAATTGCATTTGCTATCAACTAAGAATAATTTCACCGGGAATCCTCTATTTCGTATTTTCTCTTGAGATTTTCAGTAGGCTTTTAAAGCAGATGCTGAGCTGGAAACTAATCCAAGAAATAAAGAAAGCCAAGGGGAAAAAACAATAATAATGGACAGTTGTACTTGATTGTTTCCATGGTCAGGGCATCCTCTTGAGTGGCAGATAATTCATCTTCTGTCAGTTTCCATTGCCTAGAGATCATTCTGAGCATTGTTATCAGCAAAACCTCCACAAAGTGAAGGATTTTCAAACAGGAAACCAGATGTGATGGGGTCAGGCCCTGCATGTGATGGGGATATTTGGGTTAATGATGATTGATGCCATATCACATTTCATAAAGTATACACTTGCCAAATCAGGTATTTCTGCCATCACAGGAGAGCAGTTTCTGAATGCCTTTATAGCAAAGCACCAAGGTCAAAGAGGAAAGAGTGGATGCAAAAAAGCCCACTGCCCTTACAGAAGTGGCATAATAAAATTGGGATAACCACATTGCATGCTGCATAGTATTTGCATTACAATCCTTTCTAAATGTCTGCTATTTATCTGGAGAATCTAAAATTCCAAATTTTCCATACCTATAACATGCATATTACTATTTTGTTCGGGGGAGGTATATATTTTACTTGTTTCTCTAACTTACTATATTAAATAAACTCTTAGCACCATTACTTTATCAAAATATATGATTAAAATGTGAAATACTAATTTTTACATTAATACATTTGGTGACTTGGGACAAAAACGTCACATAAAATATAAATGTGTGCCCAACGAGTACTCTCTTCTATTTCCTGGTACACATAAAGGTAGTGATTTTATTACTATTCCTGCTTTAGCAAAAAATAAGTTTTGATTTGTACATTTCAATATGGGCACATATTTACATGCTATAAAGGAATAATATACAAACATGCTCAAAGGGAGAAGGGCCCTCACCTTTAATCTTAGAAATAAATCTTTGCAAAACCATTATACTGTTGTTTTAGAGTTGGATGTTTTCCAAGAAAGGATAATGAATGTTAGAACTGTCTTAAAACAGTCCTGGAAAAGCTCAATAGTTATTATTAAGTTGATGTATTTACAAGACTCTAAAGCATTCTTTGTTTTCTATAGCTATTGGTATAATATCAACTTTTCCCAGATAAGCATATTTTAAAGAAGTTTACAGTCAGGACTGGTATAGAAGTCTACACAGCTGACTTTACAATTCTTTTTTTATAATCAAGGCCAGCCTTGTGGGAAGAAATTGAGAGAAGAAACAGTTGTCAATGATTAGGTGCTAAATAAAAAATATAACTTCATTGTCAATGATAGGGATTTATTTGATCTAATAAAATGTATAATTGTTATGATTAACTTTATGTGTCAATTTTATAGGCCATGGAGTACCCAGATATTTAGTTAAATATTACCTGGTATATCTGTAAAGGTGTTTCTGGATAAGATTAGCAGGTGTATCTGAAGACTGAATAAAGCAGAGTACCCTTTCCAGTGTGGGTAGGCCTCATCTCATCTGCTGAGGACCTCAACAGAACAAAAAAACAGAGGAAGAGAGAATTCTCTGCTACTATGTCTCTGCCTCTGTGCCTCTGTCTGTCTGTCTCTCTTGTGTGACTACTTGCGCTGTGACATCAATCTTCTCCTACCCTTGGACTAGGACTTAAAGCATCTGCTCTCCTGGTTGTCAGTCTTCAGCACTCAGAATGGAATTATATCACCAGTTCTCCTGGTTCTTAGGCCTTCGGATTCAGACTGGAATGATACTACTGACTCCTGGGTCTCCAATTTGCCACCTATATACCATGGGACTTCTCAGTCTCCATAATCCCAATTATGAGCCAATTCCTTATAGATGATATTTTATTTGTTGTATATGTAGGCCATATATATATATATATATATATATATATATATATATATATATATATATATATATACTCCGTTTCTTTCAGGAACTCTCACTAATACAGATTTTGGTACCAAGAATGGAACGTTTCTGTAACAAATAGATAAACATGTAGAAGCAGCGTTGGAACTGTGTAATGGGTAGAGGCTAAGAGAGTTTTGAAGTGCGCTCAAGAAATATGGATGTTGGGGCGCCTGGGTGGCTCAGTCGGTTAAGCGTCCGACTTCAGCTCAGGTCACGATCTCACGGTCCGTGAGTTCGAGCCCCGCGTCGGGCTTTGGGCTGATGATAGCCCAGAGCCTGGAGCCTGCTTCCAATTCTGTGTCTCCCTCTCTCTCTGACCCTCCCCCGTCCATGCTCTGTCTCTCTCTGTCTCAAAAATAAATAAACGTTAAAAAAAAAAATTTTAAAAAAAAAGGAAATATGGATGTTAACAGTGATTCTGGTAAAGTCTCATAGAAATGAGGAACAGGTTATTGGAAAGTGCAAGAAAGATGATTTTTGTTATAAAGTAGCAAAGAACTTGACTTAACTGTATTCTAGTGTTCTGTGGATAGAATATGTGTACAATGAAACCGGATATTTAGCTGAAGACAGAATTATTGTCCTTATAAGATAAGAAAGATTAGTGTCCTTAAGATGTGTGGGCTCTCCCTTGATCTCTCTCTCTCCCTCCCCTTCTCTGTCTCCTTCCATCCCCCTCTCCCTCCCATGTGAAGACACAGTAAGAAGATAGCAGCAGTCTATGAACCAGGAAGAAGGCTCTCATGAGACACAGAATCTGCTAGTGACTTGATCCTGAACTTCCCTGCCTCCAGAACTGTGAGAAATTTCTATTATTTATAAGCCTGTGGCATTTGTTATAGAGGCCTGAATGGACGAAGACACAGCCCAAGCTGACTCAGACAAAAGGAAAAATCCCACACAAAACCTCGATTACAAATAGGGACTGTTAACCACTTTTCTAAGTGATTAGAATACATAAGAACTAACATCAAGGAAGACTCACCAAGATCACAAAGATTAATTGTCAAAGCTCTTTGAGGCATCAGCCTTGGGTCCTTTCTCAGCCCTTAAAAAGAATACGCTAAACATTTAATGTATTTGGATCCTTCAAGCTAAGAATTCCAGGTAAATCCAGAGAGAGAGATCGCAATGAGGACAAGTAAAACAGGTAAGAACACAGAGGATTACTGCTCACATTTTCTTGTGAGAATTCTATCGAAATTCTGTGAATTCCTCTCTCAGAGACCTTATTTTTGGGGTATACTGGTTAAGAGAAGCAGACTTGATATCACGGCCTGGGGTCAGGGAACTGCCTAACTAACTAACCTGCTTAATACAACATAAACAGAACTCATTCCCTCTTTTTGGGTAGTGATAGTCAAATTAGATCTTAATCATATACCGCACAAGGATATTTTGGTGACATGTTTAAGGGCACATTTGCACACCTACTATTGGGACTAGAAATACAAAAAACTCTTTAAAATTGGCTCTCAAAAATGTCTGATAGAAATCCAAAGCACAAAAACAGCAAAGAAGAGTGTTCATAGCCTTCTGCCAGAAGCGCATGGGGGGAAAAAATGAGATTTTTACTTTCTCATTGCTCAGGGTTAAAGTGCTCCAACCTGAAGGGAACATGAGAAATGGAGAGAGGGGTTAGCATAGAACAGTAACCCTGAACATCATTCCCTCATGAAGGCTTCTCTTTTTCACAGTGACATCTTGGCACATCTTGGCACAGTGGCAAGCCTGATAGACACCACCACAAGTCACATTTGCTGAAGATGAGATTTTTTCCTTCTTTCAAATGAATTCTAAGATACCAGCCATTCTAAACAAAGAAGAGCTCTGCATAACTGTGTACAAAATCTAATAGTCTGGTACTTATGGTCTCAATCTAACCTAAGCCATATATTTGTTCATCATTTCCCAGGCAGGGCACATGATATGCTGTATGAAAGGCAAACTTTCAGCATTTTCAATCATAAATCAATAAATAATTGAATAAAAGGGCATTAGAGATGATGAGCTTCACAATTCAGATGGATGAAGATTAAGAACAGTAAGATATTCTATTTCTCTAGCTTTCATGCCATTCACGCACGCATAGCAAACCTTGAAACAATATTCCAAAGGACAGCATGTATATGGATTAAAAACCAGAAATATCAAATAGCTTATATGTATTATGCAAATATACAAGTTTTGTATAACTTTTGATTTTGTTCTTAAAACTAAAATTCTTTTTTATTAAACTATTATAGTAGACACATGGATAAAAATCAAAAGAAGTAGAAAAACTTATGATTAGAATTACTGGTTTTCTCCTTCCCTTCCACATCCTATGTTTAATTTTACTGCTCAGAATACACTGCTTTTAACAATTTTTGTTTTTATTTTTTTGTTTTCTGTCTGATACATTTTGATGAATAATACAATCATGCAACTGTTTTGTTTTTAATTTATCAGATTTAGACCTTATTCATTGCCTTTTTACTGAGCTATATGATAACATAACTCACTCATGCTATCACCCATTACCTCTCACCTTCCTCTCCCCAATAGAGTAATATTATTAGTTCTTCTATTTAGTTAACTTTATAATTAAATAATATACTTATAACCTTATTCTGTATTTTGAAAAATATTGACAATTGTTCTTGTAAAACAAGACTATGCATATCTCTCTTTTCCTCGTGACTTATCCTTCCCTACCTTTTAGCTTTTAATTTTCACCATCTCTACTTTTGTATTTCTAAATCTATCGTATTTAGTTTGTTCTCTAATTATACCCAATTCTTAATCTTTGTAGCTATGGATTGATTCTAAATGCTGCAAATCAATAAAGAGTAGTTATTGATAGATGTTTTATTCTCTGTACTTGACTCTGATGAGATTTTTCTCTTGCACAGCTTTTTTTAATGATTCTGCTTTTTCCTAGAGTTACCAGCTACTTAACTGTGTATGTATTCATTAAGCGTATCACCTTCTTAAGTTGTTCCAGATATTCAAGAGTAGCGTCAAATCTGTGGAATCCCATTTTTTTTTATCATCTACCTCCCACCAGATTATTACTTTAAGTGACATTCTAATTAAAAGTATAGAGAGGTTTACTTTCTGAGTCCTTCAATGCTAAACATAAAATTTTTCTGGTATAAAATTCTAGGTTTAAAATCATTTTCCATTGGATCTTTGAGCCATTTTCTGTTGCCAGTTTCATTCCCATTTCTTTTTTATCTATTTGTTCTTTATCTACAGAAGCTTTTAAGATCATATCTTTACCCTTAGTATTCTAAAATACCAGTGTCTATGGTTCTTTTTTTTTTACTCACCTGACTATACTTAACATGCCATCCTATTCTTATTTTATAGACTGCAGTATTTTCTGAAATCTTTGCAACTCAAGATATTTTTGTTTCTCTTTTGTTCCCTAAATTATCTGTTTCCTTTCATCATTTTTCTTGGTTTTTTTTTAGGCGTATTTACTTTGAGGGGGACTTGGGGAGGGGCAGAGGGAGAGGGAGAGAGAAAATCCCAAGCAGGCTCTGCACTGTCAGCTCAGAACGCCACATGGGGCTTGATCTCAGGAACCTGAGCCGAAATCAAGAGTCTGATGCTCAACCAACTGAGCCACAAAGTGCCCCTCATTATTTTTCTTTATTAAAAATATTTTTATATTGGTGTCTTGGATATCCAAGAATCTTAGCTGTTTTATTTATTTTATGCAAGAAATACCTCTTTAATTTCAACTTACTTAAAAATACAATTTTTTTCAAATGTGTAACATGACATTAATTACTATCTGTACACAAATAATGACCCTCCAATTTATATCTTCAGTCAGGATCCCTCCTCTCATCTCCAGAATCAGAGTAAAATTGCTCACTCAAATCACTACTTGATTTCTAATTGATGTCTCATTTTTTTCAATTTTTTTAATGTTTTTATTTATTTTTGAGACAGAGAGAGACAGAGCATGAGCAGGGGAGGGGCAGAGAGAGAGGGAGACACAGAATCTGAAGCAGGCTCCAGGCTCTGAGCTGTCAGCACGCGGGGCTTGAACTCATGGACCACGAGATCATGAACTGAGCCGAAGTCGGATGCTTAACCGACTGAGCCATCCAGGTGCCCCATTGATGTCTCATTCTTAACCTGTCCAAAAAAAATTTCTGACCATGTATCCCTATATCACCAAATTTTCTTCTCCCATATGTTCTCATCCTCCAGAGCTTAATCCAAAAGCTCTGGAATCTTCCTTAACACTTTCACAACCACCACCCAATCCATAAAAAAATTATCTCAGTTCTGAATATTTCTAAATATTTCCAGAATCCAGCTATAAGCCTCTCCAGTGCTGCCCTCCTGACCCAGGTCCTTATCATAACAATTTCAGATTATCTTTGCAGCCCCTTATTTGGTCTCCTTGCTTCCACCAATATTTCCTATGGCCTGTGCTCTGCAGAGCACTCAGAGTGACTATTTTAATAAGTCATATCATGTCCTGCTTCTGCTAAAAATTCTACAGGTATGCAAAAGTCCAAAAAATTGTTCCTTATCTGATGGCCTTCACATATACAGACTATGTGCTCTCTTATGCCCATCGACTTTTTTACTCACTCACTCTGCTTTACCACTGTGGCCTCCTTGCTGTTACATAAACATTTCAAGACCTTTCCCACCTCAGGGCATTTCTACTTGCTGTTCCCTTTGCTCTTTTTCCAGGTATCCTGATAGCTTTCTCTGTCACTTTTTCTGAGTGTCTGCTTAAATATAATCTTATCAGAGAAATTTAATCATTCCACCCTATAAATAGAAACCTCCCCTACCCCAGCATTTCCTACACCTGTAGCCAGACTTACTGTTTTCCTACAGGTGTTTACCAACACCCGACACAATCTGTAATAATTTTTTTTTTTTATTCCTCACCACCCCACCACTAGAATGTAAGATCTTTACTAGCAGCTCTTTTGGTTATTGTTGTTGTTGTTTTTCATTTTGCTAACTGCTCTTATCTCTAGCACTTACAAAAATACGTAGCACACAGTGAGAACTTATTCAACATGTGTTGAATCACTGAATGAAGGGCTATATGAATGAATAATGAGACAATATTAAATATGGTCATATATTAATGAAGAGATTTAGGAAAGCTTGACATGTTCTGACCTCAAAGAAGTTTAGAGAGGCTGACCCAATAAGCAAGGAGAAAGAGGCCTTGGGATGACAGTGATGAGTCAAGTGCAGGCTGATTGCTCTAGGATTTGTATTGCAGGTTGAAGAATTTTTAATTTTATTTTAAGGGAAATATTAAGCCATTAAAAGGTTTAAGCAAAAGACTAACATGCTCTAATTTTTACCAAAATTTTTATTTTGTCTTCTAAGTAAAATATAGAATAAAATGGAGCCAAGAGAAGAAGAGAGACCATCAATAAGACCATTGCCATAGTTTGAATGAGACAGGATGCCTTCTGGGACAAGAGTGGTGGCAGTTGGAGATGGAGAGTAAAGATAAATCTGGAATATATTTTGTAAGAATGAACAATAGGAATTACTAATCATTTGCATGTAGTGAGGGGAGGAATTTTGGCTTGGGTAATTGGGTATGTAGTGCTAGGGAACAAAATCGGAAAAACTAGAGGAAGAAAGGTTTGGGGCAGAAATCAAGCATTTGGTCTAGACGTAGTCAGTTTGAGATGCTTTTGATGGCTTACATATTCTCTCCATACATGAGAACTTGCTTCACCACTGTCCCCTATTAAAGTGGCCAGTGCCTCAGGCACCTGATTCTCTACCAAGCACCTCCCAACTAATAAAGTACAAGATCTCTCTAAGTTTTAGAATACTCCAGGCTACCTTTATTTGAAGGTTCTAGAACTCAACATGACAGGAAGTTAATACAGTCTGGCATAGATTTTGTAACTGAACTCAAAAGTGAGGCAATTCTATATGACTTAGCTCCTACTCTTCCTTTGACAGATGTCTCAGCAGGAAATCGGGCCTGAAAACAAAAGGTTGTTAGGAAGTTCATATTTTTTTTTAAAGAAGGTTAATTTTTTTAAGTTTATTTATTTATTTTGAAAGAGAGAGAGAGAGCGCACACAAGCAGGAGAGAGGGTAAGAGAGAATCCCAAGCAGGCTCCACACTGTCAGCACAGAGCCTGATGTGGGGCTCAATCCCATGAACCGTGAGATCATGACCTGAGCTGAAATCAAGAGTCAGGCTCTTAACTGACTGAGGCACCCAGGTGCCCCACAAGTCCATATTTAATTGCCTCCTCTGTTATGTCAGATAACCCTAAATTGATACCAAGAAATTAAATATTCCTTTTTATATGGTAAGGAAATAATGCAAGTATATAGGACAGCCAGCCACCATGAGGCAAATGAAGATCTGTCCATTGCCCACCAAATGGAAAGTCCTCCACCTTGAGTCTTTTCTGTCTTAACCCTCTAGGTTAAAACTGCCAAACTGTCTGGGGTCCAAAAAGTAGTTTGGGCAAGAGAAATAAATTTGAAAATTATGAGTTCAAAGGGAGCACTTAAATCTACAGGAAAAAGTAAATTATTTAGAGAGGATATATAAAAAGGTAAAGGAAAGAGACACGGAAGAGAGCTCTGGGCTTCACAGGGAGCCCTGTAAAGGAGACTGAACAGAAGTTGAAGAAAAAGGATGAGAACAGAAGAGTGTGCTAGAAACTAAGAGGAACCAATGCTTTTGATAAAGAGGAAATGGGCTTTTGTATCAATTCTGCTGAGAGGTTAGATAAAAGGATAGAAACAGTACGCAATATTGGTGATCGTGAAAAGAACAGATTCAGTGACATTATGAGGGAGGAAACAAAAATTACACTGGTTTAATGAGTGATTGGGGCAATAAGAGAGGGAAGATACCTTACATAGAAAATGCCTGCCAAAAAAATCGGATGTTAAAATGAGCAGAGAAATGCAGCCGTAGCCGGGAGAATGTGAAAGTGAATGAAATAACTATTAGCGAACCAAGAGGTCAGCAGAGAATGGACAGCACTGCGCAGCAAGCTGGACAGACCCTATCAGACAGTGTTGGCCAAGCAAATACTAAGCACACTGTGGAGCCATGGCCAGAGGAGACAATGAGATAGATCTGCTGGCAGAGTCCAGCATTAGGGGCTTCAAGGCTTTGGGCTCAGAAAATGTGCTCTAATAACCTAAGGTAACTTCCAGTCTTATTCTTCGGGGCAGTTAAGTATCATGTGAAGCATTACAGGACTCTGAGAGATCAGAGAACGATGCGTATGACCTTTAGTTACTCCAGTTTTTTTGCCACTGGTATTTGCTGATGTTTCTTTTTATTATTTTATTATTAAACCTCTTTGTGTGATACTATTTATATAGTCTTGTCATGTGCCTGGCACTGTCCCAAGTGCTTTACAAATATTAACTCATTAAATCCTCATTACAGCCTTATGAGGTGTGTGCTAGTATTATCTTTATTTTACAAACTGAGGCACAGAGAACTCGGTAAGGAAAGTAGTCTTTTCTTCAGAGGCCAGGATTTCAAGCTCTGCAGTAAGTTGGTCCCGTTTCATTTAAGTGCTTGTTTGCAAATGAGCATTGTTACAGTGTCAAGATGGAAAGCACTTCATGCAACTTCGGGATGAGTGATTCAAGCCAAGCGAAGAACACCCATTCCATTAATTAAATTCAGCCCTCTTGGGGACTTGTGGCATTGCTCACATGAAAGGTGTATGGGCAGGCTGTGCTGGCAATGCATCTCCATTATTCATTTTCCTTAACGTACATTAAAAGCAAGCACCTGGTTTAAAGGCTTAATTTTTAAAATTAATAGGTATGGCTAATGAAGAACTGATTACTGTTTTCATTTTGTTTCAATTTAGGGGACGAGATTTCTATCTGGTACCCTGACTCCTTTACATAGTTCTCCTCTAAGATGTCTCAAAAGAAGCATCTGTGAGAATTATTGCACCTCTGAAACCAGAAACTCATCATCCCCTCTCTGACAAGCTGATTCTTTTTCTCATGCCCACTGTACATGTTCCTTGACCTTAAAGTATCTTGATTCCTTTGTCCCTTAGTTTTTGCCCTATCGCACTGTTTCTAACCTTATCTCCTTACCTGTCCATCCTAAATCTGTGTATCGATTTACCCAACCTCTTGCCAGCACCCCCAATTTCTTTACCCTAATATGTTTTCAGTTCAGCATCCTGAAAAATGATCATTTAAATAAATCCAAACATCTTCATTCTCTCCTCTGCCACCAGACTTTTGAAAACCCAGCCATGTATATATGATCATGATATGGACTGATGATGCTACAAAGTCCCTGGCCATCACGCATGGAGGCTTTTATGGTTCAGGTCATCTCCCTTCCTCCCGATCTCCTCTCATTAATACATAGGCTGGACTCTACCTGACTTAACTGTAAATTCACATTACAATGAGGAATAAAGTACTTCATCCGCCTCATCACCATCACCATCACCTTCATCTCCACGTCAAAGGAAAAAGCACTGCTTCTCTTTCCCAAGGCACTTCTTTCAAAATGCTTTCTCTCTCATCTTTTCCAGCTGCCTCTAGAGTCTTACTCCAACCATTATTCAATTGTCCTGTACGGGCAACCTTTCTCATTCCATTAGCTCCTTCCTGTACATGGAATCCAAAATACAGTCAAATAAGGGACAAAACCAAAAATAAATGGAAAACCTCCTCCATCTCCCTGATCCCTTTCATCTGGTCTTTAACTGTACACATCATATATACCTTACCTATGAAAAGCTTTTAGAGGACTCACCGGTGTCAAACACAGTTCTAAGAACTTTACATACATTAACTCTATCCATACAACAACGCTGCGAGGGAAGCATTTTATTATTCTCATTTTGCAGGAGAAAAACTGAATCATAGCAAGTTTAAATACATTTTCCAGGGTCACACAGGAGCCTTTCCCATTGTCTGACTTATTAATAAATTTTACAATAAATTATAATAAATAAATGGGCAGTCACCTGTTAACTTTAATTGTTTCCAGGTTTTAAAAATTTAAGCAGACCACTTCTTTGAGGATTTTTTTAAATTTTCTTTTAGATATTTAGCATTTCTGCTTTCTTAGATTTTTCTGAGTACTATTTTTATATTTTATATTTCTATCATAATCTCAACTTTACTCATCCCTAATGACTTAAATTGTTAAAAAATAAACTGCAATTACATTTAAAAAACACAAATCTGAATATATTTTCACTCTTAATGAACTGAATATAAAAAAATGCTATTTTTCATATGTTATCCTGATAATTACTTTTAAATAATTTCAAAAGAACAATTAGGAAGTAGTTAGGAATATCAGCTTTAAATAAGAAATATTTAAATAAGCCCTAAATTTTTAATTTTAAAAAAGTTGATTAAATCTTACTAAATATCTTATAAAAATACAATTCATCACAATTTTGCATTTAATTTCAGTCTAGTTGCCAATGTAAAGCAACAATCAGTATTGTGTTTCATGAAAGTTATATCTAAACCTAGGTAAATACAAATTTAAGAGAAATATGAATATAAATTTAAGAGAAATACAAATATCTTAACCCTGTAAAATACTATAAGCCTTGCAACATATTCTGAATACCTGCTTTTTGTGTGTCTTCAGAAACACAATTAGAATGTGAAAAGTAACAAGAAAATAAATGCTCAGCACTACTGAGAAATGATACTATATTTTGCAAGCATTTGATAGATCAATTAATTTATCTTCTCTCTTACCCCTTCCCTGCTCTGATCCTCCCTTTAATCTGAAGCAATGCCTATTTCCAATGCCATCTGTGGCATAGCCTGCAACTTTTACAGCATTTGGACACAGTTGCCTTTGCAAGTAATGAAGAAAAGTATTACCCTGGGGCAGGAGTAATACTAGTCCAGAGAGCAGACATTTGGGATAATAGGGTTATAAGTGTTGAGTGCTAAATTCAAAGTGAAGAAAAAAACCTAGGTGTTTTTTTTTTTAATTGATGTGGACCTGTATTTAAGACATTTTAGGTCTTCCAAAGTACAGGGCCCTGGGCAAGGGCCACTTTTGCCTAGATCTAAGGGAGCCTTGCTCAAGACAGAAACTAAGTTAAGTTGTAGAAAAACAATGACACATTTATTGCATACCAGGTCCTGGCTTGAAAATATATCCAGTACATACCGCTGTAAATTGCTCATACTTCATAAACCTTTATTGACAAATTTTACTAAAGATTCTTTCTTACTAAACTGGAAGCTTACTCAAAACTAGAATTGGGTTTCAACTGATTACTGTAGTCCTTCCTAATAAAGAGCCCATCTTCTGGCACACACCAGGAAATACTGCTGTAAGTGGGGCACTGTTTCTAAGAAGGTTAAACTGGGATCAAGCACATATATACGATGAAAATGCTGAGGGCAAAAATACCCCCAAGTGATTTAAATGAGAGTATTTCAAAAGATAATTAGATAGCGAATCCGAAGATTGCTACTAATGTAGTAAGTACATTTTTCCTTCTCTTCTCACGTTTTTCTTTTTGAATGAGCAATTTCCAATAGTAAATGTAGAAAACCAAGAGCTCTTTGACCATTAAATTTTTCTGATAGCTATTACTTGTATACAGTTGATATACAAGGAAAAATGTTGCTATTAAACTAAATTTTAAGTAAAAGCACATTATAGGAGAAATAAGACCCTCCAGAGTATAATTTTATGAGACCATTATTGCACGGTAGCTTGGGCAGTTGAACTCACATGAAACAAATGGGCTCCATAAAACAAGTCCCAAAGTGGCCTATTGCTTAATTAAATTCATATACAAAGCATCCCTCTGCCTTGACATGTGTACATACATATATTAGATATATTTTAAAATTCAGTCTGAAAAATATGACCTCATAAAGATGCAAAGGTTTAGACACCACTTCAAAGCCAAAGAACTTCTTGAAGCAATATTTTACATGGAACTGTGACTTTTAAAATAATTGCTTTTTTTTCTTAGCATAGTGAGGACAGTTTGATGTATACAATATGTGTAAGCTTTCTGTCTATAAAGATATGCCATAATCTATATGAAATGCCTATACTGAATGCAAGTACTGCTAATTCTTTCTTCTATTTCATCAAAATGAAGGTATGTCTAGAGAAGTCTGGGTGTGCATAGGAAGAAACACATTTACAAGATCCATGGCGTAATCCTTCAACTGAAATGTGTCTACCTAGAAGAATGTTAATTTAATGAATGCAAATAAATTAAGACATTTTTTTTTGCCTTGAATATAAAATTGTTTTACCACAATGTATTACTCTACTCTTCTGTTTCATGAACCACCTACATGTGGGTAACAGCCCTCCAGGAGCAGAATGCCGTCCAGTCTGTTCAATAGCCTAAAAACATCCTAAAGCCATCTGGTAGTAAATGTGTTCAGGGAAGATGGAAACAAGGGAGTAAAATGCAGAGACATTATTCAAAACATGTTACTAATTGATTATAAGATTTTATGTCCACAAATGTTCTATAAGTTTCAAAATTTCACAATAAATAATCTGGAATGAATAATTTTACTCTCTCAGTTTTTACCTACTCTTTTGGGAAATTCCTTAACAATGGCTATCTAACTAGTACCCCAAAGAAGAAGGGAAAACAATGCATAAAATCTAGACAAGTACATGCAGGTGATTCTCAAAAATAGAAAATAAATCAGATCAGTTTTAAATGCATAGGCAAGATATCTATATTTGGGTAAAATTCTTTGGACTTACAAACAGAAAAATGAGGAGAGCTTTATACTGGTGTGAATAATTATTGTGCCTAGACACTGAAAATGTCCTGCTTAAGAACAACAACAATCATAAGAATCACTACTTCTGTAGTACTCATGGGACACCAGGCACTATGTGAAGCATTTTACACTGGTTACCTTACTCTAATCCTCACAACACCTCTATGGAAGTATTGTTAAAGATAAAGAAACTAAGGCACAAAGACATTAGGCAATTTGCATAAAATCACAGTTAGTAAATGGCAGGGTTGAAATTCCCTTTTTCTGCTGACATGAAATCTCATCCTTTTAACTCTAACCACCATGCTGCCAACTTTAAGAGGAAGTCATGATCTGGCCACAGAGAGAGCTTGACGGTGCACTTTCAGAACCTCTTAGAGACAACTTTACATTCAGGCCACTGACAAGGAAAACAACAGGTTAGAGATACATCCCAAACAGTCACCTCACCAAAGGTAACTGCATGAGGCAACCATGTGTCCAACCCTACAGTTGTAAAGAAAGATTTATGTAAAAGAAGAGGTTTATGTTTGGAAACAGTAGGTGTCTTCCTGAGTCATTTATATTCACGGAGGATAAGCACACAGTCTTTTCTCTGGACCAATCCTCTCAAGGTGTGTGACAACTAAGGAGAGGGGTCACAGAACATGTACTTTGTGCTATCCAGCAAATAAGCCTGAACAGATGGTGTGAGACTCCAACAGCAGAAAGGCTGAGTGAGCTCCCTGTCTGAATAAAGAGCATGTGTGAGCTGTCATGGCCCTACTTATCACTTCCACCTCAGTCACCCTCTTGACAAATGCCATAGCTAAAGAGTATGGGGCAGACCTTGAGTGTAAGAGCAGATATTACTATTGTCTTGCAAAAGAAATGCACCCCATACTCAAAATAAAGCATAGAGAATAGTAGATAATGTTTACCAAGCATGCACAAGACTCTAGGTACTTGACAAGGAAATGTAATGTTTACTTTGTCAGGATACATAATCGTAATGAGGCCAGAGGGTCGATTTGTTGCACCTACTTCAAAACATCACACTTCACCAAATACAGAGGTGTTACATGTTATCCACATAGTTATGAATGACCCTAATGAGATTAAAAGAGTCTTCAGCCCTCTTTGCAATTACTTCCATGGAAGATTTGGTTGGGGGTGGGGGGTGGGGGGGGGAGCAGGGAACACAGGGATCTGTTTTCCAGTTTGCAACTGAAAAATGTTATTCAAAATATTTATAACAAGGGTAACAAGAGGATACCTAAATTCTGTGTCATCATAGTTTTGTCTCTGGTACTATTTTGTCATTTTTAGCAAGAAAAGAAACCATGTAACTTAGTGTCACCAGCTAGACTCCACGACCTGACCTTTACTGCCCATCTGCTTGTATTCACCCTTGGTCCCACATTTTTCCTTAAGCTCCTCTTTCCAGCTTATCTCTTAACTCAGGCAAATGGAAAGCTAAACCACCCCTCGAGCTTAAGGGCTGTCTTGACAAGGACCTCCAGCTAGCCCAGACCACTCAGATCAGTTTGAGCAGAACACTTGACTCACATCTGCGTAGATGGATCATGGAGTGACTTCTAGAATGACCAACAACTACCTTTATGTCACTATAATATTAAAATCTCCGCCCAAGGAAGCTCAGCCTCATTTACATAACATGTGATGGATGTATATGTATGTTTCCCTAAGGAACTTGTTTGTGTAGCCTTCTCCCCACCTCCACATATGATGACAAGGCTTCCCTATCCAGTTATCATAACCCTAAATGAAAGGAACCCATCCAGGGTTCCTGGGGAGTCACAGCTTTGGAAGTTATTCCCTGTGATTTCCTTATTCCCTTCAGATAAACCTTTCTTTGTGCGACAACTCAACCTGGTACACTTTCTGATTTACCAAGGAGCCAACTCCTGTTGGTTTAGCTACCATAGTAGGGTTATTTATGCACCTTAGGAGTTTAAATTAATCTTTCAGGAAGGATAGAATCTTTTACGAACTCAGCGAAGGGATGTGGCACTGATGCTTTCAACTATTTTTGCTGGCATGGTTCCATAATTTTGAGATTTTTGACGATGTTTTAAATATTTTCAAATAAAAGGCTCTTTTGATGTGTAAAACTCTTGAATTTTACCCCTTGATTTTTTTTCAAGGGGACTCATTTTTTTAAGGTTTTTTTGTTTTGTTTTATTTTGTTTTGTTTTGGTTTTGTTTTTGCAATCTCTATACCCAATTTAGGGCTCTCAAACTGACAGCCCTGAGATCAAGTGTCCCATGCTCTTCCGACCAAGCCAGCCAGGCACCGCTCAAGGGACCTGATTTTAAGATCTACATTTTCAGCAAATATTTATCAAATGCCACAAAACACAAGGTATTTTTCTGTGGAGTCTCAGAAGACATAAATATATATAAGACACAGATATTCTTGACTTCAAAGAGAACTTATTGTCAACTAACAAAGGTAAAAAAATAACCAAAGCTATAATGCTAAACAGCCCAAGGGAAGTGCCATTTGAGTGATAGAAACTAAATGCCTAAGAGAACTTCAGAGTTTCAATTTGGCTTCAGAACTTTTGAATGACCTTATAAATTGTGACTGTGGCCAAATTCAAAGTACTTGAAATAAGGAAGACTCTTTGTTTTAAAGGTCCTATAATGTAAATTTCTTGGTGTTCTAGTGCTACCAGGATCCTCCCTGGCTCAATCCACCTGATAATAAAAGAAACCAGCCAGTAAACTGTTTACTATTAAATAACTTTGACTCAGTTATATTGTAATGTTATCATTGTCTTTTGCCAAAACACCAAATACTCACTCGATATTAAGAGAATGTCTCTCTTCATATGTTTGAGTATTTTTGTGAATTAAAGGCGTAAAGAATATTTAAGTTGCAAGAAAATTCACAAAGAAAAACGCTAATTCTATAGATTAAATGAGGAAACCCAGGCAAGTGAAGTGAACCATAAACAGAAAGAAGATTAGAACTTGGGTTTCCTAATTTCTTAATCCAGTGTTATTTTTATCATATTGTTCTGATTAATTATTAAGTTTTCAAATTCATTCAGTCCTTGCAAATGCTGTCTATAGGTATTTTTGCTCTGATCATCTTTGACTTTTTTTAACATAGTTTTACAAGTTATGTGTGTATATCTAAGATAGAAAAACTTGAGTTCAGAATTCTTAAAGGAATTAAAGCATAAAGCAACTTGACAAAAAACAATAGCTGCTTTTGAGTCACATTTTATGAAGCACACAAATCAATATGAGACTTGATGTCTTACCATTTTTAGATTTTGAAAGATGAATGCCATAGAATGACAGGGACTGAATCTGACTGTATTGTTGATGCTAATTTGGAGATCCTCAACTGTCTACCTTACCTTTGAAACACCCCTGAAGCTTCCATTTCATTTACAAATGAAAATCGTCTGTCAAGTTGACTCCCTCAATCTGTTCTTACTCAATTGAAAGCCAAACTATGCTAATCTCTCTCATGACATTCTGTGGCATGCTATTCTTTTCATTCATGAAAATTTCTCATGGCAATATGATGATTTGAAGTCTTATATATGTATCTAGGTATGTATGTGTTCATTAGTTTAATATCTTCATCTGACACACTGTAAGCCACGTGAAATTAGTCAAATGTGCATCAATTTCCTACTGCCACCAGTGGTTATTCAGTAAATATCTTTTGAATGACCAAAGGATAAATGATTGGGTAACCATCTGAATTTGAAAATTGATAGATATTCTTAAATTTTAGCTAGACAATTAATAAAGGGGGAGTAGTACTGTATTACACACAATAAATATTATTTTAAGTCTATTACTACTTGGATTAGGCAGGGTCATTTGAGGTCCAAATGATAAAACCCTACCCAAATTCATTTAAGCAAAATTGAGAGTTTATTAACAAAACTGGAAGACCCAGGGTTGCCATTGATGTAAGGTAAGATTTGATCCTGTCTCTAATGTGTGGCACTAGAATGAATACTCAAAAAAAATCAGGGATATTTGTTTGTTCAATGATGTATCCCAAGTTCCTATGTCAGTCCTTGTCACAAATTATATGCTCAATAAATACTAGTTGAATAAATGAATGATCAATCTCTGTCTCTTAGACAAACTTTCCTATCTGACAGTGTGGAAGGCAGAATAATCACCCCCAAAGATAACCATACCCTATTCATGAGGACCTGTGAATATGTTACCTGACACAGCAGAATGAACTTTAGAGATATGCTTCACATTAGAACCTTATTTGATGGGCCCAATCTAATCACATATATTCTTAAAGATCAAAGGATCTTTCCCAATAATAGAGAGAAATATGACCATTGAAAAGGAGGCAAAGAGATATGTTTTGAAGACATGATCTGCTGTTGCTGGCTTTGTAGACTCATGGTTGGGGGACATTGGGGCCATGTGGTTGGTTGCAAGGCCATGAGACAGAAGAGGAATAGTTTGTAAAGGAAGCAGTAGGTTATGTTACCAGAAGTAAGGAAGGGAAAACTTCAAGGTTCTTGACATGTTATAGGGAAGGCAGAATTTCTACATGAAATAGGACAGAATGCAAACAAAGGCCAAAATACTTGCTACACATAATAACAACTATATAATCCTAAGAAGGAAAGAAATGTCATTAGCCCAAAATGTTACCGAAGCACACAGAGTAAGAAAACCTAAAATGTCTTTTAAAGATGATGGGAGAACAAAATGGAATCATAGTGTGGAGAGGATCTTCTAATTAGAGATTGTAATAAAAGTGTGGCTATCATGGAAAATGTGAAGAGACAAGGCAATTTTGAATGGAATGGGGACTTTTTATGGCAAAAGTCTTCAAAATGTTAAGAAGGATAAATGAGAAACAGAATGAAGGTATCAAGGTATTAAAGTTTTAAAAATTGTCCATAAATGTGAAAGAGATTATTTTTATAAGAGTATGTTATAAAGTAAAAACATATTTTACTCTATGACTTCACTACATACTGAAGCCAGAAAATGTTTGTTTTCTAATTTTGGATATCTCTTAAAAATTTTTACTGAAACGCTATTATCCAAAAAATATGAATGTTCCAAACTGCAGCAATATATGCTTCCCTGTGTGGATCCAACATTATGATCATAGAAATTCAAAGAAGCAACCTTTGCTATTGAGGCAGGATTAGAAAATCCACTGTAGAAAGGTCTGAAAGACTTAAGGGAATCAATGTAATTAAAGAGAAATGTTGATATTAAGCCTATAAAACATATGAATCATCCTTTTGCTTCCTAGGATGATTCTTCATGTCATCTGATATTTAATCCTTCTTTTCTTTTCTTCTTCAGGGAGAAAAATGTAGCTGGAGTGACAGCTTCCAATTTGCCACCAACAAAATTATCAGCATGTTCCATCAACTATGCACCATCAATCCCTCTCTCTCTATGAGGTATTTCCCCCAAGCATTTAAAAGGTATTCTGCTCTCTAATTTTACTTAAGAACATGACTAAGTTAAATCTTCTTGAAGTCTCCCTCCACCTACTGTCTAGTTCTCCTTTCCATTGCAGGCAAACACCTTTATAAACGAATCCTCATTTCCTGTTTAGCCCTCAATTTGCTGCACTGTGCCTTTGCTTCCAACCTTCCAAAAAAAACTGTTCATGATGAAGGTACAAAGATCTCCATTCCTCCTGTTAGTTTGCATTTATTTCTTCTCATCCACGTCTCTGCTTGAAATAACCTCCACACAGAATTCTTCAGTGCTTCTTGATCTTTGCCCCATCTTTCCCATCCTAATGCAAAGAGATCTTTTTCTTAACAGCTCCCATATGGTTTGGGCTTCAGTTTCCTTCATTACCCACTCTTTTAACCTTCTTCCCATGTGGTCTTTATTTGCTTCCATAACTTCAGTTACTATGTGTTCCCTGATGACTTTAAAATGTATCCTTCTACCTGAAACTCCTGTCTTGAGTTCCAAGGAAATGTCTCAGGTATTCTACTGATGCCTCCCCATGGAGACATCTGAAACTAAATAATATATCTTCTCTCTTCTCCTAGGTATGCCCCGTGCCTTTAATTTATATTTACTAATTCCTCATTCATGTCACCACCCACTTCTTTAGTCCTGCTTGACCCTCAGGCATCATGCCTTTTCAGTTCTACCTCCTCAAGAGCTCGGAACTGCAGCCATTTTTCTCTACTCCTGCTAACAATGGTTATTCCTTAGGCTTTCATTATATCCCACCTGGATTCTTGCCACAGACTTCTCACTGGTGTCCTTGCCTGTCGTCTTGTCCACACCCCTCATAAACTTGCCATATTGGTTATTAGATTGACAACTTAAAAATTCAAGATAACATAATATAAAAGGCCCATCATGGTACTTTCCTTATGCTTCACCCCCATTGCTGTTGAGCACATGCCCTGTGCCTTCATTAATCTCTGTGCCTTCTGCAGACTGCTTCCACTCTCTCTCATGTCATCCTCCATCATTTCCTCTTGGGCTGGCTAACCCTTATTTGTCTTTCACACCCCAACTGAAATCTTGCTTCCTGCAAGTTTCCTTTTCTGACTCCTCCCTGCCCCCAACACCCAAAGCTACATTAGGTGGCACCCCAGTGTATTCCCACAGCTTCCTCCCCTTCTTGTCACAGGCTTCTTGTACTCAAATTAAACACAATATTAAAATTATTATTTACTTGCTATCACCCAGTATCAGTAAGGTTATTCTAGTTGCTAAGTAAACCAGCCCAAAATGTCAGCATGTTAACAATAAATGTTTATTTCTCATTCTTAAACTTCCTGTCAAGGAAAAAAACTCGGTCTGGGACAAAAGTAACAGAAGCTATTTATTTATAAACATGGGCAAGAGAACCCATGTGCCATCACTTTTATTTCATCAGAGGATCAAAGGTGTCAGAAAGGAAAGTAAATTTTAAAGACTATATAGAAGAATACAAGTGTTCTATTAAAATGATATCTTTGAAAGTGGGGGAGACTCTCTAATTGGTCTCCAGATATAGTTGGCAGACAGGTTGGGTGGAGGGGACAAGTGAATAATTTCTGGGCATTTCAAAAGAGGAAATGTTGCTCAGTATTAAGCTCAAAGGGTGTGTGTGTGTGTGTGTGTGTGTGTGTGTGTGTGTGTGTGTCTGGCCATTTCTTCTTTAAAATATTTTAAATCTTTATTTATTTTTTAGAGAGAGAGAGAGAGAGAGAGAAGGAACAGAGAGAGGGAAGACACAGAATCTGAAGCAGGCTCCAGACTCTGAGCTTTTAACTCAGAGTCCAACATGGGACTCAAACTCACAAACCACGAGTTCATGACCTGAGCCAAAGTCAGACACTTAACCAACTGAGCCACACAAGCACCCCCTGGCCATTTCTTCTAACAAGTGGATGTTGATGGGTTGCCTTCTTGTGGCCATACTCTCATCATGGCCTTTAGTGGGGTGGTTGCCATGGCAGGAAAGTTCTAAGACCCAGCACAATTTTCCTGGTCATTGGGTGGCTTTCTCCCATGTGGTGATTGGTATTCTGGGCTTCTTCTTTTTATGGCCCTGCCATCCTCAAGGTTTATATGAGCAGATAAAAAACAAATGAAACTATACTTCTCACAAATTCCAAACAGGAACTAATAAACACCACTTTTGTTCATGTTCCATAGGCAAAATCTTGTCCTGTGGCCATGCCTGGACACTGAAGGGCCTGGGAAATGTAGCCCTCATTGGGCAGCTCCCTCCCAGGGACTTCTTCACACTACGAAGGCAGAACAGAAACTCCAGATAAAAGCCCCTAGCTACCATCTCTACTGCACATCCCCACCAGATTTTGAATTGTAAAAAGAAAAAAACAAAAACAAAACAAAACACTATTTCTATTGCTTTGCAAAGGCAGAATGCCACACATTTGTTGCTCAAAAACAAAATGGTTGAATGTTTAAATCAATAAATGTTGGAATGGCTGTCATCTGAAAACTCTGAATCACTAAAATTGCTTCCTTCTATTCCTAAAGATTTACTCAAACAAATTATGGTTAATAATGAAAAAAAACATATAATCTATAAATATAAAGCATCATTCTGAAAGCTAATATTGAATATCTCTGTACTTGCAAAAAATGAAAATGAATCTAAGAAGCACTATAGGTGTAATACATAGCAAATAAACTAATAGCAGTATTTTAAACAGTAAAAATCAATATGACAAATAAGTTACAAGAGAAAAGTGCTAAAAACCCTTTCCAAAGAAATCTTCCTAATATTTTGAGAAGGGAATTCAGAAAGGTCACAGATTTGATTTTAATTATTAACTAAAAGTAGGTTTTTATATAGTATTTGGATATAATCTTTGAAGCACAAGATCATTCTTAACAATCTGTTCTATTTGTCACTTGAAGATATTTCTAAAATAAAATTTTCAAAAATAAAGTATGAAATAATTATCAGCACATCACCTAGTGAAAAATAGAATAAACAACTTTCCAATTAGTTTTAGAGGTATTCAGGAATGAATTATCCTCTGCTTTCAGGTATTCATGAATAATTCAAATTCTGCCGTCAGTAGACCTAATTAGCAATTATCCAAACTATTTCTAAATTATCTGTTTTGAAGCTACCTGTGTTGCAACTAGATTTATTTCTGATATAATTATTAACCCCATCTGTGTTGGTCTTATCCCTCTTTCTGTTTCTGGTAATGGAACAGGCATCTCCAGATAGCAAAAACCCTACAGTTTATTAATGTACCATTACCAATTAGCCCCTCTAGTACTAAGAAACTGACATCATATACCATACAGAGAGAGATTTTTAAGACCTTTATAAATGCTATGTTGTACTGATTTAACTGCCTAACCACAGGGAGAGAAAGCTGACTTTAAAAGGAACAAATAAACCCTAGAATAGGTATGATGGAAGGATAGTGAGGCAAAAAGGACTTATTCAGGGATGGAGTGAAATATACTGAAATGGTTTTAGAGCCGCCCTGCCCATGTGAACTCCTTGCCATGTGAACCTTGAAAGTAATTCAACACATTCAGAAGTAACAAGGTACAAAAAGGAAAATTCATTAGTTTAATGCCACATCATAATGTTAGAGATTATGTTTGTTTTCTTTTTATTTTAAATCGCAGTACATCTCATGGTGTATATTCCTTAGCAACACTATTTGAACTTATAAATATATCATCTGCCACCTCCCCCACCCAAAAACAAAAAACCAAAGCTTACAAAATAAATTTTTACATTCTTACCCCAAAATAAAATCTGCAACCTAAAAATTTCTAAGTTTTGGGATAAAACAAAACCTAAGAGAAAACTATAATTGTGATGCAGAACATATTTCAATAATGGTTGCAAGTGCATCATATATTCTGGGATGAAGATTCTAATTAATCATAGACATATTCCCTGATTCATTCTAATTATTTCTAGATTTAGATGAGACTATATCACCTTTTTATTCGTCTTATTTTTTTTTTTTTTTACTGAAAGCTTTTAGAGATTATAACACTCTATGCAATTCTTTCAAAATAATCAGAAGCATTTAGTTTTAACTTGAAGGAGTACATTATAAAATTTTATTTCACAATTGCTATTTTTCCCCAATAATTGCTTTTGCTATTACTGTCATTAATAACTTTCTTCATCTCCATACTCATGCAAATTAATTTAAAAGAAAAAAACTCTATTTCCTTCTTTAGTCTTTTTTCTTTAAATCTAGATTTTGCCAACAACTGAGAAGAATAAAAGATGTGATAGGCTTGTGGTCATTTCTTGGGTCTTTGCCTGCTTAACATTTTTACTTCACAGTGTTTTTCTCTCTGTTTTGTTCTTTCTCTTGGAAGTATTTATAGAAACTCTTCTTATTTCCTTTGAGACCCTTAGCTACATTATTTCATTTTGCTTCCTTGACTCTCTTATTGTGTGCCTCCATTTCTTGATGGCTAGCTTATATCTATTCTTTTCAATCTTCCCTCTTTTCCATTTCCTGTAAAGTTCTATTTTGTATTTCAGCGCTTAGAGAAACCCACCCTCACCCACAGATATTTTTTAATCTTCTCTGTATTTTTAACCTATATTGGAATAGCTGTTGAGCTTTCCATGCTGAGCTCATCTTAAAACTCATTTCTTCTCCTTTTTCCCTCACCCTAGCAGTCAGCCACTGACTTCATTTGAACCGATTATGTTGCTCTATATTGTCATAAAAAACTCTTCAACTTTAGCCACTATTCATTATATTAGGGACACTGAACAGTTATTTAACAATTTTAAGGGGTTTATTGATCTGAAAACAAAATGGGACATTTTATACTTGTCTCCATGGTGTTGAACAAATAAGTAAATGGGTAATACAGTATCATTTTATAGTAAGTCCTCCTGGGTCATTGAGATAGGACTGGCCTCCCCGAGCTAAAACAACAGGAAGTTCAGATGATCTCTTTGTAAACTACTGCTGATTAGTTGATGAATATAATGGACAAACTATGACAGTAGGCACCACTACCATGGCCAACCCCAGGTTCACTTATCCTAAAGTTATTCTGTATTAAAATCCTCCTGGGACTCAAAAAAATTATTATAGTAACCTTAGCACCAAAGTATATTTTTGAATTCTCAAATGGTACGTTATATTTTTAAATATAGCCACGGATCCCTAGAAGATAATGTCACATGAACAGCTAACCTAAACATCAGAATTTCAAGTTAAAAAATCCTTTTGTTAAACCTACAGACATATATTTTCAGACAAAAATCTATTGAATGTCTGTGACTAGTTTTGAAAATCTAAGAAATAACCTGAACTCTGGCAAGTTTTATTAACCAAAATCCACCTTCAGATGTTAAGACCTGTTCCTGCCCAGACTTTTAAGGATGTTGTCCCAGTAATCCATTGTGTGCTCTTAAATAAATGAGCTAAATTCAATGAAATTAAACTAAAACCTCTATCTTCCAAATGCAAAAGAAATATAGAGACGATATAAAAGACATTGTAACTATAGATTGCTTATGAACCATCAGGTTGGCACATTTATAAACAAGGGCAAATATTACCTCAGTTCATTTGACCGGCACCAGTTGAAGAAGGAACAGAAATTAAATCTTAGTTTCAGTGTGGCTATTTAGAAACATCAATTTGAATCAGTCTATATATAGCCTATATAGACCTTTTACATTTTTGTATCAGATGTGTTCAAACATCTGAATAGCTAAAAAGCAAATAAGTGATCAAGTATAAAGTCAAGCAGTCTCTCATAGGAGGTAGAGGAAGAAAAATCACCTTTCAGAACCTGGAAACAAGACTGCCTGCTAAAGGATCACTCTGTCCCCTCCCTGCCCAAGTAGAAAGGAGGGGGCATTCTCCATATGCATCTGTAAATAAATGACATATAAACTTAGTCATGAATAAAAGAAAAAGGACAACTTTTTGTACCATGAAGAAAGGGTGAAAGTAAAATATCATCAACATTAAGTGGATTTTTTTCTTTTTTTATAGATTTTACATTTTAAACACATATGTCATGACATTTTAATGTAGCAGTCTGAAATGGAGAAATAGCACATTGATTTTGTGCCCCAGAGAAAAATAAACAATAGCACTTTCAAAAAAGGTTTTGGCCTGAGATTCTCTTGAACCATATAAAGGACATTTATCCCCAAACTGAATGACATTAGTAATGGTTGCACTTCCTTGACTACCCTTTCCATCTAAAAATTCTAGTTTGATCTGTCAGTGAGGTGACCATAGTGCCCAAGCTGTAATATAATGCACTGATGAAAAATTACTATAAATTCAAATTGATGTTAAGAATACCACCATATCCAGAATACCATGCATCAATACAGAATTAATAAAGAAAGATTGACTTATATCTTTCATGTGTTTAGCTATAAAATCAGCAATTTTCAGAGAAAGTTTTAATGAGAGTCATAAAAATATGTATATCCAAGTAGCATATATGTTGAATTTTTTTCCTACCTGAAATTCTTTTCCTTTTTGTTTTCAGTTTGTCGAAGACAGACTCTGTGTGATGATTCTCAGTAGTCCTAAAGTTAAATGAAAGACAATGCTTTTGTCAGTATCAAACTAAACGTTAAAGAGGTATAAAACATGTATATTCTACTTTTGACATAGGTAAAATCTATTCATGGTGATATGAGTTGCATTTGGCCACAGAGGAATTATTTAACTTTTCCTCTGTTTAAATACTGTCATCTGAAGATTCTGTTTGTTGACACATGGTATGTGAGGTCCACTGGGCATAGAGGAAGTAAAATAATTATTTGTAAACTTTTCTTTTATGAAACACACAACTTCACCAGAAGATATATATTGGCATCTCATTAAAATACTCTAATTGAGATGTATGATGCAAGACTGATCTTTAGACGAAATTATAATAAGTTAATATTCTTCTGAAGTCAGATTTGCAGAATCGAGTATAATATAAGCCTCGAGCATATATAAACAAGTTGTTTGACTTAGAAAATATCAACTCAAATGCCATTTTGACAATGAGAAACTCCCATTCACCATTTTTTTAATTACAAATGAATGAAAGCTTCTTTACTCACTTCTATTTTTTCTTGAGTCACAGTAGAAACCTCAAGTGTGGTAAGCCTTAAAGATAAAACCCAGGATGGAACATCCTCTTTGCCTCTGGAAAACATAGGGAAGACTACATGGCCAGTTCCCACCTGACATAGGAAGAGAAGGGCCAAATAAAGAGAAGAGAACTCCTTTCAAAGATATGAAGGTGTTTTTGGTCCTTTGCATGCAGTGCTTTAAAAGATGGGAGCAAATTTGGTAGGCATGCCTACAATGACCAATGCCATCATTTGCTCTGGACTCCACCCATTTTTACTGAGTAAACTGTCCATATGGACAGTCATTTCTAACTGAGTACTATCCCATACTCTGATGCCACAGAGGCCTTCAAAACAACTGTGTATTTTTATTTCTATTTTTATAAGACTTCTTGGGGAAGCTTAAGTGGTAATTTGAAATTTCTTATTACACGATGCTTCAGAGTTTAAGATTCAAGATGATGACAACTTACATCAGCTGGCATTAGAGCTATCCAAAATTAGTTTTTTAATAATTTTTTTAATATTTATTTATTTTTGAGAGGGACAGAGACAGAATGCGAGTGGGTTGGGGCAGAGAGAGAGGGAGGCACAGAATCTGAAGCAGGCTCCAGGTTCCGAGCTGTCAGCACAGACAGAGCCTGACGTGGGGCTCAAACTCACCAGCTGTGAGATCATGACCTGAGCAGAAGTCGGACGCTCAACTGACTGAGACACCCAGGTGCCCCTCCAAAATTATTTTTAATCTATAGATTTTTTGCAAACAAACTAATAGGATGAAATTTGTTAGCCTTACACCCCTACTGAAGCTCATTTTATATTTCACATTCAAGAATCTGAACATCTCAGAAATGACAGTACAAATCACACATTCAGCAGTAATCAAATTCATTTTCAGTATAGGCAAGCCTTTTCCAAAGACCAAGTAATTTGATGTAAATACCCTGCCTTTCAAATTGGAGACAGACTGGGGGGTTCCGGAAGATGGCGGCGTAGGAGGACGCGGGGCTCACAGCGCGTCCTGCCGATCACTTAGATTCCACCTACACCTGCCTAAAGAACCCAGAAAACCGCCAGAGGATTAGCAGAAGGGAGTCTCCGGAGTCAAGCGCAGACCAGAGGCCCACGGAAGAGGGTAGGAAGGGCGGCGAGGCGGTGCGCGCTCCACGGACTGGCGGGAGGGAGCCGGGGCGGAGGGGCGGCTCGCCGGCCAAGCAGAGCCCCCTAGTCTGGCTGGCAAAAGCGGAGGGGCCGGACGGACTGTGTTCCGAAAGCAAGCGCGACTTAGCGTCTGGGAGGTCATAAGTTAACAGCTCTGCTCGGAAAGCGGGAAGGCAGGAGGACAAAGGGAGGGAGAGCTGCTGAGCCCCCGGACGGCAGAGCTCAGCTTGGCGGGGAACAAAGGCGCACGCCAGCGCCATCTCCCCCGCCCATCCCCCAGCCAAAATCCCAAAGGGAACCAGTTCCTGCCAGGGAACTTGCTCGCTCCGCGCAAACACCCAACTCTGTGCTTCTGCGGAGCCAAACCTCCGGCAGCGGATCTGACTCCCTCCCGCTGCCACAGGGCTCCTCCTGAAGTGGATCACCTAAGGAGAAGCGAGCTAAGCCTGCCCCTCCAGCCCCCGTGCACCTTGCCTACCCACCCCAGCTAATACGCCAGATCCCCAGCAACACAAGCCTGGAAGTGTGCAAGTAGCCCAGACGGGACACGCCACCCCACAGTGAATCCCGCCCCTAGGAGAGGGGAAGAGAAGGCACACACCAGTCTGACTGTGGCCCCAGCGGTGGGCTGGGGGCAGACATCGGGTCGGACTGCGGCCCCGCCCACTAACTCCAGTTATACACCACAGCACAGGGGAAGTGCACTGCAGGTCCTCACCACGCCAGGGACTCTCCAAAATGACCAAACGGAAGAATTCCCCTCAGAAGAATCTCCAGGAAATAACAACAGCTAATGAACTGATCAAAAAGGATTTAAATAATATAACAGAAAGTGAATTTAGAATAATAGTCATAAAATTAATCGCTGGGCTTGAAAACAGTATACAGGACAGCAGAGAATCTCTTGCCACAAAGATCGAGGGACTAAGGAACAGTCACGAGGAGCTGAAAAACGCTTTAAACGAAATGCAAAACAAAATGGAAACCACAATGGCTCGGCTTGAAGAGGCAGAGGAGAGAATAGGTGAACTAGAAGATAAAGTTATGGAGAAAGAGGAAGCTGAAAGAAAGAGAGATAAAAAAATCCAGGAGTATGAGGGGAAAATTAGAGAACTAAGTGATACACTAAAAAAAAATAATATACGCATAATTGGTATCCCAGAGGAGGAAGAGAGAGGGAAAGGTGCTGAAGGGGTACTTGAACAAATTATAGCTGAGAACTTCCCTGAACTGGGGAAGGAAAAAGGCATTGAAATCCAAGAGGCACAGAGAACTCCCTTCAGACGTAACTTGAATCGATCTTCTGCACGACATATCATAGTGAAACTGGCAAAATACAAGGATAAAGAGAAAATTCTGAAAGCAGCAAGGGATAAACGTGCCCTCACATATAAAGGGAGACCTATAAGACTCGTGACTGATCTCTCCTTTGAAACTTGGCAGGCCAGAAAGGCTTGGCACGATATCTACAGTGTGCTAAACAGAAAAAATATGCAGCCGAGAATCCTTTATCCAGCAAGTCTGTCACTTAGAATAGAAGGAGAGATAAAGGTCTTCCCAAACAAACAAAAACTGAAGGAATTTGTCACCACGAAACCAGCCCTACAAGAGATCCTAAGGGGGATCCTGTGAGACAAAGTACCAGAGACATCACTACAAGCATAAAACATACAGACATCACAATGACTCTAAACCCATATCTTTCTATAATAACACTGAATGTAAATGGATTAAATGCGCCAACTAAAAGACATAGGGTATCAGAATGGATAAAAAAACAAGACCCATCTATTTGCTGTCTACAAGAGACTCATTTTAGATCTGAGGACACCTTTAGATTGAGAGTGAGGGGATGGAGAACTATTTATCATGCTACTGGAAGCCAAAAGAAAGCTGGAGTAGCCATACTTATATCAGACAAACTAGACTTTAAATTAAAGGCTGTAACAAGAGATGAAGAAGGGCATTATATAATAATCACAGGGTCTATCCATCAGGAAGAGCTAACTATTATAAATGTCTATGCGCCAAATAGCGGAGCCCCCAGATATATAAAACAATTACTCATAAACATAAGCAACCTTATTGATAAGAATGTGGTCATTGCAGGGGACTTTAACACCCCACTTACAGAAATGGATAGATCATCTAGACACACAGTCAATAAAGAAACAAGGGCCCTGAATGATACATTGGATCAGATGGACTTGACAGATATATTTAGAACTCTGCATCCCAAAGCAACAGAATATACTTTCTTCTCGAGTGCACATGGAACATTCTCCAAGATAGATCATATACTGGGTCACAAAACAGCCCTTCATAAGTTTACAAGAATTGAAATTATACCATGCATACTTTCAGACCACAATGCTATGAAGCTTGAAATCAACCACAGGAAAAAGTCTGGAAAACCTCCAAAAGCATGGAGGTTAAAGAACACCCTACTAACAAATGAGTGGGTCAACCAGGCAATTAGAGAAGAAATTAAAAAATATATGGAAACAAACGAAAATGAAAATACAACAATCCAAACGCTTTGGGACGCAGCGAAGGCAGTCCTGAGAGGAAAATACATTGCAATCCAGGCCTATCTCAAGAAACAAGAAAAATCCCAAATACAAAATCTAACAGCACACCTAAAGGAAATAGAAGCAGAACAGCAAAGGCAGCCTAAACCCAGCAGAAGAAGAGAAATAATAAAGATCAGAGCAGAAATAAACAATATAGAATCTAAAAAAACTGTAGAGCAGATCAACGAAACCAAGAGTTGGTTTTTTGAAAAAATAAACAAAATTGACAAACCTCTAGCCAGGCTTCTCAAAAAGAAAAGGGAGATGACCCAAATAGATAAAATCATGAATGAAAATGGAATGATTACAACCAATCCCTCAGAGATACAAACAATTATCAGGGAATACTATGAAAAATTATATGCCAGCAAATTGGACAACCTGGAAGAAATGGACAAATTTCTAAACACCCACACTCTTCCAAAACTCAATCAGGAGGAAATAGAAAGCTTGAACAGACCCATAACCAGCGAAGAAATTGAATCGGTTATCAAAAATCTCCCAACAAATAAGAGTCCAGGACCAGATGGCTTCCCAGGGGAGTTCTACCAGACATTTAAAGCAGAGATAATACCTATCCTTCTCAAGCTATTCCAAGAAATAGAAAGGGAAGGAAAACTTCCAGACTCATTCTATGAAGCCAGTATTACTTTGATTCCTAAACCAGACAGAGACCCAGTAAAAAAAAGAGAACTACAGGCCAATATCCCTGATGAATATGGATGCAAAAATTCTCAATAAGATACTAGCAAATCGAATTCAACAGCATATAAAAAGAATTATTCACCATGATCAAGTGGGATTCATTCCTGGGATGCAGGGCTGGTTCAACATTCGCAAATCGATCAACGTGATACATCACATTAACAAAAAAAAAGAGAAGAACCATATGATCCTGTCAATCGATGCAGAAAAGGCCTTTGACAAAATCCAGCACCCTTTCTTAATAAAAACCCTTGAGAAAGTCGGGATAGAAGGAACATACTTAAAGATCATAAAGGCCATTTATGAAAAGCCCACAGCTAACATCATCCTCAACGGGGAAAAACTGAGAGCTTTTTCCCTGAGATCAGGAACACGACAGGGATGCCCACTGTCACCGCTGTTGTTTAATATAGTGCTGGAAGTTCTAGCATCAGCAATCAGACAACAAAAGGAAATCAAAGGCATCAAAATTGGCAAAGATGAAGTCAAGCTTTCGCTTTTTGCAGTTGACATGATACTATACATGGAAAATCCGATAGACTCCACCAAAAGTCTGCTAGAACTGATACATGAATTCAGCAAAGTTGCAGGATACAAAATCAATGTGCAGAAATCAGTTGCATTCTTATACACTAACAATGAAGCAACAGAAAGACAAATGAAGAAACTGATCCCATTCACAATTGCACCAAGAAGCATAAAATACCTAGGAATAAATCTAACCAAAGATGTAAAAGATCTGTATGCTGAAAACTATAGAAAGCTTATGCAGGTAATTGAAGAAGATATAAAGAAATGGAAAGACATTCCCTGCTCATGGATTGGAAGAATAAATATTGTCAAAATGTCAATACTACCCAAAGCTATCTACACATTCAATGCAATCCCAATCAAAATTGCACCAGCATTCTTCTCGAAACTAGAACAAGCAATCCTAAAATTCATATGGAACCACAAAAGGCCCCGAATAGCCAAAGTAATTTTGAAGAAGAAGACCAAAGCAGGAGGCATCACAATCCCAGACTTTAGCCTCTACTACAAAGCTGTCATCATCAAGACAGCATGGTATTGGCATAAAAACAGACCCATAGACCAATGGAATAGAATAGAAACCCCAGAACCAGACCCACAGACGTATGGCCAACTCATCTTTGACAAAGCAGGAAAGAACATCCAATGGAAAAAAGACAGTCTCTTTAACAAATGGTGCTGGGAGAACTGGACAGCAACATGCAGAAGGTTGAAACTAGACCACTTTCTCACACCATTCACAAAAATAAACTCAAAATGGATAAAGGACCTGAATGTGAGACAGGAAACCATCAAAACCTTAGAGGAGAAAGTAGGAAAAGACCTCTCTGACCTCAGCCGTAGCAATCTCTTACTCGGCACATCCCCAAAGGCAAGGGAATTAAAAGCAAAAGTGAATTACTGGGACCTTATGAAGATAAAAAGCTTCTGCACAGCAAAGGAAACAACCAACAAAACTAAAAGGCAACCAACGGAATGGGAAAAGATATTTGCAAATGACACATCGGACAAAGGGCTAGTATCCAAAATCTATAAAGAGCTCATCAAACTCCACACCCGAAAAACAAATAACCCAGTGAAGAAATGGGCAGAAAACATGAATAGACACTTCTCTAAAGAAGACATCCGGATGGCCAACAGGCATATGAAAAGATGTTCAACGTCGCTCCTTATCAGGGAAATACAAATCAAAACCACACTCAGATACCACCTCACGCCAGTCAGAGTGGCCAAAATGAAGAAATCAGGAGACTATAGATGCTGGCGAGGATGTGGAGAAACAGGAACCCTCTTGCACTGTTGGTGGGAATGCAAATTGGTGCAGCCGCTCTGGAAAGCAGTGTGGAGGTTCCTCAGAAAATTAAAAATAGACCTACCCTATGACCCAGCAATAGCACTGCTAGGAATTTATCCAAGGGATACAGGAGTACTGATGCATAGGGGCACCTGTACCCCAATGTTTATAGCGGCACTCTCAACAATAGCCAAATTATGGAAAGAGCCTAAATGTCCATCAACTGATGAATGGATAAAGAAATTGTGGTTTATATACACAATGGAATACTACGTGGCAATGAGAAAAAATGAAATATGGCCTTTTGTAGCAACATGGATGGAACTGGAGAGTGTGATGCTAAGTGAAATAAGCCATACAGAGAAAGACAGATACCATATGGTTTCACTCTTATGTGGATCCTGAGAAACATAACAGAAACCCATGGGGGAGGGGAAGGAAAAAAAAAAAAAAAAAAAAAAAAAGAGGTTAGAGTGGGAGAGAGCCAAAGCATAAGAGACTGTTAAAAACTGAGAACAAACTGAGGGTTGATGGGGGGTGGGAGGGAGGGCAGGGTGGGTGATGGGTATTGAGGAGGGCACCTTTTGGGATGAGCACTGGGTGTTGTATGGAAACCAATTTGACAGTAAATTTCATATATTAAAAAATAAAAAAATAAAAAAAAAATAAAAAAAAAATAAAAAAAAAAAAACAAATTGGAGACAGACTAAACTTTGGCATTTTTCAGTAAAATATTTATTTACATAAATAAAATAGCTTGATATTGTTTTTTTCCCCTTTTCATGATTCAGACAGTCAAAAAAGTAAGAAAAAGCCCTGAGTTAATTACATTTATCAACACTTTGTCATTAGCACACATGTTCTATTGGAATTGAACATGTGAAGTTTTCTAGATAAAAACTGAAGAAGGATGTGTGGTAAATATTGTAGATTAAGTGCATGCATCGCTCTCTGTTCTCTCTTATAAACCACTAAAATTACAGGAAGAAGGAGAAGGAGAAGGAGGAGGAAGGGGAGGAGGAAGGGAGAAGGGAAGGGGTAGGGGGTGGGGGAGGGGGGGAAGGAATAACTCCAAAAAGACTAAGGAACAGAAGCAGATGTAAAATGGCCAAAAGATGTCAACAAGTTTTTTTGGAACATGAAAAACAAGTGGATGAGTGACAAATAGTTATTAAAACAGGAGAAACTTAAAACCTAAAAAAGAAAGTTGAAGCCCATGCAGGAAAGAATGCCAACATGAAGCAGCCATTTATGTAGCAGAATCCCAGAAAGACTTAGGAATTGAAAGCACCAGATATTTCAGGATGGGGAAATCATGGCAAGACTAATAGGGGGAGTATTTGAAAATCAGTGTAAAGGAGCAGTTAGACCTTCTAATTTCCTTTCTAACCCTAACCATTCACAAGACTTTTCTCAACTTTGGTTTATTTGGAGGACTTAAAAGAATTAGACTCTTGATAAAAGGATTGAGGCATCAGTAGCAGCTGAGAATAGGACCACAATTTAATACTGAAAACAGGAGACTACTTATCACACATATAAATTTATGATTTTTCCTACAGGACTCTGGCACCCTGGTTATATTGCCCAGGCTGTAACCAGAGAATGTTCCTTGGAGAAACATCTAGCCCCAAAGAAAAGGTATACAGATAGTGAAGTTTGGACATCCCCAATAAATTGGTGATTCCGCCCCAATCACCCATGGAGAAGTCCAACAGCCAATAAATTCTGTCTAAATACCAGATTCCCTGATTTTTAATGTTTCAACCTTAAATATAAATAGATGGTCAAAGATCACGCAACACTTAAAGAGAAACTTCAACATAAATGTTAGAAACAAATAACAACAACCAAATACAAAACCAAACTAATGCAAAGAAATAGATACAACACAGGAAATGGAAGTCAGCTTTGAAAGGTATATATGTAATTAGTATTCTTGATACTGCTCTGTGAAAAAAAGAATAGAGTGCTATTTTTTAAAGGACAGTTACAGAAAAAGATAGAGATCTTTTGGATATATAAATATGACAATTAAACTTCCAGGTGAGGGACACCTTGGTGACTCAGTCAGTTGAGCGTCTGACTTTGGCTTAGGTCATAATCTCACAGTTTGTCCAACAGCTCAGAGCCTGGAGCCTGCTTTGCATTCTGTGTCTCCCTCTCTACCACTCTCCCACTTGTGCTGTCTCTCTGTCTCTGTCTCTCTCTCTCAAAAATAAATAAACATTAAAAAAAATTTTAACTTCTAGCTGAAGTTTTGGAAGACAAAACAGAAATCTTTCAAAAGGCAGTATGAAAGAAAAAATAAAGTAAAACAATTATAGAAGTCCAATTGCTGACCAACGAAAGTTCTAAAAACACGAGTACAAAGAAAATAGAGAGGACAAATTTGTTACAAAAAATGAAATAACATTTCTCTAAACTGTAAGACATACAATAATTATCACGATAACTAATGAAAAGTGACATCTTCCAGGGCACATAAACATGAAGTTTCTGAGCTCTGATGATAAAGATATCCTAAAAGTTTCTGGTGATAATGATGATGATGACTAGCAGAGGTGGGGAATAAATGAAGTTACAAGCAAAAATACAGGAATACAGGGTGTTGATTTTTATTTTTTAGAAGGGCTCCATCCTAAAATTTCCTTGAAAGTCTTAGTTAAGTCATAAGGTAGAATAAAGACATTTTTTGACAAATGCTCAAAAATTTTAACTCTCTTGTACTATACCTAAGACAGCTACTCTAAATATGGTGGTTAGAGACGTATAGAAAAAGGACCCGGGAAGCAGTAAATAATGGTTCTAATAGAGAGGTAAAGAGAATTCCCAAGATGATGGAAGGAGGGAAATGCCATGTTGATGACTGAACAACAGGTCAACACAGCTAGCCATCTCCATGGGACCAGGCACATGAAGAGCACCAGAAAAATGTCTCAAATGAAAGAAAAAAGCCACTGATAGATTACATAATATGTTTGTCCTTTAGTGAGACATATTCTTTTCTTTAAATTAACTTTATGTTTGGGAATAATTTTAGATTTAGAGAATAGCTTCCAAAGATAGTCCCTATATTTCCTATATATTTTTCACTTAGCTTCCCCATGGTTAACATCTTGAATAACGGTGGTATATTTGCCAAAATTAAGAAACAGACATTAATACTTTGCAAATAAATGAAATCTAGATTTTTATTAGATTTTATCTGTCTTTCTTTTAATATTCTTTTTTTCTTCTAGCATTCAATCCATGCTACCACATTGCATTGAGTTGTTATGTCTCCATAGTCTCCTCTTATCTCTGATAGTTCCTCAATCTTTCCTTGTATTTCATGTGACAGTCTTAAGGAGTACTAGCCAGATATCTGAGTCTCTCTGATATTTTTCTTATGATTAGCTAGTGGTTAACCTTTATCTCTTAAAGAGGGGGCAGAAGTATCTTCATACATCATTTGAATTTTTCTATAAATAGTGTCTCTTCTCCCTCATTTCTTTACTTATTTATTTATATCAGAATATAAACTCATTTACATTTATTTTTTACTTCATTTAATAATCCAGTACTAGTAAAAACTGTTCAGCTTTGGCTATTGGATCTTTTGGGTTATCTCTAGTGCCCTTTGATACGACCCTACCCTTTTACTTTTAGAGTTCTTCATTACTTTCTAGTATTAAAAGGTGTCCCAAGCTAATCTCCCATTTACCCTGTTCCAGCCCTAGAGTTGGTTATTTCTCCAAGGAACACTTATTCCTTCTATTAGAAAATGGTATTTAGAAAACGAGACCTGAGTGTGCTGGGTATGCCCATTGCTAGTAGCACATCATTCCTTCTGGACAGTAAGAAGAATTTTATAGCGTGTCAGAGTGTTGGTGAAGGGCCAGTAATGGGTACATAGAGAAGAAAAAACAAAGGAGGCAATTTTTTAATTCTAGATTTAAGAAGTTTCAAAAGAAAGCAAATATAATTATAATATGGTATTTTTACATTTTGTTCAGATGTAACAATATTTACATATCCATAATGATGTAAATCCTTAATACCATTTCATTTACTCAACATGTCATGATTGTATGTTCTGAATGGGCATACCAGAAGTACTTGTAGGTTTAATTGAAAGCAAAAGGCTTCTGAACAAGATCCTCATCTACCATAAAAGAAAAATCAATAAATAATATCAAAAATTCAAAAATCAAAAAATAGCATATGTATTTTGTTTAGAAATATGAGTGTAAATGCCAGAGATATAGCTGAAATGTGGAAAGTTCTGACCTTTGGGGAGGGGTGTCTTATGGGTGGAGCATGTTACTACTTTTAATTATTATACCATTGTATTTTAAACTAAGTATAGCCTACAATAGAAAAACAATTTTTAGTCAGTTAGCCAGGACTATCTTTGCATAAATTATGAATGCTCCTACTTCTTTACTGTAGTTACCAAACTTTCCAAAATACATATGAAATTTCATCAATGATTAAAAAAATTCTCACAATTAAAAAAATGGAACAAGCATACCTAGCAGCAGTTAATATTTTATAATAGAGTCGGATCAAACTGAAATTTTTAAAAGTATGATCAGCAATGCTACAAATAGAAATTTGCCTTGGGGGAAAAAAGAAAAATTAGACTTTGGAAAAAATGCTTTGTTACAGAATATCAAGGTAAGGAGGAGGCGAGGGAAAACTGAAAATCATGTTTTAGGTTGTGACTTTAAAGCACAAAAAGAGTTAACACAAGGAGAAAAAAAAAGATTTAAAATATTCAATATCTGTATCTATGTGTGTGAACCAATTTGGCTACTTCTGTACGTTTTGGTTGGAAAATGACCATAGATACTAGACCTTCTGCAAATCTGAGAGAATGTCGTTACCTTCCTTTCTCCCATTTCACAGGTTGGGGAAATTCTCAATCAGGAAGAAACAGAATAGTTCATGAAAGTCACAGTGTACTCATACTCAAATGTCTTATGCTCCCATGAAGTGCTCCACCATGATAATAGAAAGGACTTTTGAAGATATATAAGGCAAGTGAGGAAATAGAATAAAATAGGCCTATCTACCAGAATACTCAAATAGAAACTATCCCCTAAAGATGGTAACAGCATATGCCTGGGACACATGCCTTAGTTCTCTAAAAACCTCCATTTCCTCAGCAATAAAATATGCATAATAATGGCTCCTACCTCATAAAGATGTGGTGAAGATTAAGCAAGGTATTAAGTCCAAAATACTTGAAATTCAGTCCAGAAAATATAGATCCATAAACTGTGGCTAGTATTTGTATTTATATTCATGTACATATTGGTATTATTTAACCCATAAATATCACTGCTCTTTAAATGAAGGGAATTAGTATAAATGTTAGATGCCAAAAAGCAAAGCCACAGTAGGTACCTGAGCTATACATTATCTAGGCCACAGAAAGAGTGAGAACCAGGTAGGCCCAGATCCTCCACTTGTTTCCTTTATCCTTCTTCCAGTCTTTACACTAAGTCACCTGTCTGAATATAGCAGATTCAGAAACACAAAGATGAATCATGATGAAACTTATATGATAGTTTTTAAATATTGGTAAGATCAAAAGATAATAGAGAACTGGACACCTTAAAATACTTTAAGATAAAAAAAAAGAATAAGATCTATTTCATAACTTATAGTTTAGTTAAACTAAGTTCAAAGACTCTTCTTTCCTGTGGCCTAGGGATACTTTGGTTGTCTGAAGCCCGATTATTTTGCATTTCACATTAACTATGGGAAGTGTTTCCTTGAAAACATTCTCCAGGGAATGATCATTTTTGGTACTTGACTTGGGTACCTTCCATGTATAGGAAACGGATAACTGCACAATCAGTAATACTTCCAAGGAGTTGAAGTCAATTAAATCCATAAGCTAAATTAAGAGCACTAACATCAATATCTCCAACAGGTTAGATACTAAACTTGTGTTCTAGAAAATTATGTTAAAACACATATTCTACTGCTGTCAGAATTAAAAGTTTTATCTCAAGAAACAGATGTGTGCATTGTGATGCTGATATTGAAGCAGTATGGAGAGTGTTTAAGACATACTTCGAGTTGGGCTCCATTTCTGATCTTGAGAAGTTGTGTAACCCCATGAGTCCTGTATGTTGTATGTTATATAGCTATAATAAAAAAAAATGTTTTTAAATCATTTAACGTGACTCCTGCCTTAAAGTAAATGCTTAATAGATTATTAATAACTATTAATTACATCATTATTTTAAAGGTAAGTATCAATAAGGGTATTTTGCCCAAAGGCACATAGTTATTAAGAAAATAAGTTAATAAATTATGAGTTTACTATCTACATTAGCTTTCCTAAGCCCCAAAATGTTGTGTTTTTTTCTATTGACAATTTAAGTGGCAGAACTGAGACTTGATCCCAGCAATTCCACTTGTTCTATAAAATCCAAGTTTCATCTGTCCAAGTCATAAATTGCTAAAGTAATATTTGTTGAAATATAAATTTATCCCTCTCTCCCCTTCACCTCCTTCCTACTTTCCTTTCCTCTTTCCTTCCTTCTTTCCTTCCTTTCCTTTCCTCTCTTTCCCTTCCCTTCCCTTCCCTTGTCTTGGTTGTCAATGAACAGTGCTTATAGCTAGGGGAATGAAAAGAAAAATGTTTATTGAGTTACAGAACTGGTTCAAACATTCAGCACATGCCCACATTAAAAGATTCTCTTTTTTTCAGTCACTAATGGGAAAACCACAATAGGAACCTATCACTTGCTCTAGGGCAACAATATTTTACAGCCTGTCAATTGATTGAAGCCCCAAGCTTGCCTCAAATTTGAATAGAGAAAAGAAAGAGAAGACGGGATTTTATGACAGGTCAAGGGAAAAGGATTCGTGTAGTGGCCTGAAGCTAGGCCAAGGGCACATCCTCAACAGAGGAAGAAATTATTCCAACAATCTCAAAAATGTTAGAATTTAATACGGTTTTGATTATTTTATACTATATTCAAATATCTTTCAAAGAATGTATAATCTTTCTTTTCAGAAGTCATACAAGTGTTTTGTAACAAATCAATCTTTAGTATAAAATAGAACTTATTATAGTTTATAAAAGATTTATAGGCTGTTAGAACCAGAAGATAACTCAACTTCCCTAACTTGATTAGATCAGAGAATTGTTTCTGGGGTACATTTCTCCCAAGTAAGACCATCTATGACTGATCAAACTAAGCTAAGGAATCATTTGGTTAAATAAAGTTCAACAACGTTTTTTTTCCTTCTCTTTATTTTTTAAATTCCAGAACTTCTCAAAGCTTTTAATATGCTAAAGTATGTTTGTGAATTTCAAAGAAGAGACACAGACTGCTTTATTTTCCAAGATTTTGTGACCAGAGATCTTTTTTCCTAATAGTACACTTGTCAAATGTACTGTTACACAATGTTTAGAAGAAAATGCTCATGTAACCTAGAAGATTAAACATAGAACAAGACAGGAGCCCAAAGAATGAAATTGTTTTTCTTAAGAACAACCAAATAATTGTTAATTTTATAATAACATTAAATTGGAGGTGAACTTTGGTCTCCTGATTCCCAGTCCAGGATATTTTCCATTCTACCATTGTAAATGTTAAAGACCTCTCCTGAGACAGAAATGTAGTTTGCAGCTAGAGAAATATTGTGCTTTTACATTAGGCTAAATCAAATTATGTGTCAAAAATCTAATGCTTGATGATAGGAATGGAGATATCCTAGGTGAGCAGTTGGGGATTCTTTATAATAGTCTTAATACCTATTAACTCAAGTGTCTTCATTTCTCTCTTGAGAAAATGGAAACCGTCTTTCATCACCACATCATAAAATTATTATGAAGATAAAGTAAAATAGTAGTCTTTAAAACAGAGCCATAAAATGATACACAAATAAAATGCATTGTTACTGGTAATAAACATCATTTCTGTTATCTTAGTTTTCAGAATTTACTTTGGCATCTACTCTAATTTATTTCCTCTTCTAATATATTGTCTTAGATGTCTAGTAAACGGCTGTTACTAGTCTTAGGGTGCCTGGATGGCTCAATCAACTGAACGTTCAACTCTTGATTTTGGCTCAGGTCATGATTCCAAGGTCGTTGGATTGAGCCCCATGTCAGGCTCCACACTGAGCATGGAGCCTGCTTAGGATTCTATCTCTCCTTTTCTCTCTCTCTCCCTCTGCCTCTCTCCTCCACTTGTGCTCTCTCTCTCTAAAATAAATACATACATACATACATACATACATACTAGTCTTCAAAAAAATGAAATTATCAATCATGTTGTACCATGTAATCCCATAGCAAGAAAAAAATTCTTGAAAATCTAATAGATAATTGGTCAAGGAATTACTGGAATATAAGGCATTTAAATTATAAAATGATTATTTTCAAACATTGTAATATTCTAGTAGAATACATAAAAATGAGACTGTATATACTTAAGAACTTACTGATGAAATTTCCTGGTAGAATAAAATAAGTTTCAGTGTAAGCCCAGGTTTTTATATATTTAGCATATAAATGTAAAAGGGACATTTTGGAAATGAGCAACAGAGGATTAATTCTGTTATTTCATTCATTCATTTATTCAACAAGTATCTATTGGCTATTCAGAATGTGTCAGCAATAATTTTACCTCTGTGGATACACTGGTAAACAAAACAACAGATTGTTGTTCTCATGGAGTTACATTCATATGAGTAAAATGAACAACAAACAAGCAAAAAATAGATCATTTCAACAAAGCATTCTGAAGGTAATAAAGACACGCTAATAAGATAGAGAAAGCACTGAAGAGAGAGGTATCTCCAGACGGGGAAAACAATAATTGTATATGATGTCAGGGAAGGCCTGTTTGAGAAAGTGCCACGTGACTGACACTCAAGTGATGAGAATACACTTAACATCTGTGTAAAAATCTGGGAGAAAGAGCTATCCTTGCATGGGAGTTGTCTTCCCAATGGAATCATAAGAACAAGATTAAAATTTTCATAGGGAGAAATGGAAGATCATGTGAAAAGCAAAAATAAATGAGAAATGGAGAAGTAAAATAATCAAAGAGATTGTAATCCTAACACCACAGTCGGAGTAGTGAGTATAACCAAGGAGATACCAATGGTGAAAAGCTATCATTCCATAGGCATAGTGGCCTCTCCGAAAATAAAGAGAAAAGAATCCTGTGATCGCTCTTTAAGGTGCATTTAATAGAAGATAACTCACAGATTACAAATGAAGTAATAGGACAGCAACACCACACACACACACACACACACACGCGCGCTCGCGCACACACGCACGGAATACCAGTTGGTTCAGCACATCCATGAGTTAAGTTACAGGAAAACAAAGCCCGAGAAAAATGAGTATAGTCTTCCATATGTGAACAATGGCAGCTGTATGATGGATAAAAAATACCTCCTGCTCAACATTATGATACAAATGTAAAAGATAGAAATGGATGAACAAATATATTAAAGCAGTACAAGGAAATTTTCTAAATTAACGGAAATAGTTCCTAAATAAGATTTAGGAGTATGATGAAAAGACCCTGAGGTAGCTAAGGGATTAGAAAGTTCCTAGGGACATTCAATCCAAGTGTCATCCCAAAGAAAGACATTTAAGAATCCAAAGAGATGCCAATCCCAAAAGAAGGATCCAGACTAAGACTAAAATTTTGCCTCTTATTTGTAAGTGTCTAAAGAGTTAAACTTATTCCTTATTTAGAAAGGGTGTACTAAATGAGATTCACATTCAATATCCATGTTGCATTCTGCATCTTTTTGTTCATCTCTACCTGCCCTCCAGCTCACGTGGAGCACAGTAACCCATGTCTGACATAAGAGTCGATGCCAAATAAATACTGGCATGTTTTTAGTGTAAAGTGTGAGGACTTTGGAAATGGATCTGGTACCTCAATTACTTGGGCCTATAATAAAAGGATACTGGCCTCTCTTGAAAAAGAAATTTGAAATAAAAGATATTTTCCCCTTTCCTCACTCACCCCCTTACTGTTCCTCAAGCACATATCAAATCCATGTACTTTACCTCACCATCAAGGACATGTTGCTATCAATTTATTCAAGTTTGAGAATATTGTTCAGGCCAAATTTACTCGGAGATGGAAGTTTGTAGGAGGGTGTATTTTGTTATGGCTCAACCTGATATAATAAAATACCAAAGACTGGCTGGTTCAAACAACAGAAATTTATTTCCTCACAGTTCTGGAGGCTACACTTGTTGTTAGGGTTGGTTTCTAGTGAGGCCTCTCTTCCTGGTTTATAGATGGACACCTTTTTGGTGTGTCCTCATATGGTGTGTGTGTGTGTGTGTGTGTGTGTGTGTGTGTGTGTGTGTAAAGAGAGAGATCACTGATGTTTCCTCCTCTTCTCAGGACACCAGAATTAGGGCCCCATCCTTATGACCTCATGTAATTACCTCTCTATAGTTTCTTCCTCCAGCCAGTCACACCGATGGGCTAGTGCTACAACAAGGGAATTTTAGAGGAACACAATTCAGTCTATAACAGAGGTTTAAAAGAAAAAACCTACTAGATAAATAGATTCTCTACCTCTTATATCTTCTTCTGCTTACTATTATATGTATCCATTAGATACTGCCACAAAAATCCTGTATAGCCAATGTACTTTAAACATAGTAGCTTAAAACAATAATTCTTTATTCCCACATATCTATGAGTAGACTGATGCTGATGCAGGCTGAGTCCACTTGGGTTATTGTACCAGGTATCCTGAATGCTGCTCTAGCCTGGCTGTGACGGGTCAGCTCTGCTCCGTGGAATCTTCCTCCTGGGTCCAGCAAGTGGGCCTAGTCTTGTTCATAGCAGAAATTCAAGAGAGCATGTCTAATCACATTCAAGGACCTAGCTTGTGCCAAGTCTGCCAACACCTCGTTGGTCAAACAAGTTATTTGGCTACACCCAGAATCAATTTGGAGAATTACACTATATCCATGGAAATGGGGACAAATTCTTGGAAATTAATTTAAGATAGCATTGTACATACAACTTTTGGCACATTCATGTTGAGAGCCAAGACTCTGGTATAAATTTTGAGGTAGAAATAGGCTTGACAGAAGATTAGGCATATACCAGTGATTTGAAGCAGTGATTTGGTTCTAGAGCTTAAGAATGGGGTCTCAATACATTACAGCTTAAGTAATTAAAATTCTGCACTGAGATTTGGGGGGCCCCACAAGTGTTAACTTGCCTTGCTTAATTAATTATGCACGCATACCCTTCAAACCCTCTCCCAATCCATACTAACCTTTCTTTAAAATGGTATTAAGAATCTAGTGAGATAATATGTGACAGCATGAAACACAAAGTCTGACACAAAGCAGGTGCTTGTGAAAGTTTTCTTCTATACTTTGTGTCTGCCTGTTATACAAATGTAATTCAAATTGGCCCATGCACAGCATTGTTTCTTCTTCTTAATGCCTTAGCTTCCAACATTTCAAGTTGCAAAACCACTTTAAGACTTTAAAAGAGAAACACCTAAATACAGTTGAATTGAACTGACGATTTAATCTCAGTTTTAGTGCCTAGGCAGGACAATAATCCTAACTGAGTTTGCCGACCATTGATCTCCCCGAAATTTATTATAAAACCATCATTGGGATTATCCTCTATAGGGAGAGGCCAAACTGCAGTCTGTCTAACCTAACATATGCCAAAAGCTTGTAACATTCACAAGAAATATGTCAAAAGACCTTTGCAAATTCCCATATGCATAAATGTCATTACAGTATATAATTTCTCACATAAATCTGTTGAATGTAATGATGCATTTAAATAACCCCTCAGACCTCTAATGAGGGCTTCTGCATACCTGAAGACAAGCTAAGAACAACAGAACCATGCTGATATTGAGACAGAGTGCTGGTTGAGGCTCTCTCATAGCCTCGATTTTCTTCCCACAGGCTGGCCTCAAGGACACACGATTTAATCAAGAGCTTCACACACTTAACAAGTTATGAACTTTCCAATTTTCCTGTGACTCATCAAAACCACAAATGTTAAATTTGTGAAAGGCAAGAGTCCACTCAATCACGAGGGGAATTCAGGAGAATATTAAGAGATAAAAGACACTCGCTAGAATAGAAAATGAAATAAAGCACATAATGCCCCTGCGGTGGCACAAACGAGAGATTGCATACATTCAACTCAGCCTTTATGTGATCAGGTAAGATGTGCAACAACTAACAACTGAGTACAAACAGGAACCAATAACCTGCGTTACAAGCTCTGCCAGAAGATATACATATCCCCATGCTCCCATTACACAATGAACATCCATTAGCATATAACCTTCCACTTACAAGTACACATGGGAATCCTGCCAATAGGACACTATATGCTGAAGATGATTAAATCAGCATTGCAGAGAGAAGAGCACAGAGACCTTCTAAACAATTTAATTACTAGTGCCACATTTACTGGAAGACAGAGTTTGAAATCTCTTATCACTAGCTATTTGTAAGATGAAATTTCAGACTAGTGGGAGAAAGACAATACCAGATGCTCTTTATTACTAACCAATTCTGTTTTTTCTGTTATAAATGCCCTTTTACTGTAATATTGGGGTGTTCACATAAATACTAAATTCTGTTAAATGGCAGTGATGACAGGGATGATGATGATGGTAGTGACTGGTATTTATTGAATCCTTTCTACCTACCAGGCTCTGTCCTATGTGCTAAACATGAATTATGACATTTAAACATAAAAACAATTTTAAAAGATAAATATTATTATTTTTCCCATTTTACAAGAAAAGAAAATGATGCATAGAACTAGGAAGCATAAGCAGTAGAGACAGAACTCAAGATAACACGATTTGAAAGAGTCTGAGCTCTTTAGCAAAACAGCTTACTGACTGCAGTGCTGAAGAGTGATTAATAATATTGACTAGAATTCGATTCTCACCTCTTTGGCTTGTTATGCAAACTTGGGCAACTGACATAAAAACTCTAAAAATTAATTTTTTCATCTGTAAAATGAATATGAATAAATAAATCTAACATCTATTAAGTTTCTTGTAAGGTTTACATGAATTTAAGCATGTAACATGTGGAAGAAAGATTTCAAAAATGCTCGCTCTTATTAAGATCGCTCTTACTTTATTAAAAGAAAATTTGATTCATTATATGCTACTCTCATTCCTAAGCAATGACTCATTGATTCTAATATACAGCTTATTAAAATACATCATAAGCTGAATACTTCTATAAAAATATAAATTATATGGCCACAAAGTAATTCTTGTTAAAAAGCGTAATTTCATGCATTTTAAAATGAAAACTTGGAAATTTGGATGTGTTGTTATATTTAGCACAATCACCATAGAATGTAACTACAGCTAGCTTTTTGTTACCCAAACTTAACACACATTTTTACATTTCTTTTTTCTTAAACTCAACTAAAAGTTAAAACTCTAGGGGCACCTGGGTGGCTCAGTCAGTTAAGCATCCAACTTTGTCGCAGGTCATGATCTCATGTTTCATGGGTCCAAGCCCCACATCAGGGTTTGTGCTAACAGCATGGGGCCTGCTTCAGATTCTCTGTCTCCCTCTCTCTTTGTCCCTCTCCGACTTGCACTCTCTCACTCTCAAAAATAAAAACATTTTTTTAAAAAGTTGAAATTCTAGGGGCACCTGGGTGGCTCAGTCAGTTAAGCATCTGACTCTTTATTTCGGCTCAGGTCATGATTTCACAGTCATGAGATAGAGCCTATGTTGAGGTCCATGCTGGATGTGGAACCTGCTTAAGATTCTTTCCCTCCCTCTTTCTCTGTCCTTTTTTCTCCCTCTCTCAATAAAAAAGTTAAAACTCCAGGGGCACCTGTGTGGCTCAGTCAGTTAAGCGTCCGACTTCAGCTCAGGTCAAGATCTCGCGGTCCGTGAGTCCGTGAGTTCGAGCCCCGCGTCGGGCTCTGGGCTGATGGATCAGAGCCTGGAGCCTGCCTCTGATTCTGTGTCTCCCTCTCTCTCTGCCCCTCCCCCGTTCATGCTCTGTCTCTCTCTGTCTCAAAAATAAATAAATGTTAAAAAAAAATTTTTTTTTAAATAAAAAAAAAAAAGTTAAAACTCCAGATTAGTTCACCTCATATAATGACAGGGAATTTGAAGAAAAATTGTCCAACAGCTGTAAGGATAATCTTTAAGAAAACTTTGAAAAATAATAGCTTGGAGTTGTGAAATTACTGTATCAATTAGCTATTGATACAAAGCAAATGAGCATACAATTTCGCTGACAAGCCACAATATGCTCTGATTCTCACTAATTTGTAGGTTGGTCAGCCAGGACAGCTCTTCTTCAGGCTTTGATAGCTTCCTATGAAGATCTGAGGTTGGCTGGGTTGACTCTGCACAGCATATGTTCCCTCTGGGTCTCAGTGTGGAAGGGCAACACCATCTAGAGAAGCCTCTTCTCAAGGCCGTGCCAGAGAGAGCTCAAGCAGAACACACAAAGCATCTTAAGGTCTAGGGTTAGAGCTGATGATGTGTCACTTCCATCTTATTATTACATTAGCCAAAAATAAGTCACATGACCAAGCTCGAGGCTGAGATTCAAGAAATACACATTTTCCAGGATGAGGCTCCAGCAAACCTTTCCTCTTTCTGATGGAAGAAGTGTGAGAAATCGGGACCAATAATTTGGTCTATCAAAAATACCAGAATCTCATTTGGGAAAAGAAAAGCTGATAAACAGCGACTTGTTTGAGCAAGATGATCCTTCCCAGACCCTGGTCTCCTGGTTTCTTGATTTCTTCACTGCCAGTCATCTTTTGCTGCACCCTATCTCCTCTATCAGCTACCATCTTCACATCTTTTATTTCAAGCAACCATCTTTCACGTTACCACCTCCCATCCTTCCAACTCACCTAGTCAGGTAATATAATTTTACTATTGTTAGTGAAATATGGAATATTTAATATTACTATTACATAAATAATAAATTCACTATATATCATTACTTACTTCAGTGTGTTAGACACTGAATTAAATGCTATATGTATGTCAACTTATATAACCCTCATAACAACACGATAAGATTGGGACTATTTTTATCCCATTATATAAAAGAGATAATTGAGGCACAGAGATATTAAATACCTTGTGCAGGTATTTAATACATACACATACATGGTTGAGTCTCAATTCAAACCAAAATAATCTGGCTCCAGCACCTGTTATCAGTCTAGATGTTGTCATTCTATTTTTACATTTCATTGACAAAATTTAGACCTATAAAATATAGACCTTAGTTCTTTTTCACTATCAGTGATGCATTCATGTCTTGTTCATCCTCTACCTGTTGACAGTTATACAGGTTACCATCACATAACTCCCCTGCAAAGCCCCTTAGCTCACTCACCCCTTCCCAAATGGATTAAACCCAGCTATCATCCTACAACTGTTCTTGAACATCTTAACATTTCCAGAGAAAGAAACACAAGAAAGAAATACATTAATACTGGATGTCTTACATTAAATTTCTGACCTTACATCACAACTGACCCATAACACTCCCTCATGATCCAGCGATATTCCTCTAGTTTTTTTGTTTTGTTTTGTTTTTTGTTTTTGTTTTTGTTTTTGTTTTTGAGGGTGGAATGGTGGATAGGAATAGCAATATTGGGAAAGCAGAGAGGAGTATGTGTCTTTTTGCTATTGTCACTATTGTGCCCTATGAGTCACTGGGCATCCTCTGTGACAAAGACTGTTTTGGGTTTTTTTGTTTTGTTTTGGTTTGGTTTTTTTTTTAGCTCTGAAGAGGGGGAAAGAAAGCAGAAAACACTGTTGGTTAGCTTTCCATATAAGGGACAAACATCATACACATGCTCTTATTTCACAAGAAAAAAAGAGTTTCACAAAAGACAACATAAGTAAAATAAATGCTTTAAACACAAATTACACCTGTGTGGAGACAATTCAGGGCAATGGAAGAAAACTAAGTTATAAGAGACACTTTATTGACATTTCCATTAACAGTCCCATTTAGAGTCCAATCCTTTTATAGAGTCCTTTCCCTCAGTGCTGCTGGAGAAACTTGGCTGGTGGAAGTGGCTTGCAACACCCTCTGGAACTCAAGAGAGCATAGCTGGGGCAAAAGCTGGAGAGTAAATTGGCAGAGTAGGGTGGAGATCAGGGGGAGTAAAAGAAGTCAACGAGACTCTCTCCCTTTGGTCATATCTTCCTCAGAGCAAAGAGATTGGCACCACCAATTAAATTTTCTCATGTATACCCACAGCAGCACAATTCACCACTACTGTCATTGTGTTTCCAGTTATGACAGCTTGGTCTCCATCCTTATGGTGGCTGAGAGGAGTCTTCTTTGCAAAAAGCTTAAGCAGTCTAGATCTGACCCAATTCCCTTTTAAGTCTGTTGAGGTTTTGGCAGTAAAGTCATTCAGGAAATAGAGACACAAAGTCAACTTTGGGTACTTCACAGAAAGATTATGATTTCAAAGTTGTTACCTTACCTTTGGGGGATGGCCAGGGAAGAAGGGACAGAACTTTGGGAAATTGTGTATGGAAAGCAGAAGTGCACATAAACATTCTATGGCATTCCAAGTCAAATCTGCCTTTCAAGGCCTCTTTCTCCATAATTACTTCTGGAGCTAGCTCAACTTCACAGACCTTCTACTAGACAAGCACGTTGCGTTGTGAATTCATTTGGCCCATTTCCCATCCAATACAGGCCCATTGTTACAAGATCCTTGACAGATGGTCCCCAGTTCCCTCAAGGCAGCTCGGTACTCTGATCTCTTTACCCCAAACTGATGTACTCCTTTGATTCTTTTAATTGAGATATGATTAACATATAATATTGTATTACCTTTAGGTGTACAACATAATGATTCAGTATATACCTCTAGCACTTTTGCTTTCCCACTATCCAAAATGACTATTTCACCGATTTCTTAGTGAAATTCAAGTGCCATAATTTTGTCAATTTTAAGGCTTCATTTTTTCAAATTTAAAAATCTCTGAACAATTGTTGTCAGCTATATGATGCATTATGCCATTACATATTTATATTTGTAACACAAGGTGCCACTTTCAAAATCTGCAGAATTTTGACATATCTTGAAAGAATATCTTGAAAGAAAGTGTCAGAATCAATAGTGATGCATTCTTTTCACTCTAAGTCAAACCATTGTGGGGTTGGGTGAAGCAAGTGATCACTCAGAGGTATTTAACAACTTGTCCAAAATACTAGCTCTACAAAATTTCAAAGAGCACAGGTTTTAGTTCTTTCATTGATTTTTTTGGTTCATTTGTTTTATCTTATTTCAGATTTTTTCAATAGTGTATCACCAACACTCTAGATTGCACAGAGAACAGTGCTGATAAAAAAAAAAACCACAAACATCAACAAACATGAGTCAGAAATGATTTAGAAGAATGAGATTCTAAATGTGAAATTTTAAGACTATCTTAACTCATTTATCTAATTAACACTTTTTTATTTATATGTGAGTGATATATGATAAAATATGTTTAAATCTAAAAGAAACTTTCATACATATAAAATAAAATTAGTCAGAAAATATTATATCAATTTAATTAGCAGTGCTCTTTCTTTTTATGGCACTATCAATGATATACCTCACATATGGGCTTTAAAAAAGAAAAACTTTCATTACTGAAGAATTCTCATAGCTTTTAATATATTATGATGGCATAAAAATGCATGGTAAACAGAATAATGGCCTCCAATGATGTCTGTGTTCTAATCTCTGGAACCTATGAATATATTACCTTCTGTGGAAAAGGGGACTTTGCCGATGTGATTAAGAAAGCTGAGACAGAAATTTTATCCTGGATTATTTATTTGAGTGGGTCCAAATGCTAAACTACTAGCTTTGAAAATAGAGGAAGAGCCCAAGAACCAAGGCATGCAGGAGGCCTCCAGAAGCTGGTAGAGGAAAGAGGGAAGACTTTCCCCTACAGCCTACAGAAGAAATGCAGCCCCATTGATCAACAGAACTGCGAGAAAATTAATTTGTAAGTTTTAATTCACTAAATTGAAGTCAATTTGTGATGGCAGCAACAGGAAATCATTGCAAAGTGTACATGGTCTAAAATATTTGCCAAACTAGTTTGGATATAGCAGTTTTTACCACAGTGTCTCATGATACAATATTCTAAAGAACCATTTCTGGAAAATGCTTCTTTAGCATAACCCAGATGCAGCAGAGCTAGTGGTTAAGAGCCTTAGACTCTGGAGCCAGACTAACTGGATTTAAATGCCAGCTCTCCTACTTACTAGCTGGTTCTCTTAACCTCTCCTGGATGCTTCAGATTCCTTGTCTGTAAAATGGGAATGATGATAGTACTTCCTCAAAGGGTTGTTATATGAAGATGAAGAGAGTTAATGTGTATTAAGAGTTTAGAACAGGGGCTCTCCTACAATGTAAAGACTGTTGTTTACAAAAGATAGTGACACCACGTGAAGTTACTGAGAGATTAGGTAAAAAAAGAAATTACATCTAGCTATATTATCAATATTAGATAAATATATGTCAAAGACTCTGTTTTTGTGTTAATAATGGGCTCATAGGGTGACAGTGTTTTAGGGACAAACAGTTCCATATTAATTAGATACAATAAAACAAAGAATGATTTTAAGTCTTTCATCTGAAAAAAAAATTTTTGTTCTGACCTCATCAATTGACATGACCCACAGATCCCAAAAGCAAACTCATTTTAAAAAGTAGCCCAACTTTGCCTGCTTACATTATTAGTTTAAATCTAAACCTCATATAACGACTCCTGTCTTCTTTATCATTTCAATTAATTAGAAATTGCTTTATCCCAATTAGTATTATTACTTCATCTGCTCTGTTATGTTCTCATATTAAGGCTATTTTAATATAATGCCACTTCATTCATTCAAATTCAATAAATATTTAAAACTTTAATGGACATCAAGCACATTAGTATATGCTTGGAATAAAAAATGAATACACTTGGTCTTTGGCCTTTTTTAGATTTTTAAACTAGATTGCAAAGACTTTACTGAAAGAAAAATCAAGAGGAGTTTGTCTTAAATTGTTCTGGAAATTAAAAATGCTCTAATATGTATCAAATACTGGAACACTTGGATCGAGAAAAATCTATCCTAAAATAATGATATTACTGACTTTAACATATAGGCCTTCCACTTTCTCTTTTTTATTTTTTATACCAAAAATATTTAATGAAAGAAAGAACAAAGCCACTAGCACAGCTATTGGAAAATAGTAATTCTTTTCTTGATCTTCCTTTTTCTGTTCTTATTCATTTTCTTTTCACTCCCTCTTTTCCATTTTCTCTCCTAGTTACTATAATTATTAATTGCACTTTTGATCATTGTTATCATCGTTATCTTCACCACCATCATAATTATAATCGTCATGATCAGTCAACATCACCCCTATAAGCACAGGCAATTGCTAACAGTCGGGATCTGGATGGAAAACCAGCAGAAAAAACTACAGGGACCATGGAAAAGCAATTCAGAAGACTTTAAGGGAGGGACATCTAGGACCTTCCTTGGTCATTTCACTTTTTTCCTCCCAATGTTTTCATTGTGGTAAAATACATATAACATAAATTTTACTATCATTACCATTTTTAAATTTACAGTTTAGCGGTATTAAGTACATTCATTTTGTTGTATAACCATCACTAACATCCATCTTCAGAACACTTTTCATCTTACAAAACTGAAACTTTGTACCATTAAACTATCACTCCCCATGACTCCCTCCCTCCCTGTCAACCACTACTCTGCTTTCTATTTTTCTTTTATCTACATTTTTCCACATGTCCCAATCTCTAGGAATGACCATTCTATTCTCTTTTATTATGAGTTAAGTTGTGTAGGTTCTTTTCTTCCTTTTCAGATTCTATATTTAAATAAGCTCATACATTTGTCTTTCTGCATTTGAGCTATTTCACATACCAAAATGTCCTTCAGATTCATCCATATTGTCCCAAATATGTGTGTGTGTATCTTAAGTATATACATATACATCCATACACATATATACACACAACACACATATGCATGGCTCTACAACTAAATCTAACAATTAATTTCCAAAAAAAATATGACTTTAGCTAATTTGTATCTATTGGATGGTGGAATATGTGTGCTTTAACATTTCTCCTGGAATTGAGATATCTGCTTAACCTATAAGTAAGCTCTACTATTTGATTTGAGAATTTCTGGGTACAAGGCAGTAGGGAAAAATCAATAGTTTCTTACTAAAAGATTAAAACACACACACACACACACACACACACACACACACACACACCACACAATTCTGCTATGAATAAAAACTGAATCTGATGATTAAGATCAAGTCCCTGTTAAATTCTGTGCCAAAAATAAAAGATAAGATACCTTCCAGAAGACCAAGTATCATATCAACATGGACAATGGATCTTATGGTTATAAAGGCAATGTAGATTAGCGCATCCTAAGTTTTTACACTTTTCTCTTTAAAAAAGGTACACCTGTTCACACAGTTTTCTCAGCTGGATCAAACTAATGATGAAGAACAAGTCTGAATTTCCAAGAAACTCTGTCCCTGAAATCCCTGTTGTTGACTTCTTTTTTTGAAGACTTACTTTGTCAACTACATCAAATTTTTCCTGTATTCAATGATATTGGAACCCAGAAAATTAACCTTTTTAGTAGAGGTTTTGGATCCTTTTAAAGGAAACAAGGAGGGGAAAAGTAATTCAAGCAGAATGATATATGAAAAAACATAGTATGACAAAACGTAAGTATAAGAAAGGAGAATTTAAGTAAGATTCACAATTTAAAAATGAAAAATAATATATGGTTTATTTCCAACATTGGATTTAAGTCATTTGTTTCTTGTAGACAAAAGAAAATCTAATCCCTTCAATTTGTTTCTCATTTCTTAGTTTAAGAGTTCTGCAAAATGTGACTATGAAAGCATAGAGAAAACAAGGATACATTTTTTTTTCCTGAGGAAGATATACTTCCATGATCCTGGGTGTAGAATATTAATTTTACAATGAATTTTGTTCAATTTATATATGAATAAAATGAATTCACCAAATTCTTGACCTATAATGTTAGGTCTACTTAACAAATTTTGAATATATTTTCCAAAATGTTACTTGTAAAATTAATTTTTTCGGAATTTTTAATGTTTATTTATTTTTGAGAGAGAGAGCATGAGCAGGGGAGGGGCAGAGAGAGAGAGGGAGACAGAGAATCCGAAGCAGCCAGTCTCTGAGCTGTCAGCGCAGAGCCCCACATGGTGCTTAAACTCAAAAGCTGTGAGATCATGACCTGAGCCGAAGTCAAATGCTTAACCGGCTGAGTCACCCAGGTGCCCCTAAAATTAATTTTTAATAGCCCAGGTCACAAATACGAAACAGTCTAAACGAAAAAAGGAAAACTGAAAATCCATTAACACTTCAAGTTAGAGAAGTACATAAATGAAGCATGTCATGGACAATGTCTTCAGTCATTATTACAGTAACCCTCAATAAATTGTGTAGAGTCTGGCAGTGAAAATATTATATATAATATATATTTATACCTATATAAATGAATATATAAATACAAGACTTTACACTTATATAAAGATGTATATTCTATATTTATATAAATATATATTACAAATAATTATAGTTATATAAATATATAAAAATTATATTTGTATTGTTAAACTAATTAAACATGATGCCATTAGACAAGGTAGCTCTAATGTCATGGCAGCCTACACAAGCAAAACTAAATCTAAGTCTGTGAATGCATCAAAATTATGTAACTGAAACCTAAGGATAACCAATCACAGTCAACTAGGCTTTAAGCTATAGCCAATCATCAATTTCCTTACTTTGTGTCTGTCTTTTCACTCCAAAAGTCTCTTCCCAAGCTCCTGTCCTTGGAATGCTCCTGACCATTCATGGTTTGGCACTGCCCAATTTGAACTGATTTTTGCTCAAATAAACTCTCAACATTTTTAATACACCTCAGTTTATCTTTTAGCAGCTCTTGCAGAAACATTATATATAATATATATGCACATACACACAAATGATGTGTGTATGTGTATACATGTACAATTGCCAACATGGGATAAATATGAAACAGAGCATTTCTGTATTGTAAAGCAAACTTTGTAGTTTTATTTCTTCTCTCTCTTTTGCTCTTTCTCTTCCTTTTCTTTTTACTTCACCCCTTTGGAAATGCATGTTGTTGAGTTAGTCAGCATATCTAAGCACCAATAGTAATAAATTCAGTATTTTGCAATCTTCTTTTAAAATCTAATTTCTGAATTTTCTTGTTATAATTATCTTAAATTTTTCATAGTGTAAATATATACTAAAATTATCATCAATTTTTCCTAAACATTTGCAAAATTTTGATGGTTGAGATGTCACCTGGATTAAGAAAAAATGATTGCTTATCAAAAGTGTTCATATGAAACAAAAAGAGAAAAAGAAAATAACCCAAGATTTAGGCATGAATGTAGCTATAAAGGAAAAGGATGGTCAGGAGAGAACAATGCTACTTCTTTGATTTTTTTTATCCATATCTTTAGCGCCATAAAAATGGAATAAAGGAAATATCAATAAATTTCTTTATTCAAAAATCTATTGCTCACTAACAACTGTGAAGTGAAACAACGTAAATGTCCATTAACCAATTAATGGATAAACAAAATGTGATTAAACACACACACACACACACACACACACACACACACAAACACAGAACAGAATTTTATTTAGCCTTAAAAAAATAAGGAAATCTTGTCATATGTGACAGCATGGATGAGACTTGAGGACATTGCACCAAGTGAAATAAGCCAGTCACAGGACATATACTACATGATTCCACTTACATGAAATATGTAAAGTAGTCAGAGTCAGTAGTCAGAATGGTGATTACTAGGCACTGGGGGGTGGTGGGAAGGAAAGTTACGATTCAATGAGTATAGAGTTTGAGTCATACAGGACAAAAAAATGTTCTTAAGATCTATTGTATAACAATGTGCATATAGGAGACAGCTGTAGACTTAAATTTTTCTTAAGAGAGATTTCATCTTACATGTTTTTTACCACAATAAAAAAATTACAAGGGTGAGATGAAAGGAAAGGTAGATGATATTAGAATTCACAAGAAGGAAAGATTACTATGAGTCAAGGTTATCAGAGAAAGCTTCAAGGAAGAGATGGACTGTCACAGGCCTTGGAAGATAGATAGGATTTGAACATTTGGAGATTATTTTCAAGACTGTTCCTGGACAAAGGAAGAACTCAAGCAAGAATATGAAGGAAGGGTGCTTAGAGCATCCCAGAAATAGTAGTTCATCTGGCTTTGAGCAGAGTGTTTGAGAAAGAGAATAGTGGAAGAAATAGAAAGCAGGGTTAGAATAACCAGGTTCTGATTATGGAATACCTTGGAAAGTAGGCTAAGCAGAGCAGATTTCACATTTCTATATAATATGAAGAACTGAACATTCTGAACCTTTAATGAATACGAAATGACAGTAATGAAATTTAAAACTTTAGTATATTTGCAGTTTATAAAAACATTGGCAATAGGGGGCCTTTACAAGGCAAAAAAAAATATACAATCCATAACATTTTTATTTTCTTTTGTTTCCTATAGATTCATTATATTAATAATTAATAATTATATTAATAATTATAAATCTCAAATGTTTACTGTACTTATAGGTGTACTAGGTGATAGGAAAATATTAAAGGAACATAGGAACATAAAATAATGCTTTTACTATTTTATCTAATTAGGAAAACATAAGTCACTCGAAGCAATTGAAATGTGACCAAATAATTTGTGTAAGGATCAAATTAATGTGTAGTTTCAGTGAAGGGAAAAATTAGGGAGGGAGGTCTGTCTGTATCAAGGGAGACTGGTCAGATTGTCACTATAGGATCAGTGGTTAAGGAATTATACTCTGGAATTAAAATGAATTGTGTTCAAATCCCTGCTATGTAATTAACTGAGTGATCTTGGGTAAGTAACTTAACTGCTTGTGATGTTTCTTACTTTACACAGTTGAGAGGATGCTAGGAAATCGTACACAAAACCCTAAAATTGCACCTGACACACAACATAAAGTAGTTTCTTTCCTTTATCTCATTTTCCCTAAGAATAAATCAGAAAAGTCAGAAAAAAATAATCGGAAAATATACAATTTTGGCCATAAATAATAAGTAAATTTTAATAATTTTTTCAAATACAGAAAACCAAAATAATGGAAAAGATCATCTATAATTCTACCTCACAAAATAAGTACACTTAGATTTTGTTCTGAGAGAGAGAAAGAGAATCTTACCTTTTCACCTAATACTATAAGGACTGCTTTTCCCCATATTAAAACCCATTTTATAGTTGCATTGTCTTTAATGATTATCCAATCCTCCATAACAAAGATTCAGCATATACCTATTAAGTATTTATTGAATGTCTCCTGTGTGCTGGGCATTGTTCTACTGTTTTAAGCACTCAAAATAGAGCAGTGGACAAAACAGACAAAATCCTTGCTAATGGTTTTTAATAGTTTGAAATCATGATTGCTTGTAATTTTTCATTACTGTAAATCACACAGCAACAAATGCTGTTGTGCATAAAGTTTTATGAACATCACTGTTTCCTTAAGAAAAAGTTCTGGGGGCGCCTGGGTGGCTCAGTCGGCTAAGCGTCCGACTTGGCTCAGGTCATGATCTCGCGGTCAGTGAGTTCGAGCCCCGCGTCGGGCTCTGTGCTGACAGCTCAGAGCCTGGAGCCTGTTTCAGATTCTCTGTCTCCCTCTCTCTCTGACCTTCCCCCGTTCATGCTCTGTCTCCCTCTGTCTCAAAAGTAAATAAACGTTAAAAAAAATTAAAAAAAAAAAAGAAAAAGTTCTGGAAATAGAAATAAAAATATTTGAAACATGATTTCTAGACAAGCTGTGCCAATTTTGTGTTGACCAATAATATATGAGAGTCCCCAGTTAATTATACTCCTGCTAGAGTTTTTTTTCTCCACTATGAATATATATATATATTCATTCCGTCATTATCATCATCATTTTCAACAAAAAATATCTAGGGCCCATATAATTACATGCTGTCAACCAGGTCAATGCCCTGACATCAAAGGTCATGTCAACTACATATAGCCCAACAGTATATTCCAGCAGATGGGACCTGAGATGGGTATCTGATAATCTGGCCAGAAGTTCTATGGGGTGACTTGGCATAAAGGAACTTAGTCCAAAGTTTAGCCATTCTTCAGAATTTGACATTAAAAATATAAAAAGAATTCATTGATTTTCATGATTGAAATTAAAGAGATATATAAAAAGAGATCATGAGGCTATGAAAAGGTCATACAGTAAATAAGCTTATTTAGAAAATTAAACCTTTGAGCTAGCAGAAGTTAGTAAATAAATAAATAAATAAATAAATAAGCAAGCAAGCAAGCAAGCATGTACAGAGAGCACCAGTACAAAGGCAAGAATTGGATATGAGAAGAAAATTAAACAGATTTGCAAGGTAAACTAGAAATCCTGTGAAAGAACAGGTGTCCAATCAGATACATCAAAGAGAGCCAGAAACAATCATACTGATGGCAGGGCTAGGCTGCCTCCTTCTCCCTGTTCGCTGGCCCACCAGATAGAGATAGCTTCAGTCAGAGTGGCAGAGGAAAACAGAAGGCACAGAGGCAGTGTTAGGATGTCTAGGCAGTGACAGCACTAGAAACATAATGCACTGAAAGGCGGAGAGAGAAAGACTGCAGAGACAAACAAATAGAAGCATTTAGCTTAGCCCTGGAGCAGCACTGCAAGTCTGTGCCATTTCCATAACCTCATTCTTTGAAGTCACCCGAACATCTCTACTCCTTGCATTGTGAACCAAAACAATATTGCTTTGCCATTTATTAAATATTTTATCCTAGAGTGTCTCATCTAAATTCCAAAAAAACCTCATGAAATGTTCTGAGCAATCGTTGCTCTCTCACTTATTTTTGTTTTGCTTGACAGAGAGGACTCAGAAAGATTAAACAATTCATTCCATCAGGTCTTCTAATTCTAAATCATCTCCATTCAGAAAAATGTGTCCAGAAACAATAAAGGTAGCATTAGTCATATTAGCCGATGGAAACATACACACACACACACACACACACGCGCACACACACACACACACACACACACACACTAAATACAAAGATACAATTCCTGCCATCAACAAGACCACGGTATAATAAGAGAGACAAAGAAACCACAAGTTATGGGACAGTTAATTATATCAATACTTATGTGCACAGGATTTTAATTACAGAGAACAGGACCTGAATTCAAATTTCAATGGATAGCAGGGAATAGCCAGTGCTATTCAATGGATAGTCAGAAACAATGGGGATGGAAGCCAAAAAAAAAAAAAAAAAAAAAATAGCAACTAGATAGGGAAGGCTTCATGAAGGAGAGTGATAACTACCTGGTACAGCAAAGTTGGTCAATCAGTTTCAATTGAGTGAAAAAATAAGTTAATAATAACCCTAGAACTTATTACTGAAGCATGAGTGGGTATCAGCTGAGTAGATAAAAAGAAAGAAGGGCATTTTTAGGGAGATAAAGTGATTATGGAATCTTTGGGGAAGTTTAAGTTATTTGACATGGTTGGAGGGGTGGGAGCATGTATTAGAATTTGAAAATTGAACAGCAGTCACGCATCAAATCGTGCAGGGTTGGTATTTTTTAATGCCACTTTGAGAAATTTGGTCTTCATCCTGAGGTCCCTGAAGAGTAAGAAGAGCACTTATTCAATCACATTTGTATTTTAGAAATATGTGACTGGTGGCTTCATGAAGGATGGATTGGAGGAACACAAAAATAAAGTAGGTGGGTAAGAAAAGATGTTCTCGTAGCAGCCAAGGAATAAGTCATGCAGAGAGTCAACTGAATAAGAGGGCACAAATCAAAAAAGGAATTTAATGATTTATTAGCTCAAGAGTCAAACACCAATTGGATGCATAGACCAATGGTAAAAGGAATACTAAATTGACTTTCAGGTTATTCTTGGCACATTCAGGTGCCATTGACCAACTATTAAATACAAAAAATAGAACATATTAAGAAGAAGCTGACAAGTAGAAGGAAAACCAGGAGACAGGAGTGTCAGGGGCTGAGAGAATTTAAAGAAAAAGAGAATGAACACAATGTAAAATGGCAAAGTAATGTCAAATAAAGTAAGGACAAACGTGTCTATGAGATTTGGCAATTAGAGCATTAGTGGTCTATGCAACAGCTGTTTCAATAGAATAGTGCAGACAGATGGCAGAGAGCAGCTGGCAGAACGAGTAGGAATGGGAAACAAGGGGAGGAAACCAAAAGCCTAGAGACTTGTTCCCTACACCTTGTTAGTGATATCTTGCAAAAAGTTATCCATACTGGGAAAATATTAGGGCATTCAAGATTCAGCTAGTCATTCAAGGGTCATTTAATTACAATGAGAGCAAAAACATGCAGCACATACTTGGAATCTTTCACCAGATAAAGTGCATTACATTTTCAGTGTCAATCATACTTGCTAGACTATAAATTCCAAAACTTCAGGAATTGTGCCTATCTTGTTTCCCCCTGTGCCAATGCCTGGTAATTGTGTGTCTGCACTAGATAACAACCTTCTTGTCTCTATTTGTGCTTCCTTATCAAGCCCATAGAAAATTCACCCGTTCTTCAAGATTCAGAGAACAAATTGCCACCCCCCGCATGAAGTATTTTCCAATCTCTGGGTGTCTCCCTTGTCTCCCTCTCCCTACTTCTCCCTGCTTCTCTCTCTCTTTTGCTTCAAATGTGATAGAATATACATACTATCTTAAAGTTATTTTTATACACATGTATCTTTCCAACTAGAATATTTATCAGTCATGTTCCCTCAGAGTAGCAGAACCTCTATGGGTATTATAACAGTTTATTTAGAGATTTATTTACTTCAGATCCATCTGTTATGCCTACATATAGTGCTAGGCCTGAAGTAAACTGCACCAGCAGTCAGGAAAGGGAAGATAAATACAAACCAGCAGAGAACAAGGACAACTTGGAATCTGTGAGAATGAGCTTTAACCTATAAGGAGAAACCAACCTGCATCTGTTTCTCACCAGAACCTGCCTTGTCCATGTACATCCTTCAAGCCTCTTACTTCCCCCTTCAAGTGGTGCAGATTTCTTGTAGACCTGATGCACTTCACCATGGAGAGCTACATATGAGGCTCTCCCAGTGTTTGGAGAAGCTAAAGGAGGAGCTCTAGCAAGACCTAGAGGTGAGCCTGCAGATCCACAATGATGTATATGTGGTGCAGCTATGCCTGGGCCTATACCAGGCTCCTGAGTGTACATGTGGCAGCTTCTTCTCCTACCCCTTTCATATCTCACACATTCTGATTGGCCAACCCCAACCCAGAATCCTGGAGGAAAAGGAAGTCTGGAAAAGCAGTCCCAGAGTAGTTAAGTATACACATTACAAAGTCACCACAGTCTGCCCTCTATTAACTTGGCATCATATACATATCTTTCAACCATATTTAACTCTCCAATAAAAACAACAGCAAAACTTAAAAAGTGAATAAAACAATAGAGCAAAATCACATATTCACTTCAAATGTAACAACTATCCCTTGTACAACCAAAAATATGCAAACCCTCTCCCCAAGAAAAGATGCAAGACATTCTATCCATCTTCAGATAATGTTTATTTATCATCTAGCTAAGTCATGTTTCTACTTGATGCCCTATAACTTAAATGCCATAATATAAATATAGGTTAGCTATTATTACCATGTGTTATGTTAGATTATAGAGGAAGGGAAGAAGGAAAGTAAAAGTGGTTAAAATATACACAAACACATTTATATCAAAATAAGAAAGAAATATTTGTGATTATTATAGTCCTTATTTTGGCAACTGGGTGCATGATAACAACTGGTACTCATAATGTCTTTCTTTTGCCACCCATTTCATGTATACTTTGCCCTCAGCAAGCACCCTTGCCTGTGAGGGGATCTAAATCTGCATTCCTGAAGGGTCAGAGCCATTAGTCATCCTTTCCGAATAAGATTTTTTTCCATTGAATATAATAACAGAAAATGAAAGTATTAAGGAGTATCCCAGAGGATCTCCTGCGCTCTGGAGAGATTCCTCCTTCACCTATCAGGCAGTAGGAAGCCAATTTCCCCATGATGGTCAGGATCAATCACCAAAGCCAGTACAGTAACCTTATTTGCCTGCTGATTTCCAAGTACAAGGAATCCCAAATATTATCCCTATCTCAACTTCCAGTTTAATGAAACCATTTCTGTGTGTCCTACTAGAAACATTTCTCTCTTGGGAACTAGAATCAATATCTAGACCAGAAAAGCTGGTTAAGGAGACAGGAGAAATTTCATTAGCTGATCACTGAAAATAATAGAGTGAAAAGTCACTCGTATCTCCAACATCTTCATTCCTCTACTGATGAAACCTGCTATGGGAGGAAACCTACCATATATTGATGGCTGATTTAGAGCATAAAAAACATCCAGATGGCCATCATCCTAACTTGCAAGTTGTTGCCCAAAGTGGCACCAAAACTGAGTCTTCAAAACACCATTCTATGTATTATCAAGTAAGATACCTCAGGGTGATAAAGAACATGCAAAAACAGTTAGTTCCATAATTATAAGACCACTGTCACATTTTATTTGCTGTAAAATGAGTCTCTTAGCCAGAAAAAATACTGTGGAGGAAAGTCTGTGTGGCTTAGTCAGTTAAGCGACTGACTTCAGCTCAGGTCATGATCTCATGGTTGATGGATTAGATCCTGGCATCAGGCTCTGTACTGACAACTCAGAGCCTGGAGTCCTCTTCAGATTCTGTTTCTGTTTCTCTCTGCCCCTTCCCCACTCACAATCTGTCTCTCTGTCTCAAAAATAAACATCTTAAAAAAGAAAAAGAAAAAAATACGGAGGGGAACACCATGATAGTGACTAAGTCTATCTGTAGGTCCATGTGAAGGAAGAACAATTTAGGATGTATATCTAGGATATGTCCCAATCAGAACATACCCTGGCTCTTTCCATTAGGAAAATTATTCAGTATAACCAACCTGCCACAGTTGACTAGCTGATCACCACAAAGAATTGTGTCATACTGGGGACTGAATGTTGGTCTCTGCTCTTGACAGATTGGGCACTCAGCAGTAGCTAGAGCCATCTGTCCTTGGTAATAGGAAGTCCATGTATTTTATTTTAAGTTTATTTATTTTGAGAGAGAGAGGTGGGGAGGGGCAGAAATATAGAGGGAGGGTGGGGGGGGGAGGGGGAGAGAGAGAGTGAGAGAGAGAGAGAGAGAGAGAGAGAGAGTGAGTCCCAAGCAAGCTCAGTACTGTCAGGACAGAACCCAATAGGGCTTGAACTCACAAACCATGAGATCATGACCTGAGACGAAATCAAGGGTTGGACACTTAACCAAATGAGCCACCCAGACACCCCAGGAAGTCCATTTATTGAGTCCATGCTTAACCTCCATTCTCAATACCATGGAAAATCCGTAAGCCCATTGAGCAAGAAGAAGAATGGCTAGAGAGAGAATGTACTACCTTGTCTATCTTATTATTAAGCTCCTCTTCTGATGTTGCTCTGTGCACAACATTCACATGGTATTTGAGTGACTTCACAGACTGTGCCCTTTCAGAGAGATCAGCATACCTCTACCCCTTACCGCTTTGTTAAATTTCCTAATTGTATTCTTTCTCAATTCCTGACCATCCAATCTAACCAACAGCCACTGATGCCAGTGTTCTAGGTATTTCTCCTCAAGGTTTAAAGTTCTGCTGACTAGGAATATTTCTTTTTATCACTGTCCTTCAGAGCCACCCCAGAGTGGAGTCGTAGTGGTAGCACATTGTTGAGAGTCAGAATTGATTTTTTTCAAATTCATTTAAGACTGATACCACAGCATCTGACACAGAACCTGGTTTATAGAAATCACTTGACAAATAATTGTTAATACGAACATAAAGTGCCTCCTTTTAACTAATAATTTTGACTGTCTCTGGGAAGGAAAAAAAACTAAGCATCTAGAGGAGATTAATGGGACAGAAATTTCTCCCCTTTAGTTCATTTGAATTTCAAGCCATTTGAATATGTTCCTTATTTTTAATTATTTTAAACTGGGGAAAACAAGCTCAACAACTGCTAATTCCCTTCAAAGAATTGTTCTACAGTTCATGGTTAAAAAAAATTTTAAAGTAATTTATTTGTATTTCAACTGTTTTGTATTAGAACTTTTATATTTAGTATTGATAGAATGGAGACTGACTTTCTTTTTTATTTCTTGAGAAAAATTTGCACAGCTTTAAAGTAAGCCATGCTTACATAATACATGCATTAACCTTTTTAAAAAATGTCATTATGCATGCATGTTCACATAGTGCCAGTGAATATCAGATGTTACTCAGATCTACTCTACCATTTCTAATCATGTCAAACAAACTTCTTCCGGTTTCTTTCACTCAACAATTAATTGTTTTATAGAAGCTCTCAATATCGCTTCAGAGAAAAGCCACATTGTTAAAGTTGGAAATAGTAGCTTCCTTTCTTCTAACTGAAGAAAATTCAGGAAATGTGCTGGGCAATTTTTCCACAGCCTGTAGGGTGGGCTTAGGTTCACTCATGTCACCTTTTGCATCAAATTTCTCTGATGGTACAGGAACATGCATGAATATACATGTATTCTGAAATTGATTGGGAGTCCCATTTGCTTCCTGTTCTGTACATGTTTTCTTCAGATTTGATTTAGAGTTTCCATACCAGTACTTCTCAATTTTCTTAAATACATTCTTGGAATTAATGAAGGAATAAACAAATGGTGAGGTTCCATTTAAAAATTATGATCAAGTCTCAGATATCATCATCACTTATTAATGGCATTTAACATATTTGATTACTACCTCTTTGGAACACTTTTTTCTCTTGGCTCTTTTGGTACTCTATCTATATTACTGCCCACTTCTTCCCATTCTTTTTTTGAATTCTCCTCATGTCTACACTTTCTACTTTTTTCCTCATGTCTACATATCTACTTTTATTCCTATATAATCCCTTGTGTCACAATTTTAAATATTTGTAATATATTAATACCGAAATTTATGTCATCCCAGAATTCTACCCTGAATTTCAGACTCATATTTAACTACTAACTCAACAAATTCCACTTAGATAGCTGATAGATTTCTGAAACTTAACATGTCAAAACTCAACTCCTGATTCTCCTAAAATTCATTTATCCCACTGTCTTTCTGTTTTGATGAGTGACCACTCTATGCATCTATTTCATCAGGCACAAATCCTCGACACCTTCCTTTCGTACCCATACTCATCCATCAGCTTCCCAGCAGCAAATTTTATCAACTACTCCTCTCTCATCTCTCCCACAACCATCTTTGATTTAAACCATTATCACATCTCATCTGCATTATTACAAGAGCTAGTCTTTTGTTTTACATACTACCCCACACACAGCTTCCACAGTGATCTTTTATAATTATGTCAGATAGTGTCCTCAAAAATCGTCCAGTGGGACTAATGTTATTACTATTAGTGTTATCATCATTAAAATGACAAGATTCCTGCTTTAATAAATTCATAATGTAGTGTATAATGGGGTATGAGAGACATTAGATAAATTAACAATTACTATGCTAGTAAAAGAAGGAAAAAATATTCTGGGAGGGAGAGATGGGCAGGGAAGATGTTATAGAAGGATGATGCTCAATCTAGATCTTGAATAATGGATAATAAAAGCCTTTCAAAGCAGATCTAAAAAGGGAAAAGAAAAGGAAAGACCGTAAGAAAAAAGGCAAACTATTTGAGAAACTGTAAGATGTTCATTAGTGTTGGGCCTCTGGGTTCAAGGTAGAGAAGTAATAAAGACAAGAGTGCATAAATAAATAGATACCATAAGATGATATATCTTGTATGTCACACAGAAAACTCTGGAATGTAGCCTTCAAGTTACATAAACCCACTGAAATATTTTAAACTTGAGAGTGACATGGTCATAACAGCAATTTTTAAGGATGGTTCTGGAGATTAATTAGAGAGGGTAAAATTAGGAAGGAGCTGAAATAATAAAGGTATAAATTCATAATAAATTTGCCCAAAAAATGAATGAAAAGGTGCAATACTGAGGTAAGAGATGGGAAAGTGATTGAACGAGCACAATGCTGAGGTTATTTTGAGCAAAAGGGAAAATGGGTAAATAGGATGATTCACAAGTTGTCAAGTGAAGAAAGTAGAAATATTTTGATATTTTATAAACTAAAAGAATAAGTTTAAAACAAAGTTGAATATATTATTTCATTCTGAACATACTGTATTTAAGATAAATGCCCAGTCTTAAACTGTTTAATAAGGTTGTGGGATATTCCCATGAAACATTCAATAAGGTGAAGCAGTTTAGAAGAAATCTGAGTTGCAGGTGGAAATCTGGAGATTATAAATACATGTGTGCCCATTAAAACCATGACTATAAGTGGGCTCACCCATGAAATGTGGAAACCATCAGGATGAGAGTCCACAGCAACCATACTGCTAGGGAGAATAGATATCACAAGAAAGGAATATCACCAAGATCTAAAACACTCACATTTAAGGGTCAGATGGAGGAAAAGCAGACTAAGAAGAGTGAAAACAATAGCTAAGGAGTCAGGAGGAGAATCAGGAATGTGAAGTGCTAAGGAGGTGAAGAGAGAAAGTCAAAAAGTGGTTGCTCAAGAGTGTCGTATCCTGCAGAAAATCAGAGAGGTTGACAGGTAACGTGTAGTAGTTAAAAATTTGGTAGCTATCACATAACTGCTTAACATATTTCACCAATTAGTCGATATTGATCTTCACCAGATGTCAATGGGAAAACAATTTTCCTTCCATTTATTCAATATGCATTCCTATGTCTCTGTTATTTCATGACCTCATGAATTAAAATAGATGCTATAAAACAAAGCCATTTTCCCTCCTCATTGAAATTCTTTGGTCCCTAGGATCAGTTGAAGTTTTGCCCATTTCTCTTTATCAACAGTCATTCTACAACATAACAAATGTCAAATTTTCAAACATTAATTTTAGTAATCTTTAATTGGACATATATATATTACCCTTCAAACAGTCTTTCATCTCTTCTATAGAAATGGCAGCACCTTTATGTTTTACTTTGCAACCTTCATCAAAAGATTTAGACTTTGTAGAAGCTTCCATTGGCCACTGTCCGAGTCATGGCCTTTACCTCTCCTTGGGTGCAGCTTACTCACTTTATAAGCCAAAGAGAAAGCATGAGATGAAAGTGAGCAAGATAAAAGAGGATAATAAAAGAAGTAGAGCTGAAAAAAGGTGGCTTCCAGCACTCCCCTGAACAATAAGAGGACTCCATTCATAATAAGGAGGCACTTTGCTGGAAGCATTCTTTCAAGAATGTAGTAAGGTGCATAACCTTGGAAAGATAAGGTGAAGTCAAACCACTATAGAGAACAGTTATTTTCTTCCAACCCCAGTATATAAGACAAACCTTTCTTCTTTTCTTGCAATACTCAGTGGTGAAGTGACAACATATTTTCTGAACTAATCCTGAGTTTTCATCATAAAAATAGGAAATGATGCGACCTGAATAAAAAAGAGGGAAACTAAGTAAGAACCTTGTAGATTAGCAGGATACTCAACTCTTTTTTAAAGGTGAGAACAGCTCAACAGCCTTCAGTTACACCTAAACAACATTGTCCTCACACAGAACATCTGGTAACTTTCAGCTGCAAATTCCCAAAGGATTTCACACTTATTAAATTCTTATTAAAATTAATAGCAGGGCTGCAAGGCATGACAATATTAGAACAGTCCTTTATCAGGAAAACAAAATCAACTGAGATAATAAAGCTACTTTCTACTGTAAGAAAATCAAGGCCAAATATTATATACAGAAAATTAGTTTAATTTATTCTTAAAGAATGTTATTCCTTTCCACACTGTATTCAAACACTGATTATTTACTTGTAATGCAATGTCATGGATATTAAAAATGAATACTTCTGTATGACTAAAACAGATATTCCCACAAGCCTCAAATTCCAATCATTTTCTTTCATATATTCTCTTATTCTATAACTAACTGGTTTAAGTGACTGAAATATCATTTTACATATTGTGTCATTGCCACAGTCTAATAAATGTCATCTTTAAAAAAGATCACTTTTATATAGCCTAAATCTCCTTTTGGGACACATCAATACTACCTAATTAAGTAATTTATTTACAAATTGAGGTTACTATTTACCTTGATTTCATTGTATTTCAATATAATATTTTGCACCCACACTTCAACTCCGATTCCTATGCAGTCTCTTCCTCTCTTTTCTTTCTCTCTGTGTGTCTGTCTATGATTATGTCTCTGCCTTATTCTCTATGTAGCTCTCTGGATATGTTTGTGTAGTTAAGTTTTGTTTTTCTTCTGTTTGTGTGGTATGTGGCTACTGTATTTATGCTTTTTCTCTCCATGAGGTTTGTTGGGGGGAGAGGAAGTGACTCATTTTTTATGAGAAAAAATACATGTAGCATAAAATTCACCATTTTAATAGTTTAATTCAGTGTTTTTTAGTATATTCACAATGTCAGGCTACCATCACCACTATTTAAGTCCAGAACATTTTCATTATTCCAAAAAGAAAGATGGTACCGATTAAGCAATCACTCCCCATTTCCCCCTTCCACTTGGTAACTTCTGATAACTTGCCTTGGTAACTACTGATCATTCTGCCTCTGTGGATTTACATATTCTGGGCATTTCATGTAAACTGAATCACAATTAGTGGCCCTTTTTGTCTGGCTTCTTTCATTTAACATATTTTCATGGTTCATCCATGTTGTAGCATATATGTACCTTGTTTCTTTTTTATTTTCAAACAAATACTGGGCTATACTCAGTGTATGTATCCAAGTGTATGTGTCTCCCTCTGTGGGTGTTTTTTCACTTTTTTGTTTGTTGTTTTTGTTGTTGTTGTTTATCTCTCACTCTCCATACATGTTTGTGGTGTATATGTCTCTATTAAATAAATATTGGCTAGCCTCATCACCTCTGAGTGTATTTGTGTGTCTGTATGTCTTGGATAGATACATGCACACAAACATACACTGCACTAGAGATTCAGATCATCTATCATCAATTTATTTTCAGGGAGATTGTTTTTAATACATACTGTTTTGTTGTTGTTGTTTAAGAACCTTGATTGACTATTGAGGATAACTGAAGATCCTCCAAAGTGGTCAGTCCTAGAAGAAGAGGAATCATGCCTCATACGCAGATTCCCTCTGACATGGACAGTCCCACGTAACTGGACACAAAGGGGCTGTCCATTAACAAGTACAAAATCACCTGGACAGGGAACTGAAACTTAAAATGACAGCTACAGGTCAGAAAAGATGGAATTAAAAAGATACATTTGCCAATGCCTAAATTAAAGTATCTTCTACATATTATATTAGGATTTCCTTACATACTATTCTGCAAAATCTCCAAAATCACAATTGTAAGTCACAGGTCACATCGTGTCATCTTCACAATCTCTTTCTGTTCCCAATGAACTACCAAAAAATGGCAATTCCTTACAATGGTATGGCTCACCAACAGATACAAAACCATGGCTTGCAAGAAGATACATAATCTATCCACAGTTTATAACTTTAAGATTATCTACTTGAGGCACCTGGGTGGCTCAGTTGGCTAAGCTTCCGACTTCAGCTCAGGTCATGATCTCAGTTTGTGAGTTTGAGCCCCGCATCAGGCTCTGTGCTGACAGCTTGGAGCCTAGAACCTGCTTCAGATTCTGGGTCTCCCTCTTTCTATGCCCCTCCCTGGCTTCTGCTCTGTCTCTTTCTCTCAAAAATGAATAAACATTAAAAATTTTTTTTTAAAATTATCTACTGCTTTCTTCCACCCCACCCAAACCTCTAGTTACTCACCTTGAATACATCGTGCCCCTGCTGGTGTTTCTCTCTTGGAGCATCTTTTGTTTTCTAGTCTGTATGATGTCCCTTAAATATTCAGATGAAATGTAACCACCATGCTCTGGTTTCTCCCTATACTCTCACCACCCAATGATATTAACTTCACTCATTGATATGTCCACATTTTTAAAAACAACTCTATTGTGGTATTGATCATATATTTATTATGGTTACATATATACTTTTCTATATCTATCCTTTCTAACTTATCAAATTTTGGGGTATTTTATTCAGTTGTTCATATCCAGTGCTTAACACAATGCCTGACACAACTAGGTTCTGAATACATTTTAGTGGAATAAGATAATTTTTAAATTTCTTTTACATAGTGTGAAGTTTATGCTGCTTTATGATAGCTGAAACCGAGAGAAAGAAAAAAGAGGATGAAGTGAAAGATAATCTAAACAAGAACATGATTTTAAACCTATCCATAGAGAAAGGAGGCCTGGACACTGGCCCATCTATCATTTTTCTAACTGGCAAGCCAGCAAAGAGCTCCTGTGTGTTCAGTTGGTGAACGATGCTACATTAGTGATGACAGTGGATGGGCACTTGGGGAAACGTGTTGAGTAACATGGACCACTGAAGCAGCAATCCTTCTCAAATCAATTTCAGTTTCTCAAATGCTGAGTATGTAGTGATATTTCAAAGCAATCTCCAGAGATGCATTCAAGCTGCAGCAGGAGATCCTAAGCTATTGTTCTATTTGCACAGATGATCTGGACCGAAATGTGAATACTGAAGCATCAGGTGTTGTTTTTATGATTTTTTTTAAAAGAGAACAATACACAGAAACTTAACAGAAGGTATATAATGGCACTTTTTGGTCAAGTACAATTATCCCCTTGTTCCTTGGGAAGCCCCACTCCCACTATTTATCACCCCAATACTCAATTCTGAATACCCAACAAATTTAACCCACTAAGTGTGCCTGATTATGAGACATTTGGTGGTTATTATATTTCTGTGCATATGGGTTAAATAACTATACTGTTTTCATAAGCAAGGACTATGTCCTTCCCCCCAGCTGAGATGAGAGAATCTGACATTAGGCAATAATCATACATGTTGCCTTGTATCCTTAATCTTTTCTAATGTGAAAGAACTCAGGTATCTATGTAAGTTGGGGGAAGAAAAAATTCTGTCACATGCAGTGAAATCCAGAAACTAAACACCTGCAGTCTTCTTAAGCAAGCAAGGAGAAGCAAGACTAAAGTAGCAGCCATAATGGTGGTGGTATAGGGAGGTGCTGGTGATGGTAGTGGTGGAGGAGGTGGGAGGACAAGGAGGACGACGAGGAGGGGGATCAGAGGCAGGAAGAGAAGCAGCAGCAGCAGCTAAGTTGAGCCCAGTGAGAATAGCAAAAATATAATTGAAAAAAGGAATATAAAACAGCCTATTAATAATTTTATATTGACCACATGTTGAAATGATTATATTTTGAATATATTGCTAAATAAAATAGATCATTAAAATCATTTTCACCTGTTTCTTTTTTGTTCCATATGTTACTAGAAAATTTTATATTACATATGTGACTGGCATTTCATTTCAACTGGACATGTTAAATAAAAACAAATCCAGATTTGAGTAAGAAGAGAATTTGAAAGAATTATTATACTAAAAGGAAAGGAAATCGCAATAGGACAAGGGGGACTACTGCAATAAGAAGACAGCTCTGACCACAGAGCTCTGCAGGAATCTCAAAGATTAGGCAGAAAGGACTTTTTTTTTTCCCAGAGAGGGGTAAAAACAAGGCTAGAAAGAACTGGGTAGCGGGGAGTTGATGGCAAGTCAGGACAGTTGATCAAGGAGTGTATTTCTTTGTGGTCAGCTGTGTCTCAGGAAGAATAGGTAAGGAAGGGTTGTATATTGGTTCAGGTTGAGGGTGAGTCAAAGATCAGGGCTCAGGAGAAGGAAAGAAGTTGAACTAAAATTGGTAAGTAAATTAATAAGCACTTTGTTCCAACTGATAAGTTGGGACAAACAGTTCAGCTAATCTTTTCTGAGGCAAATAAATGGGAATTTGGAGGGTATGTGTCCAGTTTTGGCATAGGTAAATAAGTGGGGGCATCCATGAGTCATATCTAAGTCATATGACGAAAGGTGGCTCTTTGTGGTAAGCTAATATCTTGGAAAGAAAGGGTGGGGAATTTTTTTTAACTGCCTCTGTTTTCCAGTATCACAAGGCTCCAGTCAAGTTCAACTTTATTGGATAGTACTTTTCCAGAACACCAAATTAGCACTATTTCCAAAAGGATTAATGGTTAAAATAAGCTATAGATTCAGATAAACTGGTTTCAGATCTTAGCTCTGTCATTACCACTCTGTAAACTTGAACAGTGTACATAATCTCTGTTTGGCTCAATGTTTTCATTTGTCATAAGTACTTGCTTCATAGAGTTGTCATGATTGCATAGATAAACAAAGACCATGCACATGAGGATAAACAGGCTATCTGTTCAGAGCTTGCTAGAGTAATCAGCCACCATCACTTGCATTTGGCAGAGACACAAAGATAGAGACACAAGGGAGTAAAAAGGCTTCATAGTGAAAAGAAGGGAAGGCTTCAGGTAGGCTCTAATCACAGGTTGTTGGCATGGGGAAGCTGGGGACAGGACAACTAGAAGCAGATCATCTTATGTCATTTGTTTGAGGAACATATTTGCTTTCTTTTGTTATTCCTCAGTTGGAATTGGGGGGGGGGGAGGAGGGAGGGAAGGAGGTTGTGAAGTTGTGGAATAGGGAAACTGGCTGTTACGGATCAAGTTCTGGTCCTTCTGAGCTGATTACTGCCGAGACTGAGATTTGGTTTCCCAGGTTGGTTGTTTGAGGATGTGGGTCACAGTTCTACTGCTATGTAAAGTCTGGCTATATCTACTTGTATATTCAGTCTCTCATGATAATAAAATGAAATAGTACATATAAAGTGTTCAGCATATGACTTAACCCATAGTGAAGCTGAGCTTTAATTTTGCCACATCTTCTTTTCCTAGTAAATACAGGAAAACTTAGGTTTGTGAGCATAATTCATTCTGGAAACATAGTTGTAATCCAAAGCACTTGTATATCAAAGCGAATTTCAAGAACCATTGGCTCAGTTGTAAGGTTCGGCATCAAATGCAAGACACCGCTCATTTATCAAGTTAAAATTTATTAGAAATGTTTGCTCATCTTGTGGAACACTCACAGACCAAGTTACTCGCAATCGAAGGTTTTACTGTAATATACAACTTCACTCTTAGGCCAACTTTCATAAGTGTTTCAAAGGAGGAAAGTGCAGTCAGAATTTATTTAGTTTGGCTTAAGGTGAGTCTTTCAATTCAGGGACATGATTGGGATTAGGTAGAAATATAACCACCCAGGCTTGGTAAAATAGCAAGGCAAGGATTTTGAGGGACTCAAAGAATCTCTGGACATAAACTGTCTGTTGATATTTTCCACTGAAGAGTAGATGAGTCCTTTGAGAAGTTCCTGTAATGAATAATCATACCATTTGTGAAGCAGAACAGCCCTGGAAGAACAAAGAAATGGTAATGAATTGCAAAATCATATTAATATAGAAAATAAGTTATTATTTCTGTTTTGCATGTCCAGGCTGAGGGTGAAGAAGGTTCTGGTTGTCACATAGATGGTGACTATTTATGCCTACAAATTCTTAAAAGATAGTTACAAAGATCTTGATTTAGTTGAGAAAATTTTAATTTCCCATGGAGATGCTTTTTTTCCAAATGATTCTCTAAATTTTTTCTAATGTTTTTTTCCAAAGAATTTGTATTTCTTCAATATATGAAAAAGAATTACAGAAAAAAGTAATATGGTTGAAAAAGATTGACAAGTTCTTCTACATCTTCCTCTTGTTGATACACAGTGCACTTGAACGAAAAAATATGAGAAGTGCAGCATTCAAGACGTCTCTTTAACTTTGTTTAACTCAGCAGCAGCTTTGAGTGTAAGTGGTTTATTTGGCAGGTCAGAAATTGATCCTAAGAAGCACCATGGGAGTGGTGGGGAAGTGAGAAAGGGAAGAAAAAGAGTCAATATAGGTGCATTAATGAGCAAGCTACTACTGCAGACGACTGGGGTTCAATCCTGCTGGAAACTCTAGGGGACAGTGTGAAAAGAGCGTCAGAGTTATCCCATTGTAGGTAGTTATAATCTATGGGCATTTATGCTCCAATTCCCCTTCCTCATTGGGTGAGAACTGTTCTTAAGAGATATTGACTCCCCCACCACTTGTGATTTGCCCTGGGCAAGGGCTAATAGAAAGCCCTCAGGCAGAGAGCCAAAAGATTTTAAAAACAGATCATCATCAATGTGTTCTTGTATCAAAACAATGAGTGCTATTGCAACAGTGAATATTAAAGGGTATATTCTTGGGGCATCAATAGCATCTGCTATAGTGTGCCACTTGTGATGAACAGATTCACTCATCTCCCAGGATAAGTTCAATTTGTCCCATCACTGCTTCTGCAAGTTGATGGTCCATAACAATTCCTAAAAAACAAATAAGACTTGCAGTGAGAAGGTTAATGGGGATTTAAAACAGGAAATATAATGGAGTAAGCTACAGTCCTCACTAAAGCAGTTGACACTGAGGCTCTAATTGACATTATACATCTCTTGCTATTGCTCACTCTACTCCCTTTAAGTACCTTAGCAAGTACCTCCGCTTGTCCCTGAGAAGTTCAAGCCCTGATTATATCTTTGTGTTGTTTTACTCACTTTAAGTACCTTAGCAAGTACTTCTGCTTGTCCCTGAGAAGTTCAAGCCCTGATTATATCTTTGTGTTGTTCTAAAAGCCTCAAACAAAAGACTATAATAAGAGACAAAGAAGGATATTACATAATGATGAAGGGACCAATCCAACAAGAGGATATGATAATCTTTGTTTTAAAAGTCTGTTAATGACTCAAAAAGAATCTCCAAGAATTTGTGGATTTCAAACAAACTCCTCCCTGTCTTTATGACATAGCAGCAACCTCATCGCCCTGTTTTAATGTGGGTTAATTACATATCAGCACAGTAACTCCTTTGCCTGTTAATCTAATAGCACAAAGAGCTCCAAATGATCTGATGGCAACTATTTAGTGAGACCATTACTGTGTCCCCTGGTAGAAATACCCATCTCTTCCCCAGAAATCAGGACCTTTAATCCAGCAGAGAGCAAAATCTCTCCAATTAGGTCATTGGGAATAATGAAAAAGGTATCTTCGACCTTCACCCCTGTTCCAAGACTCATGTATTCTTCATAAATACAGCATCACATAGTAGCCATTGGTCAGAGGTTATAACACATCTTGAAGCATAATACCCCTGTTTTGCAGGGCTGTAGTTCACTATGCTTTTAGAAGGCTATTCCAAAATTCCATTAGGTCAGCCACTTCAAGGATAAGAGAGATATATGATAGAACCAGTGAATTTCATGATCATATGCCTTCTTCATCAAAAAACTGGTTTCCTTTATCCAAAGCAATATGATATGCCTTATAACACGATGCCATATCTGTGAGTTCTCATATAATGGTGCCAATCGAGAATGTGGCAAAGAACAGAAACTCACACCAAGAATACATATAAATTCCAGTGAGGAAAAATCACTGTCTTCTCTAGGGTTCAGTGCCACCTCCTAATTTTTGCCTTATCTGTTTTACGGAGCAATTTCAAGAAGCAAGGGGAGAGATGATATAACACAAGAAGCAAAGTGTGTGTTAATAAGCAAGATATCACTGTGGACAACAGGGGCTTAATCCTGCTAAGGATCTCTGGGAGACAGTGTGGAATATACTTTAGAGTTGCCTAATCTAAGGGACAAGAACACTGCAGTATTTCTATTCCAATTTTCATTCATTATTAACTAAGAATCTCCTGGTGGCATTAATTTTCCAGAACCTACTGTCTGCCTTGTGCAAAGACTGAATGAAAGCCCTCAGGCAGAAAGACAGTAAGACATCGGGGCATGTAATGAAATACTGAATACAGAGGAGACATAGAGCAGCCACGGGGTTGCTTATACTCAGCATTTGATAAGATAATCTTAGTTTAAGAGCAGAGCTGATCTTCAGCTGGTTTGGTTTGCCCAGCTGTTCCAGTTGTTTACAGCTGGTCTCTCTTGTGATTGGTCAGGTTATGAATATGATGCCCCTAAATGTATGTGGTAGCTTCATAATTACTAGTAGGAGAGAGACTAGAAGTATAGGATGAGCTATAGTTCAAAATCCAGAGGTATGAAGAAGAGCTGTAAACACTGGAAAAGCACAGAAAGTTATCAGCCACCAGAACACTTGGCAAAACCATTCATTTATATGGCCAACTGGTCTTGGTGAGGAAAAACTAATTGCTCATGGTGATTTCAAGCAGAAATCTTAGGTTTTTTAAACAGAATGAGACCAAATGTGAGTCTGGGCCCTTGAAGTAGAGATAATTCTTACATTCACAGTGACAAGGTATCTAGAGAGTAGACAGAAATCCTGAATTTGTTCACAGTTCAACTAAGTGGGCTTGTTAGCAATCCCATGTCAAGGTATATAGTTTGTTCATCTTTTGTGGAGGAGAACTGTGAAATGAATATCTACAAAAAGATCAAGTTAGTTCTATCTCCCAGTAGGCAACATCCTTTAAATGTAAGTAGCCCACCCAAGATCGTGCAATAAATATATAAATAAAGCCCATCTCTGTACTTTTAGTCTAGGGCTCCACTCAATAAATCGCCTTGCCTCTTACTTAAAACTTCTCAATGGTAAGAAATTATTTTTCAGCCCTTTTCAAAAGGGCAAACCTAGTATGAAACTCAAGCCAATACCATATGGAACAGAGAATAAAATGAATTAGCATATTATTAATTGCATACCATTAATTTTCAAGGACAATTGCAAATTAGACCAACTCATTTATTTCTAAAGTGTAGCTTATGCACGGGGAATATCTCCATGTCTCAGACAGGTTACCCATTTATTAAGATTAAAATATTTCCTTTCAATCTCAGTTCTCTGAAGGGTGCCATAATAGGGGGACAGATGTTGAATGGGAAGTGTGAGAGTTTGTGAGCCATAAGCCTAGCACTATAAATCAGAAAGGAAAATAGCAAAAAGAAGCAGAAAGGACTAAGGAAGCCCCTCTTTCTATAGGCCAAACACTCAGTCCACAGACATATAGAAAAGAAAAAACAATTTTAATGATATCAGCCAAGAAAAACTAAGAACATTATAGCAAGAATCTATTTTTGTCTCTTTGCTATCACCTTCATTATTCAGCTGGTGTCAGTAAGGTAAGATTCTGCAAAATTTTACTCCTGAATCATTTGCAACACACTGACAACATGCTCTGCTCTGTGTTGACTTAGAAGACGACTCGGTCTCTGCCCGGGGCTGTTACAATCTGGTTGAAGTAGTCACAGCAATTCAAACATAAAAATGCCAGCTGAGAAGGGGATTAAATCTCAAGAGGTGCAAGAGTGCATGTAACATTATTAGCCATAACACCACATAGACGGTAATTAAGCAGGGAGCACTTCCATTTTGCTACCCTCAGCAGCCTATATCAAAAGGCCACTATTTAAATTAAGTTGACCTATGGCCTGGATGTAACATGATTTGCCAAACTCATAATACTGAACATCAGTAATTCAAAAAAAAATTTAATAATCAGAATTGTATGCTGCAGATTTCCAAGATTTTTTGATATTTTAGACCCAAAACACAGGGTAATTTTTAGACTGTGAAACCATCTATCAAGTCACCCTGACACAGGAATATAACAGAGTAGAAAGTAAATTGGGTATTGATACACTCATCTGACATGCCCATTGGCTAAGTCTCACCCCTGTGGGTAAATTTATTAAGACTGGTTGAGCAAATCAACAATATATTCATGATATTATGCAACTATGGCAGATTCAATCTATACTTACACATCAGTGAGGATGGTTCTACTCTGCACAAGTCAAATAAGATCAGTGTTAATTATTATTTAACTGAACCTATATTCCACATAATATAGTATTATGATTAGTCAAGTGGTCAGAATGATTCCTTAATTCATAATGTCCTCAAGCAGTCTCCATTATTCAGCATATGTATATTGTGCTAAGGTATTATTTCAGTTCCATGAAGCTGGTAAATCTTAAGTTGATATAAGGCTGACTCTTATATCCAAAATGTTATCTTCTCAACCTTTTCTTAACTATCTGCAATATACATGAAAATTAGGATATTTAAGCTCATAAATTGGAAGAATTAATGTTGTTGACATGGCCATACTACCCAAAGGAATCTACAGACTTCATGCAACATGCAATCCCTATAAGAATACCAATAGCATGTTTAAGAGAACTAGAACAAATAATCCTCCATTTTTTATGGAACCACAAAAGACTGCAAATAGAGCAATCGGAGAAAGAACAAAGCTAGAAGTATAACAACCCCATTGTTCAAGATATGTTACAAAACTATAATAATCAAAACAGTATGATACTGGCACAAAAATAGATCGATAGAACAGAATAGAGAGCTCAGAAATAAACATATACTTATATGGTCAATTAACATATGATGAAAGAGGTAAGAATATACAATAAGGAAAAGACAGTCTCTTCAGTAAATAGTACTGGGGAAACTGGACAGCAGCAAGCAAAAGAATAAAATTGGATGACTCTCTTACACCATGTACAAAAATAAATTCAAAATGGATTAAAAGTCTAAATGTGAACCTGAAACCATAAAACTCCCAGAAGAAAACATAGACAATAATCTCTTTGACATTGGTCTTAGCAACATTTTTTCTAGATGTATCTCCTCAGGCAAGGGAAACAAAAGCAAAAATAAACTATTGGGACTATATCAAAATAAAACGCTTTTGCACAGTGAAAGAAATCATTGACAAATGAAAAGGCAACCTACTGAAAGAAAGAAGATATTTGCAAAGGATATATCTGATAAGGGATTAATATCCAAAATATATTTAAAAATAACAATAATCCAATTAAAAAATGAATAGCAGATCTAAATAGGCATTTTTCCAAAGAGGATATACAGATGGATAACAGATGAAAAGATGCTCTACATCACTCATCATCAGGGAAATACAAATCAAAACCACAATGAGATATCACCTTACACTTGTCAGAATGGGGAGAATCAAAAAGACAAGAAAAACAAGTGTTGGCAAGGATGTGGAGAAAGAGGAACCCTTTGCACTGCTTGTGGGAATATAAATTGGTACCAATATTGTGAAAAACAGTATGGCATTTTCTCAAAAAATTAAAATAGAAATACCAAACAATCCAGTAATTCCACTATTGGGCATTTACCCAAAGAAAGTGAAAACACTAATTCAAAAAGATATATGCACCCCTATGCGTCTTGCAGCACTATTCACAATAGCTAAGAAAAGGAAGCAACCTAAGTATCCACTGATAGATGAATGGATAAAAAAGCTGTGGCATATTTACACAACATAATATTACTCCAACAGAAAAGAAAGAATGAGATCTTGTCATCTGTGAGAACAGGGATAGACCTAGAGGATGTTATGCTAAGTGATAGTGCTAAGTGATATATATAGTCCAACAAAGACAAATACTGTATGATTTCACTTATTTGTGGAATTTAAAATACAAAACAAACAAAAACCAGAAATAGACCCATAAATACAAAGAACAGGCTGTTGGTTGCCAGAGAGGAGAAAAGGTGAAGGAATGGGCAAAATGGGCGAAAGAGAGTCATCCATTTATACAACAAATAAGTCACAGGGATGAAAGGTACAGCACAGGGAACACAGTCAATGGTATTGCAATAGCACTGCATGGAGACAAATGGGAGCTACTCCTGTGAGCATAGCATAAAGTATTGAGTTGTTGCATCACTATTTTGTACACTTAAAACTAATGTACCATTGAGTGTCAACTATACTTCAATAAAAAAGTACACATTTCCAATATAATTTTAGTTATATTGAAAAGAAAAAGGAAATTAAAGTATTAATTTTCAGGATTCTGCCAAGAAACACATGGCAATCCTGATTGCTTCTTGAACAAAGGGACTATTTACAGGGATTTAAGTAGATTCAAGAGAATCTTAAGCAAGCCACAGTGAAGCACCCAAGAACTAACAAGAAGTCATTGCAGTCCCTGGAAGTTGAGGAATGTAGGGAAGGAGTGATTATTAGTGAAGCCGAGAGAGGTGTTGGGGTTGTACAAGAGGAACCACATGACAGAAGCCCTAACTGTAGAACCAGCCACTGACAGAATCACAGACAGGCAGGGAAGAGAAAGGAGAATGGGGATAAATATCCTAACCTCTCTTGTGTCCTGTCATCTGATCTCTTGCTTCTGTGTGCCTTCCACTGGCTGATATCAATAAGAAAAAAAGCAAATCAAGGTAATACAAACTGTAGTTGACAGCCTCCTGGGACACAAGCCAGGGCAAGAGTGGGGGCCCAGAAAAGAGTGAAGAATATACAACATAATGATTAGATGTAGTAGATATAGTTAGATAGATATTCTATGTTGCATACCCTCAGGAAATATGTTTATTAAACATATAATCTGTGGCCTCCTCTAATAAAACTATGAAATTTCTTTCTAAAGTCTGTTTCTTTTCTGAAATAATTAATTTCTATTTCAAGAGTAAATTATTTGGTAGCAGATTTTAAACTATAATTAAGTATCTCCATGAGTGTTACTTATCCAAAAGAAGACTTTATTTATAGAACATTGGATGTGCTTTAAAATTCACTTCTTTATCTACTAAAGACAAGTTTCACCATAACATTGCTCTAGGATCCCAATACTGATAAGCACCAATAAGACACTTAAAAATGACCTTACAAACCATACGATATATTGACCAAGAGTTCCTTTTTATTTAGTTTCATGAATTCTCTTCTGAAAATGTTATTTACAATCCAAAAACCTCACTCAGATTGACAGGGATGTAATTAATAACTTTATTCTTAAAAGTTAATGCTTTCATTATGTAGCAATGAATGTGTGATCCAATATGTACTATTTACAAAAAGTACATACTCAAATGAAATATTCTCACATTTAAAAGGGGGCTTAGCCATTGCCGAAACAAAACAAATAACAAAACAAAACAAAACAACAACTAATTATATCTTTGACTAAGTGAAACAATCCAAGCAGGATGCTGAGTGTGGAGAGAGTGAGTCAGCCCAGCCTGATGTGTGTAGATTAATATGAGCAAAGAGAGATAAGGAGATTGTAGATAGTGGAGGGGTGGTGAATTCTAGACCTCAGAGGTGGGGCGTGCCTTCTAAAGACTAAATTCATATTGGTGTTTTGTAGAGGTAGAATGGAAATGGACTTTAGTGATCAAGGAAGTAGAGGAACTATTCAACTAAGAGATTTAATGAACCATCAACAAGAATAAAAATGGGAGTGAGTTACAAAGGGAAAGATATAATACATGCTTATAGCCTCCTCTGCTACTTTTTTCTCAATTAATGTCGAAATGTTGACCTGATATATTTATCAAGATCCATTTTTTTTTCTACTTTTAATACATGCTTCCCAAATGTATTCAGGCATGTTAATTAGCCCATTTAGGTAACTCCCCCAAACTATAATTGTAAATGTTTCTGTATCTGACCAAATAATCAAGCCCAAGCATGATAAAATTTTTCATAATTTTTCAAAATTATTAGAATGTTCAATCTACTTGACTAAGCACAAAAACATAGCTCTGCTCAAGTGGAAATAAGCCATATTTACTTTTATTTAACCTCTTTTTAAACAAAATTGGACTCCAGAGCTCATGTTATTTCTGACACTACTATGTATCTCTTTATGAAGATGAGTCCTATTTCCCAAACTAAGGGAAACACTATGCTAGAAACACTAGACTGGTGATTCCTAGCAGCATAGAGCTCACAGCACAGAGCAAATTGCTAAAACAACAAAGTTTTGATGAAATGAAGTTAATTTATTTTCCTACTATCAATTTTCACAACTGAAAGTCTCATGTCTCTTTTTTCCCTCTAATGTTACAACCAATCCCCTGAAGCAGAGTGCATTCTAAATTCATGCTGCCTATTTATTCTGTCATACAATTTCTGAAGTCACTCACTCAAATCTAAATTGTATTTAATCCACGTATAAGCATCTCAATGAAGGGTAAATATAAACTGGAATTTTCATATAACTATGAAAATAAAATCTAACAAATGACAAACTGTTGTGAATTATTTTGATCACTATTCTTTGGGCTTTAAAGGCTTTCAAATAGGCTTTAAACTACTTCTAAATCCGTAATTTCATTTTGTATTGGCTTTATGAACATAATATGGATTTATCCTCATTTTTGTTTCTTTAAATATAATAAAACTCCACCACAGGCATACTTCATGTTATTATGCTTCACTTTATTGTGCTTCACAGATAATGCATTTTTTACAAATTGAAGGTTTGGGGCAAACCTGCATCTTTATCAACACCATTTTTCCAACAGCATTTGCTCACTCTGTGTCTGTGTCATGTTTTTGTAATTCTTGTAATATTTCAAACTTTTTCATTATTATTATATTTGTTAGGGTGATCTGTGATCAGCAATCTTTGATGTTACCATTGTAATTGTTTGGGGCACCACAAACCATGCCCATATAAATACAGCAAACTTAATTAACAAATGCTGTCTGTGTTCTGACTGCTCTGCCTACTGGCTATTCTAGCTCGCTTTCTCTCTCTCTCTCTCTCTCTCTCTCTCTCCCTCTCACCCCCACCCCATGGTTTCCCTTTTCCCTGAGATGCAACAATAATGAACTTAGAAGAATTAGTAACCCTTCACAACAGTCCAAAGTGTTTAGGTGAAAAGAAGAGCTACATGTTTCTCACTTTAAATCAAAAACTAGAAATGATTAAGCTTAGTGAGGAAAGCATGTTGAAAGCCAGCATAGACCAAAGGCGAGGTCTCTTGTACCAAGCAGTCAAGTTGTGAATGTAAAGGAAAAGGTTTTGAAGGAAATGAAAAGTGCTACCTCTGTGAACACTCAAATAATAAGAAAGTAAAACAGCCTTATTAATAATACGGAGAGGGTTTTAGTGGTCTACATAAAAGATCAAACCAGCCACACTATTTCCTTAAGCCCAAGATGAACCCAGAGTAGGACCCTAACTCTCTTCACTGTTTGAAGGCTGAGAGAGGTGAGGAAACTGCAGAAGAAAAGTTTGAAGCTAGCAGGGGTTAGTTCATAAGGTTTAAGAAAAGAAGCCATTCTCCATAAAAATAAAAGTGCCAGATGAAGCCTCAAGTGCTGATGTAGAATCTGCATCAAGTTATCTAAATGATTTAGCTAAGATAATTAATGAAAGTGGCTACATAAACAACAGATATTCAGTGTAGATCAAACAGCCTACTGTTGGAAGAAAATGCCATCTAGGACTCTCCTAGCTGAAGAGGAGAAGTCAATACCTGGCCTCAAAGCTTCAAAGTACAAGCTGACTCTCCTGTTCGAAGCTAATGCAGCTGGTGACTAAGTAAAAGCCAATAGTCATTTACCATTCCAAAAATCCTAGGGCCCTTAAGAATTATGCTAAATCTACTCTGTCTGTGCTATAGAAATAGAACAACACAGCCTGGATGACAGCATCTGTTTACAACATGCTTTACAGAATATTTTAAGCCCACTATTGAGAACTACTGCTAAGAAAAAAATCCTGTCAAAATATTACTGCTCATTGACAATGCACCTGGTCACCCAAAAGCTCTGATGGAGATATACAAGAGATTAATGTTGTTTCCATGCCCACTAACAAAACATCCATTCTGCAGCCCGTGAATCAAGAAGTGATTTCAACTTTCAAGTCTTATTATTTAAGAAATACATTTTGGAAGGCTGTAGCTGCCAAAGACAGTGATTCTTCTGATGAATCTGGGCAAAGTAAATTGAAAACCTTCTGGAAAAGATTCATCATTCTAGATGCCATTAAGAACATTTATGACTCACAGGAAGAGGTCAAAGTGTCAACATCAACAGGAGTTTGGAACAAGTTGATTCCAACCCTCATGGATGACCTTGAGGGAGTGTACAGATGTGACTGAATTGCTGCCATCTCATGATAAGACTTTGAAGGATAAGGAGTTGCTTCTTATGAATAAGCAAAGAAAGTGGGTTTTTGATATGGAATCTACTCCTTGAGAAGATGTTTTGAAGGTTGTTGATATAACAACAAAGGATTTAGAATATTACATAAACTCAGCTAATAAAGCAACAGCAGAGTTTGAGAGGATGGACTCCAATTTTGAAAGAAGTTCTACCATAGGTAAAAGGCTGTTGAATAGCCTTTCATGATACATAGTAGTGATTTGTGAAAGGAAGTGTCGATTGGTACAGCAAATTCATTGTTGCCTTATTTTAAGAAATCACCACAGCTACCCCAACTTTCAGCAAATACTACCTTAATCACTAGAGTATTGTGTAAATATAACTTTTATATTCACTGGGAAACCAAAACTTCATTTGACTCACTTAATTGTGATATTCACAGTAAAGATTTATTGCAGTGATCTGAAACCAAACTCGAAATACTTCCAAAGTATGCCTGTATATGTTTTTCCATACCAGACCTATTCTTCATATGCATGTATGTTATAAAATAAAACATTCTCCTTATACCATAATAGCCAACACTATAGATGATAACTTTCTTTGCTACATTTGTAATGGGGCTCTCCTAATTGAGAAATTTCATTGATAAATTACCTATTTTTCTAAAGACAGCACAAATTCAAAGAATCAAATCTTGGGACCAAGTAAGACATTGAAGACACTCAAATATATTCACCTTTGGTATCCCAACCTCCTCAGAATGGGCCAGAATTCAGTTATTCTAGATAACATCTGAGGATTTTATATACATTTTAAGTCCTCTAGAGAAAGATATTGGACAACCTTATAATGTACCTTTACTACTTTTGCTGCTAGTTTATTATACAATCTGTCCTATAGCTTCCATAGGTATTACAGCTTCTGTATCTTAGCCCCTTTTCTTTTGTTTTGAAGTCCATGTAATGCAATCTGAAGAGCAGACGCTCGTGTGATGTTAGATCCTAATTTCAACTCCTTAAACTTAGAATAGGAAAGAGTCTTATCATCACCTAGATAAATGCCCTCCCAAATTTTCTTCTACTACTTCCTTGATATGTCTGCCCCTCCTTTGCTTGAACACTCCCAGTGACAGGGAGCTTAACACCTTGTGAAGATATCTCTATGTGCAGGTCTTTTCTGCACTAGGTTAATATCTCCTTCCTTCCACTATTTACCCTTTGGCCATAGTACCAGCCTTTCAACTATTTGAAGACAGTCATTATGCTTTATTTTCTTCTAAGAGAAATGTCTTATATTCCTTCAGGGAATGAAGTTAATGATATTTAGCCTGGAAAAGAGAGCACCCATGTCTAAGAACATATAAATCTGGGTACCACTTCCCCCAGACCTCAGGCATCCCAAACAGCATTCTGTCTCTGATAGCAAATCCAAAGGATTCACTGAAAGAAAGAATGGGTATATTCCCAAAAATCAACTTCAAAAATAAATGTAAATTTATGGCCTCAAACATTTCCTCAATTAATGATTATGTATTTATCATCACAAAATTTGGAAGGTCTTTTGAACCTGTATTTCAGTCTCAACTTTCTTCAGAAGTAACTATTATCCTAAGTCTATAGTTACACATAATAAAAAAAGACATTTATTTTATTAGTTTTAAACTTACTCCCATTAAGGTTTAAAGTAGCTCCCTAGTTCGAGTTTTCCAGAATATGGAAAACAAATCAGCATTAGACTATTATCCTGTCCTCATTTTCCAACATTGTTCACCCCTAATATTTCTCATCTGCTCTCATACAATACCTCTTTGCCACTTTTTCTCTACCCATTCCCTCCCCTAAAGTTTTCTAATTACTGATCTGGAACTTGTCCTGATTTTTTTTTATCTTAGGGAATAGTGCTGGAGTGTCTCACAAATTTTAATATATATACAGTATATGCTTTGGTTTGTGAGCCATTTGAGCTTTCTGAGAAGATTCAAAGTGTTATCAAGGAGTAACACCTGTGTAAGGAAAAAAGAGGAAGCAGGATTGGGTAGGGGAGCCATTAGTCTGTATTGCAGATTTGACAAAGTCTAAGATAACACCAGAGAAGCTCCAAAGGGAAGAATACCCGTTAAATAGTTCTAATGCATTGGGCAAAAATGTGTAGGCCTTTGTACCAGAATCTTTCTCTGTCATAGGCTAACCAGAAGAAGGTTACCTTCACTCAAAACTAGAAGTGGGCCCAAAGAAGTTAATAGCTAGAGGCTGCTAGCTAAACACAGTTTGGAAAGCAGGGCCATGAGCTCTTTCTTGAGGGGCAATCTGAGAACTCTATCTCTGCCATAGTCCCCTCCTTGCACCATGTGGATCCACTTCTCCATATATGTGTGGGGAGCTTCAGGACTCTGATGGAACTTTCTTACAAAAGGAAAACTTAGAAAAAATGAGTTAGGGAAAAGAACTACATACAACCCCTGTCACTGCAGTTGGTTCCAAGACTGAAATCATCTGCTTCTTCAACTATTTAAATTTTCCCTGCATAAACTATTACCTTTGGTGGTCACAATGGCCTACTTGAGGGTATGATCTATATCCTCATTTCTTAAAGGTCTGTGCTGTAATATATCATTCTTATATACGGGTTGCTATATAATCTATAATCTTGTCTATAATCACAGTTGGTCAAGAAATCACCAATAGGCACTCAAATGAGTGCAGAGTTTCACATATATTATTCCTTGTTCCCATAGTAACAGTAGCCCTGCCTCCTCTTGATAATCAGGTCAATTATCCCTACCAATATCTTAATTCCTCTTATTGACTCCTGGCCCCTGGACATAAGGAGTCTGAAGTGCTCAGGCAGCAACTTTAGCTTGTAGTTCAAATAAATCCTTGCTGCATCCCCTGACAAGAGTAAAGTCCCTTTGAGAACCAGTGCCTCTAACTTTCAGAGTCCAAAGTTCCAGGGAAAGTAAATGTAATCCCCCAGTGGGTTATTGGAAATAGTGGTAAGTGAATGCATTCCTGTTTCCATCCCTTTGTTCCCAAACCAATTAACTGAGCTCATAATATCATATAGACTCTTTGACTCAGTGGGCATGCTATAACCTGTAGTATGCCCCCCCCCCCCCGCCATGTCCACAACTAACGCTTTTGAATAAGTGCTTCAGCTGTGCCTTCAGTAGCCCATTCCAGCAATCTATCAGGCTGGCTGCTTCGGGATTCTGCAGTATATAATTCAAATAATAGTGGCACCGGGGTGGCTCATTCGGTTAAGGGTCCGATTCTTGATTTCAGTTCAGGTCGTGATCTCATGGTTTGTGAGATTGAGCCCTGCGTTGGCCTCTGTGCTGACATGACAGTTCAGAGCCTGCTTGGGATTCTCTCTCTTTCCCCCTCTCCTTGCCCCTTTCCTGCTCATACATGAACTCTCTCTCTCTCTCTCTCTCTCTCTCTCAAAATAAATAACTAAACATTTCAAAAAAAGAATCTTTATAATTCAAACAATAGATCCTATGGGAATAGGCCCACCTCCTTATCTTTTTCACTAAGTCAGTCCCTTGGTCGGGTACTATATTATAGGGATTCACTACCTGGAAACCAAGTACTTCACAAGCTGTTAGACTGTGGTATTGATTGAAGCTCTTCAGGAAAGTAAGACAGCAGCCAGGGTAAGTGTTCAGTCTTATGAGAAGGAATTACTGGGGTCTCTAGGACACAAGAAGCCTAAGACAATTAACTTTATATCAAGGGGTTATTTGATCTTCTTAAAGAATATTATCATTTCATAGATTCATAGTTGGTTTCTTATTGTCAGTCTGATTCCTCATCTTCTAGATGGCATGTGCCTCACTAAGGCCTTTAGCATTCTTGCTACCTCTTGATCACCCTGCTTGATCAGCATGGTATCGTTTATGTAATGGATCAATATGATGCCTCATGGGATACTATGTTATTATGACAGAAAGCAGAAGACTTAGCATAGCACTGAGGCAAATTTGTGAATGCATGATGTTCTCTGTTCCATATGAATACAAACTATGACCCTCCTTCTCTATTGGGAAAAAAAATTCATTCACCAACTTAATGGTCAGATACCAGGTATATGAGGTCACACTAATATGCTCTAGGGATAGTACCATGTTTGGTATGGCAGTTGCAAATTGGGGCCATCACTTGGTTGAGACTGAAGTAGGCTATAGTCATTCTCCAGGATACATCCGGTTTCCTCAGTGGCCATATTATAGAGGTTTATTAGGTCTTTAAAGGTGGCACTAATCTCGATTCTACCACCTTGGACAGTGAGGGGCAGATTCAGGGGCTTCTGCTTGGCCTTCTTCACTACAGACCAGGAACCCAATGTGAGAGTTCCTCCATTCGTCAAGAACGCTAATCCCAATTATACATTCAGAGTCCAAAGGAAATGAAGACTAGTGGGATTCACAGACCCAATGGATCCACTCTAATATACATTTAGCTAAGACTTATTATATTTATTGTATAGCTTCCATGTGCCTTCATGTAAATGGAGGCTATAACAATAATGATACATCACCCCTCTGGGTATCAAGGATAGCTGAAGCCTTGTTTGTCATACTCAAAATGTTTGAATATTCTTTTTTCCTAATAGGTAGTCACCAGAGTAAGTAGCTATTGGTCCTTTGAGACAGGACTGAGGAAATCATTACAGAACATGTTTGTTGTGCTATTATATCTTGCTTTCCCTCAAGGCCTTGCAACCTCATCAATCAGTGGGTTCCCAGACTGAAAATTGGCATAAGTGTGGAAACTGAGCAAATTTACTGAGGCTATGGTCTTCAGTTTCCCATTCTTCCATTCTTGCTTTCTTTTGATTATATATGTTAAGGAATATCTTTTTAGCTGCCCACTTATTTTGCCTTTAGACATACTGCATTCCATTAACCATCTCCACAGCTCTCTGTGGGTGAAGCCCCCCCTGGGCTATCACTCTGACCTTTATAGTTGTTATAATAATTATGACTCCTGGTTTCTGGAATTTAACTGCTACTACATGGCCTATATTGTTTCTGAGCTATATCATCCCCATAGCTTTCAAAAAGATAGTTGCAATTAGAACCTCTCTCCCATAAGCCCAGACTTTCAGAGGAGAGTCATTCCCAAACATTTTAGTGATGCAGGATTCCTTCTCACTAATGCATTCTTTAAAAAATTTTTTAAATATGTATGTATGTATGTATGTATGTATGTATTTATATAATTCACTTTTTAAATTTAAGGGATGGTTTCCAGATAATTTTATGATACATTGACTTATAGTTACAGAAAATATGATTTCTGGTTGGTCTGTAGTAACTCTGGATTTCAATAAGGATACTTTAATGTGGAAGAGATGCTTTTGGAATCTATGCCTAACTTATTTTTTTTATTTTTTTTAAATCCAAGTTAGTTAACATATAGTGTAATAATGAATTCAGAAGTATAATTTAGTGGTTCATCACTTACATTGATACCCAGTGCTCATCCCAGCAAGTGCTCTCCTTAATGCCCATCACCTGTTTAGACTATCTCCCCACCCAACACCTCTCCAGCAACCCGCAGTTGTTCTCTGTATTTAAGAGTCTCTTATGGTTTGCCTCCCTCTCTCTTTTTATATTATTTTTCCTTCCCTTCACCTATGTTCATTTGTTTTGTTGCTTAAATTCCACATATGAGTGAAATCATATGACATTTATCTTTCTCTGGCTATTTTGCTTAGCATAATACACTCTAGTTCCATCCATGTTGTTGCAAATGGCAAGATTTCATTCTCTTTGATCTCCAAGTAATATTCCATTATATACCTCTTCCTTCTCCCTATCCACCCCCCTCCACACCTTCCAGAAGGCCTCCATCTACTATGTTCATTCTATGGGTCTGAGTGGAGCTCCATGGACAAATCAATTGAGTCTCTTTTCTTCCCAACACAACACTCTGGAATCTTTGGTAAGTCCGAACGGTTCTGCTTTAGTGACCATGATAATGATCATGCTGGGGGGTGACAGTGATGGCCAGGCTATGAGAAGACCAGGGAGGCTGGAGGGTGGGGCATAAGGGTGTGGAAGGGATGGCCCTGGAAACCACAGTGGTGGTGGTGTAAGCTGCATTGGTGATAGTGGTGCAGAGTGAGAGTGGCCTCAGGGATGACCCTGTTACAGAAGAGTAGGTGTGAGTAGGGAAAATTATCGCCGTGTTTTAAATAAGTCAACAGAGAGGAGGGATGCAGGCCCTGTCTCTGCAGCATTCTTTATGGGTTTGGGGAATGATATGTCTTCCCAGCTTTACAAGAGTCTTCTAAACTCATATAATATTTCCATTCTAGTATCAATTTCCAAGCTTTTTAAATCTCTTCCTCTGCCATCTTTTATGGCATTTCAGACATTTCAACTTTATTCAAAAAGGGCTGCTGCATCTAAGAGTCACCTTTGCAGCAAGTCTCTTCCCTGACCTCAGTCCTTGGTAGGATATTAAGCAAGTATCCTGAGAGTATGTTCCAAGTCAATATGTTCTTCCTTATTGAAACTTGTATTTTAGCCTCTTCAATTTAATTCTGGCACCCTGAAAATCCAATCCCAAGTAAATTCCTGCAACTCTTTCTGGTTCATGCTGGTTAATTCTTGGAGATTCTTTTGTACAAAGTTCTTTTCTCCCACAACATGTTCCACATGCCTCCAGCTTAGTTGTCCTTCAACTTAACACTACTTATTGGCCTGAAAGCTAAGAGAGGAGTAGGGACTAATCCTGAGAGGGCTCCCTGCAGCCTTGCAAGGAAGAGGCCTCAGCAGTATCTTTCCACATGTAGATGTGCTAGCTCTTGATAAGGAAGCATGAGTCACCTCTGGGAGGCTCTGGGGAGTCAGAAGAATTTGTGGAGCCAAATGCTTTAGGCACATTCACCCAGATGTGTCAGGATACAGCTTTTCCCAAGCAGGATGATGACTTTGGCCCAACAGTCCTGCCTTGGCTGAGCATTCAGTCATCTTTGAAGCTCGGTAGCTATTAAATCCTGAGTTTGGTCATCAGCATTTTGAGCTCCACTGACGGGTTTAGCCATCAAGCCACCACCACGTTATGCCAAGAATAGGGCCCTTGTGCCAGGGATACTGCCTGGTATAAGATCCTCATTGCCAACCAGATGGTGGGCCATCCAGACCCAAAATTCCATCTTACTGGCTGTTTTATTGGATCTGTTCTAGTACCACTGTGTCAGTTGAGTTCTGCAGGAAGCAGATCCTGAGGAAATTAGGAATTCAAAAGCTTTATGGGCAAGCAACACCTATGAAAGGAAAAAAGAAAAAATGAAACTGAGCAGGAAGGTCTGACAAAGTCTCTGGCAGTCAACAGGTCACACTGATATAAAAATTGCCTGTTAGAGCAGTCCCATATTGGGTGGAAGCAGCCTCCCCTTTATAGCACAATCTGGTTTAGTCACTGATTAAGGCCACTCTGAGAATATGATCTTAACTCAAAGGCTGAGGCAGAAGTGAAAGAGTTAAGAAGCAATGACTGTCTACTTACATACCAGTCCAATGGTCCCTATCATTGTCTGTCACAGTTATATTTCCCAGAGCTTGTCAAAAAGCACTCAAGATTTTGAATTTTGGACCCACTAGGACACTGGCAAGGCCTCTGAGTAATAAAATTACTAAAATAACCTCTGTTGAAGGTCAAATCCTTAAGTTAGAATAAAAACTTAATTCCTAACCAATCTAGTTGTCTAGTTCAGATAGAAGACAAGTGTGACCAGTATTTTTCTTCAGTAAAGTGTGCTTGCTGATTGTTCCTTAGAAACTTGCTTTCATGAAGGTGTTTGCAAATTGATTTTCTTATAGTTGTTCTTGATGCTTCTTTTGCTGCAAGTCTTATCTGAGTTAATCTATTACCTTATATATTGGTACGACCATAACTCCGATAAAACATAACACATTTTCATTTTGTCACTCCATTATTTTTGCAGTAAGTCAATATAATCTGAGGTGAAGCATGCCTTGCTCAGCATTTATCGATCTGTCGGTTGTTCATTGTTTACATCAAAACCCCACTTGTCAGTTCTGGCTCTATTACAATTATCTTCTCATAGGGAAAATGACAGCTTCAAAGCCCAAATATGAGTCAATTTCCAAGGTGAGTTACTCTCAAAATGCTGGTCCCAAATGTGCACCTCCCTTCCTCCCTCTAGGCATGAATGATGGATGACTTTCATTTTCTAGCTAAAAAAGAGAAAAACATATATCTATCCTAACAAGATACCACTTTCTCCCATACAAAAGTATTTTAATTGCATCACAGTGCATGAGCACACAGTAGATGTTCAATAAATGAAAATCATTATTAATATTGGTTCAAACAACTATAAGCAGGTCTGATAATTAACAGGAATCAATTATGGTGAGGTGGGATGGGGAATGATGAGGTAAGGCGGGTTAGAAAAACTTTTCCAACGCCCACAGAAATTAAATTGGTCTTTCAATTACATCTCACTAAGCAGACGGCAAACAATGCTGAGCTTGACTCCTCAGGTTTCTAAGCTTCTTTTTGTTTATTTTAGAATTATTCCACAGCCACATTAACTCTCTAAAGTCATGGAAATATTAGTACTTTACTAACATTTTTACTCAATTAGAGTGATTTTTCTAACTATTTATTTTACTGTCCATTCTTATTTCTAGAAAGCAATTTAACCTCTAATTCAGTCAGTCATCTTACCAACCCAAGTGTACGTTAATCACATCCCTAACTACAGAGAACTTTGTCACTAACAGCCCTTTTAATAAAATATCCTTTGCTTTGATATGAAAATTATATTAAACCATTCTTGGGGCTCAGCTCAAAATCTACCTTCTTCATGGAGTCTCATACATGAGGACTATCTACATAAATCTCTTATTTCCTATAACATTTTCTGATTGCTTCACATGTTTTGGCACTTGGAAGAGAATTTGTCTTTCATGTCACTGATGGTCAGTGGATCACTTTTAGAATGCAGTCCTGCAAACACACATGGCGGCCCATCAGGCTGACAGGATTTGTGTGAACTTGGGTGAGTCCCTGTGACTCTCTGAGCCTTTGTAAACTCTCAAGTCCCTCCCAACTCTGCAATTTTATGAGTTTTGCTTTATTTCTTAGTCTGGTATGCTACACAACATTGAGTATCTTCTCAAAACTATCAAAGTAGTTAACTTAGTACATACAGAAGCATAATAAGTACGTGCTGAATCAATGAATGAATGAATTAATTAATTAATTTAAGGCTTCATTTAGAAAGTATAATTTGGGTCGAGAAATTTAGTTATAACTTTTACTATAGTTTATGTTATTGAAAGCCTTAGCCACCATTCCATTTAGGTTTTAAAGTGACTCACTAACTTTTTTTTTTCCAAAATAGTTTTTCTAGACAAGAGGATCTCTGTTAGATGTACACACACACACCTGAACTTGTTTGAGTTGAGCAATCATTTTGATAATAATTTTTTAAACAAGTTGATCATTTGTATTTTTTCTTTTTAATATTCTTTTTTAATCAAATTGTTACAAAGGCAACTTCTAGTATGTTCAAAAACATTATAAAAGCTAAAGTAGCTCAAAATATACATGCATGTATGCATATGTATATAAATTATTGAAAATAGCTGAAAAGGACAAAAGCAATGGCCTAAATCTAAACCCAAATTTTTAAATAGTGTCCAAAAATTTCCACTCTCTGGAAGTTTATATATGAAAATAAAAGCACAATAAGGTTAATGATAGGGAGAATAGACTCTAAGCTTGATTAAAATCCAGCAGCATATGATGTCTGTTCTTATTCTGTGAGGATAGAAGTGCAATGTTTCTGGTATTCTCCTGTTTACCTGATTGGTCAAGGAGAGCTCTCCCACTCTAAGTATTATAAGATGACTAGCACATGATACATGACATTGGACACATGACATTGAGAGAAGTTTGTCAGTTACATACACACACAGCTCAGGGGAAAAGGACACTGCATACCATGCAGGACAACATACAGGTTGCTCTCAGGAACAGAGTGAACCAAAAGTGGCCATGCGAGAGGCAGGCTTTGTTATAACAAGAGGGTGAGGTGCCCCTTTGCTCCTGCTGTAGAATGTGATTGGTTTGTTTGTATAACTTATGGGCTAAAAGGGAAGTGAAATCCATTAGGTTGAGGACCAGGTGGAAGGCAGCTAGTCTAGTTGATGTGGAAACTAGCTGGATGGGGAGACTTTCCTCTAATGGGAAGTATATCTGACAAGAGCAGGGAAACTCATAGATAGGCCTCTGGAGCCCTGTGAGGCTCAAAAATGTCAAAGCAGCACTTAAAATTTTAGGTCCTGTAACACTTGAGCAGAAGCCAATATGAGGCTAAGATAAGTTTATATGAAGAAAGAGATTGTTAGACATTTATAAATTTTTTAAAAGTATTAGCATGAATTAGTCTTCTATAAAACACATTGCATATGTACTTGGCCATTCATATACGTATGCAACAGGAGACAGTATCCAAATGAGTGTAAATGACACCTGAAGTTTACTGAATGTTTAGTATCAATAGAGGTATAATATGGCAGACTTTTTAAAGAAATTGTATTAATTTATGGAGCAATCTAGTTTGTAAGATTATTTATACTGGATATTTAATTTAGATAACATGTAAGTTGAAAAAGAATAAAAAGGAGGAGAGGAGTAAGAAGAGAAAAAAGGAAAAGGAATATGATGAAGAGGAGGTAGAAAAGGAAGAGAAGAAACAGGAAAGTTCTCTTCCCTCCCTGCCACTGAGCCCTCAAATATAAAGAGATCTCACCAGACCTATCTATGTGTTTCCCTGCTCTTTCAATACAGGAATGGTCAAAAAATTGTAGACAGTTGACCCTTGAACACCAGAGGTTTGAATTTCGGGAGTCCATTTATATATGTACTTATTTTGATAAATACAGTATACTACTGTAAATATGTTTTCCTTGCCATTTTTAAATAACATGTTCTTTTCTAATACATAATACATGTAATAATACATATAACATACAAAATATGTGTTAATCAACTACTTATTGGCAAGGCTTCTGGTCAACCATAGGCTATTAGTAATTAAGCTTTTAAGGAATCAAAATTATACTCAGATTTTTTACTGTGCAGGAGGTCAATATCCCTAACCCCCATGTTGTTCAAGGGTCAACTGTAAACGCAATTGGAATTAACAAAAGCTTGGGGTATTACAATTGGTATTGTGAAAATACAAATATTAAGAACCCACAAGATCTAGCTTGAATATATCCACCACACTGCCAGAGCCATAGAAATAAGCTTTTATTCTGACTTTCAACTACAAGCACTTCAGAGAATATGAGCATCAAGCTTTCCCTCAGGAATTACATTTGCCATTCAATAAGCTCTAGGGAAAATGTTCCAGACAGATAGTGGCTGTGTCCCTGTCAACATTAGACTGGGCCAGGGACAAATCCCAACAATTACACTGCATCTTATAAAGCATCCCTATATTCTTTCAGGAAATAAATCATTTCATGTTCATCCATTTTTATCATGACGTGTGCAATACTATTTATTCCCCAGAAAATAAATTATAGCCACACTTTCCCCCAAAACACTTATAATGTCTTCTCCATCAGTCCCCAAAGCAAAGAGTGCTGTAAGCTGTTAAGGAAATTCTGGAAACACTTTTGGATGGAAGGATCAGGAGGCTCTGATGCTTAGGGGTATAGAGTAGGGCAGGGCATGCATAAATGAATATAATCAGTAAAACTGTGCTTAAAGGATCAATCACTTTGTCTGACTCACAAAGATGAGACATTTCCAGCACCTCCTAGATTTTGACCAGGGTATCTTAAAGGAAAAGAATTTTATAAATTCAAGTAGAATTACCCTATAAATCTGAATGAAGCAGATGGAAACCTAATGGGATTTTTTTAAACCAAATTTAGTTTTTTGGACTGAGAGTTTACATAAGAAACTGTATCAAATCCCCACATTCTAAAATGGAGCTATAAAAGTAAGTTGAAGATTAGTTCCTAAAATGTGAATATTTTTAAAAGACATTTGCCTTTGTTTAGAATTGCAAATTTTCCCAGCCCTGGATGTGCAACCCCATCTGTTCCTTCTTCCCTCCTGTTGAAGCACAGGTCCTATCAGATTCCAGTCTACCCACTTTTTCTCTCCTTTCCTTTTCTTAGAGGCTATACTCCTACATCTTCAGTCCTCTCCTGCTCTACTGATTCATCCTTTTCAATGTCCTAATGCGCTTTAATTCCATCTGTACCTTAAAAAGATAAAACCTTGATCTCATATCCCCCATCATAAGTATCTACACTATTTCTCTGCTCCACTTCACAAATTCTTCAGAGTTTAGACTATCTCCAATTTCTTATTTCCCATCCATTCTTCACCTAATTGTAAACTGATACCTACTGCTAGCATGCTACTGATAATGCCCTCTCCAGCATCACTAAATATCTATGTTGCTATCAGCCAGGATACTCTTCTCTGCTTGATCTTACTTGGTTTATCATTCAAAATAGTCTAGCTTTCCTACAGTAACAAAGACCCAAACAACAAAAGCAACAGTGGTTTATTTTCACTCATGTTACATGTCCATCACAGATCAGCTATGGCTGTGTTCCACTTTGTCTTCACTTAGGAGCCAGGCTGGTAGAGCATCCTTTACCTGGATCATTGCTTGTGCCATGTCTAAAGGAAAAAGGATAAATGAAGTATACGCTAGCTTGAAATGACTCATGTCATGTCTGGTCAAAGCAAGTCCATAGACATGCATGACTTTAACAGGGAGGGACAATGAACATTGGTGAAGAGTAAGATAGTCTAAGATTGTGGCATCTCAAATATTTTCATAGTTGGATATACTGTCATTTGTGTGACATTCTCATCACTTGGCTTCCATGATACTATTCTTTCCAAGTAGTCCTTCTACCCCTCTGGCTGCTCTTTTTCAGCACTTTTGCTGAGTGCTTTTCTTACCCAACCCTTGAAGTTTGAATTCCGTGGGGTTCAGTGTAAGGCCTTTCATAACTATAGACTCCCTCCCTATATGTTCCTTTCCACTCTCATGATTTAAAATATTGCCATACTTGGGGTGCCTGGGTGGCTCAGTCGGTTAAGCATCCGACTTTGGCTCAGGTCATGATCTTGCAGTCTGTGAGGTCGAGCCCTGCATCAGGCTCTGTGCTGACAGCTCAGAGCCTGGAGCCTGCTTTGGATTCTGTGTCTCCCTCTCTCTCTGGCCCTTCCCCTCTCTCTCTCTGTCTCTCTCTCTCTCAAAAAATAAATAAACATTAAAAAAATTTTTAAATATTGCCATACAGAATACATCAAAATAAAAAGCTCGGCACAACAAAGGAACAATCAACAAAACAAAAAGACAACATACTAAATGGGAGAAGATATTTGCAAATGACATATCCGATAGAGGGTTAGTATCTAAAATATATAAAGAATTTATCAACTCAACACCAAAAAACAATAATACGATTAAAATGGGAAAAACACATGAATAAATATTTCACCAAAGAAGACATACAGATGGCCAACAGACACATAAACATCACTAATCATCAAAGAAATGGCTAGAATAAAGAAGACAAGAAAAACAAGTGTTGGTGAGGATATAGATAAAAAGGAGCCCTTATGCACTGTTGGTAGAAGTATAAACTGGTGCAGACACGGCAGGAAACTATATGGAGGTTCCTCAAAAATTAAAACTAGAATTACCACATGACCCAGTAATTCTACAACTGGGTATTTACCCAAATAATATAAAAAGACTAATTCAAAAAGATATATGCAACTCTGTTTATTGCAACATTGTACTACACTAGCCAAATTACGGAAGCAGCCCAAGTGTCCATCAACAGATGAATGGATAAAGATGTTTTGTGTGTGTGTGTGTGTGTGTGTGTGTGTGTACATATGAATACAATGGAATATTACCTATCCACAAAAAAATAATGAAATCTTGTTATTTGCAACAACACAGATGGACCTAGAGGGTATAATGTATAATGCTAAGTGAAAGAAGTCAGTCAGAGAAAGACAAATACCATATAATTTCACTCATATGTGGAATTTAAGGAATAAACAAAGAAAAAAGGCAAACCAAAAAACAGACTCGTAAATATAGAGAACAATGTGGTGATTACCAGAGGGGAGGTGGGTGAGGGGATGAATGAAATAGGTGAAGGGGATGAAGAGTATACTTACCATGATGAGCACTGAGTAATGTATAGAATTGTTGAATCACTATATTGTATACATTAAACTAATATAACACTGTATGTTAACTATAATGGAATATAAATAAATAAATTAAATAAATAAATAAATAAGTTTATATATATATAAATTATATATACATATATAATTGTAAGTAAGTGTATGTGTTATATATATATATATATAATTATATGTATATAATTATATATATATATGTGTTAATTATATATATATGTGTGTTATATATATATATATGTATATATATATATAAAACACATACACTTACAATTCTTTTTTTAAATTCTTTTCTCGCTCAGAGAGAGCAAGTGGGGAAGGGGCAGAGAGGGAGAGAGAGAATCTCAAGCAGGCTCTGCACTGTTAGTGTGGAGTCTGATGCAAGGCTCAAATTCACAAGCCGTGAGATCATGACCTGAGCTGAAACCAAGAGTCAGGCACTTAATCAACTGAACCATCCAGGTACCCCTACATTTACAATTCTTAAATGTAAACTCCAGGTTTATCTGTCCAACTATCTCTTAGACATACTCACTTAGATATCACACAAGCATCCTGCACTTAAAAGGTCCAAGATGCAACTTTTGATCCTCTCTTGCCAAAACTGTTTCTCCCTCAGTCTTCTCATGACTGTAAATGGAATTTTCAGCCACTTAATTGTCCATGCCAGAAACTGGAGTTGTTCTTAATACCTCCCTATCCTTCACCCCCACATCCAATTCATTACCAGTTTCTGATTGGTCTACCTCCGAAAATGATCTCAAATAAGTCTGCCTCTCACCAACTCTCCACTATAGTTTAAGCCAGTCATGTCTGTCACTTAAATTACCACAGTAGTTACCCTCTTAATTTCTCCCAATCTCCTTTTCTGCCCATTCTCCTGTATCCCTATGATTTCTTCTTAGAGAAATACAGCAGATCAATTAAAAAACCACATTCAATGTGATAACATCAATCTCTTGCTCAAAACCATAAAATAGCTTTCCGTTGTCTTACAATAAAATTGAAACTCCTAACGTGTCCCTAAAAGGCATGCTCTGAATCAAATCACTTCCCAATCTCATCCCTTCCCTTCACTCTCCACTCTCCAGCAGGCTGCCTTCTCTCTGAGCCTAGAAATATGGCAAGATCTTTCCTTACTCAGAGACTCTGTAAATGCTGATCTCTCTGCCTGGTTACACCTTCTCTTCCTCATTGCCCTCATCTTCATCTTGCTAACTGCTAATCACCTCTCCATCTGAACTAGAGATCGTTTCATTAAGAGATCTTCCTTGGGAATCCAAACTAATATTATTTTAACTCTTCCAAAGTTCCATATTTTCTTGCATCACACCCTAAAAACTGAATATTGTGTCAGTTTCTAGAGCTGTTACAGCACCACAAACTGAGTGGCTCAGAACAAAAGAAATGTATTTTCTCAAAGATATCAAGACTAGGAGTCTGACATCAAAGTGTTGAAAAAGCCATGCTGTCACTGAAAGGTCTAGGGGAAGAGACTCTCTTGCTTCTTCTTTGCTTTTGGTAGTTACTGGTAGTCTTTGGCATTCCATAGCTTGTAAATAAGTAACTTCAAGCTTTGCCTGTCTTCACATGGCTATCTTCCTTGTGTCTCACATTATCTCCCTCCTGTGCATGTCTCTGTGTTCAAATTTCCCTCTTCTTATAAAAATACCAGTCACTGGATTAGGGCTCACCATAATCCAGTATGACCTCATCCTAACTTGATTACATCTGCAAAGAATTTATTTCCTCATAAGATCATATTCAAAAGTTCTGGGAGAGGGACATTATTCAACACTGTACTAGTATATATACATTTATTATTCTTGTTTCGTATATAAGGCACATTTTGTACCTTGTGGCACATTATATATATTCAATAAATATTTGTTGAATGAACCTGAGAATATCTGGATAGGTTAGAAAAAAATTAAAGGGCATTTTGAAGAGATAGGAACATAGCAATATACCGTTATTTATTGAAAGTAGATTTATTTTAGATGATCCCCATGATTCTTTTTGTTTTAATTTTATCAATGTATAAATATACCAAGAAGTTGTGGCAAATATAACCATTACCACAATTAAGATATTTCCAGTATCACAAGCTAAAGAATGCCAAAGATTACCAGAGGGGAGAGGGAGAGGATGGGGATTAAAAAGTGTATTTGTGAAGAGCACTAAACGTTTTGTGGAAGTATTTAATCACTATATTGTACACCTGAAACTAATATTACACTGTGTGTTAACTAACTGGAACTTAAATAAATTAAAAAAAAAAAAGATACATGTTTTTCCATCACTCCAAAATATTTCTTTTTACTGCTTTGCAATTAAGTCCCCTCCCTAGAACTACCCCCACTCCAGCCACAGGCAACCACTAAAGTGTTCTCTGTCACTGTAAATTAACTTTGCCTGTTCTAGAACTTCACAAGAATGGAATCATAAAGTACATATCCTTTACACTTGGTTTCATTTACACAGTATAGCATTTTAGGAATTCATCAATATTGCTGCTTGTATCAATAGCTGATTCCTTTTTATTGCTTATTAGTTTTCATTGCATAGATACACTACAATTTGTTTATCCATCCACTTATTGGTGGACATTGAGGTTATTTCCAGTTTTTTAGCTCTTAAAAATAAAGCTTCTGTGAACATCTTCTGCTATTTGTGTGTGTGTACGATTTTTTTTACTGTTCTTGAGTAAAAACCTATGAGTAGAATTGCTGGATCATATAGAAGTTATATGTTTAATATTATAAGAAACTGTCAAAAAGTTTCTTAAAGTGGTTGTAATATTTTAGTCTTCTCAACAATGTATGAGAGTTCCAGTTGATACACGTCTTCACCAACATTTTGTCTTTTTTTAGTCTTTTTAATTTTAGCTATCTAGGAACTATGCAATAGGATCTCAATTCTGGTTTTATTTTATATTTTCCTAATGATCAATGATATTGAGCATTGTTACACGTGCTTATCAGTGATTTATATAACTCCTTTTGTGAACTATTCAAATTTTTTGCACTTTTTACATTGAACTATTTGAATTAATGAACTGTAAGGGTTTGTTTTATATTCTACATACCAATCCATTTTTTTTCTTATGTATTAATGCAAATATTTTCTCACAATCTGGACTTGCCTTTTCATTTGTGTAAGTCTTTTGAAGACTAGACTTGCTAATTTTGATGAAATCCAATGTATTAAATTTTGTCATTGATAATTTATGCTTTTTGTGACATATCTAAGAAAAGATCAAGATTTTATTCCATATTTTCTTCTATAATTACACGTTTTGCTTTTACCTAAGGGTGTAAGATGTGAAATAAGAGGACTGGCACACTTTTTTCCATGTGGATATCTAGTTTTTCCAATACAATTTGTTTTAATGACTATCCTTTTGGGTTTCTTTGGCACACTAACTAAAGATTATTTGACCATATGTGTGTTTCTATATTTTTATGGGCACTCCATCTGGTTATTGATCTACATGTCTTTTCATATACCAATACCACAGTGTTTTGATTTCTGTGGTTTTTAGTGAGTCTTGAAATTAGGTAGTATACATTTTCCAAATTTCTTCGTTTTCAAAATTGTTTTAGCTTTTTATATCCTTTCAAATTATAAAAACTGCTTGCTAATTTCTATCATACACAAAACAATCCACTGATACTTTGAATAGAATTGCTTGTATATATATCTCAATGTGAGAGCAATTTACATCTTAAAATGTTAAGTCTTCTAATTCATGGACATAGCATATCTTTCCATTTACTTAGGTCTCTAATTTCTCTCAGTAATATATTGCAGTTTTCAGTATATGGGATTTGCATATATTTTTTAAAGTTCACCCTTAATATTTTATGTTTTGACACTCTTGTAAATGGTATTTTTATTTATTTTCCATTTTTGTTGCATATGCATTATAATGAAATTGATTTTTATATGCTGACCTTGTATCCTGCAACCTGTCTGAATTCATGTTAGCTCTGATAGCTTTTTTATTTATTCCTTTTTTTCCATTTTTTAAAATTTAAATTCTCATTAGTTAACATACAGTGCAATATTGCTTTCAGGAATAGAATTCAGTGATTCATCACGTACATACAACACCCAGAGCTCATCATAACAAGTTCCCTCCTTAATCACCATCACCCATCTAGCCCGTCTCCCACCACCCCCTCCATCAACCTTCAGTTTGCTCTCTATCTTTAAAAGTCTCTCATGGTTTGTTTTCTTCTCTCTTTATTCCCCCCTCCCATATATTCATCTGTTTTGTTTCTTAAATTCCATATATGAGTGAAATCATATGGTATTTTTCTTTCTCTGATTTATTTTGCTTAGCATAATACACTCTAGCTCCATTCATGTCATTGCAAATGGCAAGCTTTCATTCTTTTCGATGGCTGAGTAATATTCAATTGCACATATCTTTATTGTATATATCTTTATCAGTTCATCTGTCAGTGGATATTTGGGCTCTCTAAATAGCTTGACTATTGTCTATAATGGTTCTGATAGCTTTTTTATAGATTCCTTAAGGTTTTCTACATATACAAACATGTTGTCTATGAATAAAAATAGTTTTACTTCTTCCTATTAAATTTATTTATATTTTTTTATTTTCCTTTCATTATTACACTGACTAGGGCATCTACTAAAATGCTAAATAAAAGTGGTGAAAAAGCAGGCATCCTTATCTTGTTCCCAATTTTAGGGAAGCAGTATTCAGTCTTTCAACATTAATAATAACCTTCACTTTAGGTTTTTTATAGATATCATTTATTAGATTGAGGAAGTTTTCTTCTTTTCCTAGTTTGTTGAAAGTTTTTATTAATGATTATTTAATTTTGTTGAACGCTTTTTCTTAATTTCTTGAGATTATTATATTGTTAATTTCCTCTTTTCTAGTAACATAATGAATTCTATTTACTGATTTTCAAATGTTTAAATAACTTTGCATTTCTGGGAAAATCCCATTTTGTCATGATATATTTCCTTCTCATGTATTCTTTGATTTGATTTTTTTAAGAATTTTTTTCCCCATTTACATTCACAAGAGACAGTCTTCTGTAGTTATTTGTTTGTGTGTTTTTGTAATGTAATCAGTCTGGTTTTAGTATCAGTATAATTATGACTCCATAAAATGCCTTTATAAATGTCACTTCTCTATTTTCTGAAATATCTGTATAGAACTGTGTAGAACTATTTCTTTGTCCATATATGCTTAATATAGAAATCACCAAAGATGACTGGAAAAGTTATTATCAATTCAATTTCTTTAATATAGAGCTACTTAGATTTCCTATGACTTACTGTGCAAGTTTTGAACTTTGTCTATTACATCTAATCTGTCAAATTTAATGTTTATTTACTTTTGAGAGAGAGACAGACAGTATGAGTGGGGAAGGAGCAGAGGGAAAGGGAGACATAAAACGTGAAGCAGGCTCCAGGCTCTGAGCTGTCAGCACAGAGCCCAAGACAGGGCTCAAATCCCTGAACTGTGAAATCGTGACCTGAGCTGAAGTCAGATGCTCAACCGACTGAGCCACACAGGTGCCCCTAATCTATCAAACTCAGTGGTATGAAGTGTTCCTAATAATCCTTAATTATTATCTTAATTTCTGTAGGATTTGGACTGAAGTCTCCTTTTTAATTTCTGATGTTGGCACTTTGTGTGTTCTCTATTTTTGTCTGTCATAAATCTAGCCAGATTATCAAATTAAATGGTTTCAAAGAATAAGCTTTCATTGTTACAGATTTTTTTTATTTCATTGATTTCCTCTATTATTCTGCCTTTAGTTCATTAATTTTAGACATTTTTCCTTTTTTAATATTAAACATTTAAAGTTTAAATTTCCCACTAAGCACTCCTTTCACTCCATGAAAAAAAACATTTTTGTTTTCGTTATCATTCAATTCAAAATATTTCCCAAATTTCTTTGTAATTTGTTTTTCTATTTAGAAATTTTTATAAATATGTGAAGAAATTTTTGTATTATTAAATAATTTTAATTTATATCCTTTGCGCTCAAAGAATATACTATTTATGACTTCAAATATTTTAGGTATCTTATGCTTAGTATATGGTGTATTTTGGTGAGTGTTCCACGTCCATTTCAAAAAAGCATGCATTCTGTTGTTGTTGTATACAAATTCCATATTTGTCAAGGTCTAGCTGACAATTGCTAGGTGTAGTTTCCTGATGGCATTGCTCAAATACTTTATCTCTTTAGTTATTTTTCTGTCTTCCTAGTCTTGAATTTCCAAAGAACAGTGTTGAAACCTTCAACAATAATCGTGGATTTATTTAATTGAAGAATAATTGACATACTATATCCTATTAAGTTTCAGGTGTGCACCAGAGTGATTTGATATTTTTATACATTATGAAATGGCCCCCCCCATGTTAAGTCTAGTTACCATCTGCCACCATAGAAGTTATTACAATATTATTGACTATATTCTCTATGTCAATCATTACACCTCCATGACTCATTTATTTTATAACTGGAAATTTGTACCTCTTCATCCCCTTCACATATTTTGCCCACCCTTCAGCCCCTCCTGACTCTGGTAACCAATAGTTTGTTTTCTGTGTCTCTGAGTCTGTTCCTGGTTCTTCTGTTATTGTTCATTTGTTTTTTTTTTTAGATTCTACATTAAGTGAAATCATACTGTATGTATCTTCTTCTGCCTTATTCCACTTAGCATAATCACCTCTAGTTCTATCCATGTCATCACAAATAGCAGGATTTACCTATTTCTTATTTAACATATTTAGTTTTTGCTTCATGTTTCAAAATTTGTCATAAACTGCATAAAATTTTTATGTCTTGATAAACTAATGCTTTCATTGCTAAAAATAATCATTGGAAATATGTTTGTGCTAAAGTCTATTTTATATGTTATTAATATAGATATTGTATTTTCTTATGATTAGGGTTTATACATTGTAACTTTTTCATTATTTACTTTTGATTTATCTTTGCAATTATATGTCAATTTTTTTGTTTTTTGTTTTATCACAAAAAGCATACAGTTAGTACTTGCTTTTTTTTTTTTTAACGAAGTCTGGTCATCTCTGACTTTTACTTGGAGTGTTTAGATTATTCGTATTTAATGTAATTATTGATATACTTGCGTTTAAGTCCACCATCTTCCTGTGTTTCCTATTTGGGCCATCTTTTCTTTATTTTTTTGTCTTTTTCCTGCCTTCATTGTATTAAATGAGGGTTTTTTTAATTATTTCATTTATCTTCACTGTTTTATTATTTCTACTGTTTTATATTTTTAGTGTTTATCTGTGTTTATATTTGCATCTTTAACTTACCACAGTCTACTTTCAAATAATAGGATACTCTTTTGAATAATGTAAGAACTCTAGAACAGTATACTTCCATTGCCCTCTTCTCCAGTCCTATATGCAATGGGTTATAAAATTTTACTTCTATGACTTTCCCTACATTTTCCTCCTTCACTACTTTTACATTCTCTACCAAGATTCACTTCTCTTTATGGGCACCTGGGTGGCTCAGTCAGTTAAGCATTCAACTTGTGACTTCAGCTTAGGTCATGATCTCATGGTTCATGAGTTGGAGTCCCACATCAGTCTCTGTGGGGACAATGTGGAGCCTGCTTGGGATTCTTTATCTCTCTCTCTTTCTCCCTCTCTCTCTCTCTCTCTCTGTCCCTCCATTACTTGTTCTCTATCTCTCTCTCAAAATTAAAATAAACATAAAACTGGGGCGCCTGGGTGGCTCAGTCAGTTAAGCGTCCGACTTCAGCTCAGGTTATGATCTTGTGGTTTGTGAGTTTCAGCCCGGCGTCAGGCTCTGTGCTGACAGCTCAGAGCCAGGAGCCTGCTTCTGATTCTGTGTCTCCTTCTCTCTGCCCCTCCCCCACTTGTGCTCCATCTCTCTCTATCGGAAATAAGTAAATATATAAAAAAATTTTTAAAAATAAAATAAAATAAACTTAAAAAAATGATTCATTTCTCTTTATCAATGTCTTTTCCAAATTTTGATTGTCCAGTAAGATCCCCTTAGAAGAACAACTGCCTCACTTTACAGATTAGCATTCTAATGCTTGCTATGTGGGAGCTGTAGGAATAAAATAAGGTAGTGTATTCAAAACACCTTATAAAGTTTAAAAAGAATTATATATGACATCTTCATGTTTCCATAAGTATTTTCACAAGTAACATATGCAGCCCTCAATAGAAACATAGCAAGGCATCTATACAAGTTCAATACTTTGAAATGTGTGGTATATGAATGGACATGAGTGCAGTTCAGGTTTTGAGCTAGAATTTACTTTTGTGCTTTCTGTAAAATGAAATTTGATAAGCAAAGAATACTGTAAACATGGAAAATACTTAGCATACTTAACTGTGAAGGACAGCAAACTATTTTAAAGCACCACAGTATCAGAATCTTTGCATTAAAAGAATTAATATGAGTAAAATCTGTTTGAAAGACACAAATGGATACTTTAAAATGCTCAGCTCCATCAGCTCCCTCAGTTAGGAGTTACTCAGTATAGCCCAAAGTAGTAAAGCTATATTTCTCTTGAAACATACTATAATTCAGATTTTACATCAAGTTGCAGTGACCTTCCTTTCAGTTAGTGTGAGTTAGTGAGGTTTTAAACTACTTTTTATCACATAAATACTGTAAATAGAAGTTGGGCCTACAGCTATCCCTCCACACTAGAGAATTGAGGGCTGGAGGGGTCTAGAGAAAGAACAAGAATTACTTTCATTGTATCATTTTTGCAGTGCTTAAATTTTTTACCGTGAGTATAAATTACTTTTTCAATTAAAAAAAAGCTGGTTAATGAAACCATTAAGTGATATAATTTCATAATTTTATTGTGCATGGTCCATTATGGATTATAAACTGCCAGTAAGTATGCATACCTAGCTTTTATTAGCACTATATCTGAAAAGGTATTTGTTGTGCATAATTGACTACTGTTTGTTACACTTTAAGGATTATAAATGCGCGGCATATACGAAATATAAATAATTAGTGGTGAATAAAAACATTTTTTCTTGACAGTGTTAAACAGCTAATAAAATATCAAAATTTCATTGATTTCCATTAAAATTAAAATTCAGTCAATGGGCTCACGCTTAAGGCCACCACATTGATGCTTCAAAGGATCTTTGGAAGTCAGATAAGGATGCAGCGAATTCTTTCAAATGCCATATGTCCCATACATTTTCTGCAGAACGTTAAAAATGATAAACAGTGGTGTAATGAAGTGGAACCTCCCATTATTTCAGCATGGTTTATCATTATATCACTGAAACAAGGACACTGACTTGTAAAATCTACTAGCTCCCTCCAATTTACATTTAGAATTGCAGAAAATTAAATAAGAGATGTAATTAGGTTGTTCCTATGGGAAAATCCAAGGAGCACTGTTTTTTCAATGCCTCCTTTGACAAATGTTAATGCCTTATTCTTCAAATGTGTTGTCCCTGTCTAACACTGGATTGGGATCTGGGAGAATCTGACAAACTGGTACTAAGGTGGACATTTCTAGAATGGGATCAGTTCTGAGAACCTCACAAACTAAAGAGTAATGTCCGTTTTCCTCTTCCCTATTTCTTTCCATTTAATTTTAGAGGCTATTCTAGAACACCAGTTCTTATAGAATGGCTAAGAAGGAAATTATTCGTATCCTATATAGATTTTTGTCATGCCCAAATAGCAGCTCTGTCTTCAGTAAGGATTTCTATAATTGGAGGATAGTTATATGTCAGTTGATTATTGATATACAGATTTAAAGCAATTCCTATAAAAATACCAGCAATATTTTTTGTAGGTATAGACAGGTTATTCAAAAAAATTATATGGAAAAGGAGAGAAACTCAAATAATTTTGAAAAGGAAGAATAAAGTGGAAGGCATCAATTTACTCTGTTTTGAGACTTATTCCACAGCTACAGTATTCTTAACTGTATACAACTGGTGGTGGGATAGTTACATAGATCACTAAAAAAAAAGAAAAAAAGAAAAAAAAAAAGGAAGTGATTGATGAGCAGGTCAGTAACTGGAAGGAGAAAAAAGAGAAGAAGCCCCCCAGGGCATGTTGGAGGCTGACATAAAGGGCACCAAAGCAGAGAAGGTAGGGGCCAGCCTGAGGAGGAAGGTTGATTACTGGATGTTCTGTCTATCCCATGGAGCTTCAATAGCCACTCTTGCCTCACACAAAGGCCTTATTTCCCAAGGTTTATGAAATAGTTCTCAAATATTGTCATTTCTGACTCCCACTTTGAAGAGGACAAAGCTAGGACTCAGGAGAAGGATTTGCTTAGAGCCACAACCACTGGGAGAGAAAGAGTCAAGCCAAAATGGAGACTTGTATTTAACCACAAATTGTGGGACCCTCAGCCATGTGCAGCTTCTGCATTAGGGTAGGAGAAAAGGTAGGAAAAGCCCACTTGCTTTTCAGTTTATATGTGCATATGTGAGCACATTTTGGGTGTTCCAAACAAGAGTCCAAAAGCTAGACAACTCATAAAATGTTTCTTCATATAATTTCTCTTATATCCTCAGTGACAGAGAAAGTTCAAGTTTAGCTATCTCTTCCCTTTCAGGAAGGTATGCTGGGTTTAGCACAACTGACTGGCTTCAACAGCATCAGAGGCTTCCATGGGTACAGTCTTCTCTAAGCATGTTCATTGGTAGGTTCTTTAGACTCCTCTGTTATACTGTCTGCTTCTCAGACAGCTCAAGTGACTCTACACTGGCTCTAAAATTCAAACAAACCCCTAGCCTCAAGTTTTGAGACACCACAACTGACACCACCAATTCTCACTTTGGATACAGATCCCTATACCTTTCTATCAAACCATATCCCTCCTCTCCCACCCTTTGGGATAGAATTCATCTATCCACTCCAAGTTGTATGCAATCTCTAGCCATTTTGTCACTTACAACCTTTCAGAGCTGCCCATTAATCTTGGAATAAAAGGGATAAAATCCTTTCTATGGCCTATAAGACCATATAAGGCTTATAAGACCATAAAGATTCTGGCTTTCACTTCCCTCTCTGATTTCAACCCCTAGTAATTTCTTCCTTTCTCCTGACACACCAGCTAGACAGGGTTTTGAGTTTTTGTTGTTGTTGTTGTTGTTGTTGTTGTTGTTGTTTCCATTTCTTGAGCACACGAAGCTTCCTATTGTCTCTAGGTTTTCCCATTTGCTTTTAACTCTGTCTGAAAAGCATTACCCTGCTCTTATCATTTAAACTTCATTTCCACAGAAAAGTCTTTCCTGATGCCTTTATGGTAGGTCTGACAAACTGGGAAATAATACAAAGAACAACAGTAACAACAATGGCACCAACCACCACAATAGCCCTTAACATTTACTGGACATTCCTTTTGTAACAGTCTCTGTTCCAGATATTTTCTACATATTTATCAGTTTATCTTTAAAATAACCCTCAAGACTCACTCAGTTAAGCGCCCGACTTCAGCTCAGGTCATGATGTCAAGGTTTGCGAGTTTGAGCCCCATGTGGGGCTCCGCCTGTCAGTGCGGAGCCTGTTTGGAACTCTCCTCTCCCTGCCCCACTCCACGTGTGTGCACGTTTTCTCTCTTGCACTCTCTCTCACTCTCTCCAAAATAAATAAACAAACTTTAAAGTGAAGCAAAATAACCCTCAAAAAATGGATACCATTATTGTCCCATTTTACAGACAAAGGAACTGAAGCCGGTGAAAAACTCACCCCAGGTCTCACTGTTAGGAATAGGGGAGCTAAGTTGCAACCGAAGGCAGCCTGACTCCAGGTCCCCTACTCTTAACCAGTGGCATGCCACAATGCTTCATCTCTCTAAGGCTGAAAATGCAGCAATTCTTTTTATTTCAATGAGATAGAAATTTCAGGATACCAAGAGATAAAGATCCATCAGATTTCACAGGCCCTTACCACTGCTAAGCAATATCAAGTCCAAATAGTATTTGCACTGCTTACAGCCTTCTATCTGTAAAGGGAATTTTCTATTACCCAGTTTTATGTTCCCAAGGTTGGCGTGATTCGCTGGTTCTTAAGGTGGGTTACAGAAGGGTTCTTAAGGTCCTAGGAAGGATAAGGAGTACTTCCAGCAAAGAGCAAGGACCATATTATTACTTTCCCTGGAGCAGAAATTGTCGGCCAAAATTGAAATCACATTATAAAAGGGTTTTGGCCCTATGTGAGATACAGAGGAACAAGTTTCTTTCCAATTACACATATCAAAAAAAGAAAGCGAGCAGGATTTTATACAAATGTTACACAAATTGGCTTTAAGCAGAGTAGGAAATAATACAGATCCTACTTTTTCTCTTTCCATGCAAATGCTTCTAGGTTGCAACCATGCTCTCACATGTGATCTTATGACCACAGTAATTATACATTAGTCTCATTTAGTTTGCTAAAAAGGAACACATTTCCACAGTTGTGCATGTCACTTCAGACCCATTTAGGAAATTTTCCTAAGAAGGCACCATTGTCTCCTATGCTTTCTGAGGGCCCTTCCCCCAAATTCTCATTTGGCCCTCACTCCCTTTTCTTCAATGCTCTGCACTCTTTCTTTATTTTCTTACTCACTAGCCCAGGAAAGCAGGGGTCATCTCAATCTAGTTCACACGTTGTGAATCGGCCCAGAAAATTCATTGACCGGCTACACTATGAATAGGTTGATTCAACAAGTATTTCATTTGTCCTTTCAGTGTATTCATTCAACAATATTCTCTAATGTCTAGAGAATGTAAAAAATGGATAAGACATAGGCATCAAGAATTTTTAGAGTCTAATGAGGGAGACAGACAAGTTCACAGGAGATTTCAGTACTTTTATGCTACAACAGGTTTGAGCACAGAGTGAGAACACCCTGGAGAAAGAACTACGGTCTCGAGGGACTGAAAGAGATCGCCCACAGGGAAGGGCATGCAGCTGGATCACTAAAAGCGGACTTGAAGCAAAGGAGGGAGAAGGTACTCCTGTGAAGACACATGGAAGTAAAAGTATGGGGATCCCGGGACCTGTGGATAGCACACCACAGGCTGGGAAAGATGAATCTCAGAGGGAGGCAGGGGCCAAACAATGGAGGGGCTGACCTTGTACGTTAGAAAGTTAGATCTTACTCTGAATATGATGGAGACAAAAGTGAAGGGTTTTAAGGGAAAAAACAGTCTGATCGGCTGTGCATTCTAGAAAAGCCCCTCCAGCAGCAGCGTGAAGAAGATGGCGGGAAGGCCGCTTAGCTGCATATAGGAAGTTGGAGATCATTAAGTGAGGGAGGTTGGCACCCCAATCTAGGGGAACTTTGGGAAGAGTTGATACAAATAGAAATGAATTTAGAAACTACTGAAGGAACAGAATCAACAAAACTTGAGGACTCATTAGATGTGACTCCAAGGCTATGGTCACTGCCTGTGTAGCCACGTATACAGAATTTAGATGCTATGTGTGCCTATGGACACAATCATTACTCCTGCCCTATTTCGAAATCCCTCTTGTTTAACTTTTCTATAATTAGTTTTTTAAATGTCCAAAGTCATATTTTTTTTTTCCTTTTGGAATTCCTACAGTGCCCAGTATCAAGATGTCTATCCAAAGATTCATTCAGTATAGAGTGTATCCTCCTTCCTTTTTTTTTAAGTTTATTTATTTATTTTGAGAGAGAGGGAGAAAGAGAGAGGGAGAGAGAGATAATCCCAAGCAGGCTCTGCACTGTCAGTTGGAGCCCAATGCGAGGCTTGAACCCACACACCTTGAGATCATGACCTGAGTTGGAACCAAGAGTCGGTCGCTGAACTGACTAAGCCACCCAGGTGCTCACCCATCTTTCTTCCTCAGGTTTTCCCAGCAAGTTCCTACTAGAATCTTGGGCCTCGTCAATGAGTTCTCATCCTCAGGCAATCCTCCTTGGGAAGATTCATTTGTGTACTTTTTTAATGACATAGTTACAAAGCTCTGATATGGCCTCTCTCCCATTCTTGCCTCCTGCATTTTAGTGACTTCCATTACCTCACCTTCACGTCTATGGAGATAGAAAGAATTACATCACTGGTCTGTATCACCTGGAAATATAGGTGAAATATGAAGAGAAGTCCTCTGAAATTAAACTGACTTCAAAAAATAATTATTTTTCCCTTTACTATCAACATTTAACATTGCTTTCAGAAAGGGTTTCTTCTTACTTCCCTAATATTTTTGTATTCCACTATTTTTTGAAAATAATAGTCAGATGTTCCATACACTGGATGGCCACAGGGGGAATTTAAGCAGAGTTCAGACTTTCATGCATGAGCACCGAAGGAAGCATGAGGGGATTCAGCAGAGTGAAGGCCAGTGCTTTACAAATTTAGGGGCATAAATCAAGATGAGGTAAAGCATATTTCCACTACTCCCATGAATGGTACTGCCATGCCCTATAACATTCAGATAGCTGAATGCTGAAAGGAATAGAGTCTTAAATTATTACTAATGAGATGGCTATCAAAAGGAACTGCCTAGTGGGAATCTGTATTTTTGTTCCTGTCTCTTCATGTTCTGCACGACTTGCATTATGAGTCGAATGCAAGGCATGAAAGCCAAACCTGATGATGAAACAGCTTCTTCTGATTCCCCCACAACACCCTTTTCCCTGACTTCTCTGATAGGCAGTTGATTTTCACACAGAACTTCTGCAAGATGTTCTTTTTACAGAATAATGAATCTTATGCCATGCTTTCAGTATGATAGTTTCACAGAAACCAATATGCCATTCATTATTTTCCTAACCATATTCTAGTTTCAACCACAATGATTGGCATCAGGACCCGTTGCTCGGTAGTGCTTTTAATTACAGCAGAGAGAATGACCTCCTACCAGTAAAGGCATTTCACAATCTCGCACTGCAATATCTCCTTTGTGGTCCATAATGAGAGGGATTCCTGTTTTGACAGTACTGCATCATGTTTTAAGGCATATGATAAAAGGTATTTATTTGATGAATGATTTGGCAATACTCTACTCCTACATTATTAGACCATGTGTAAATACATTTAGCCCCATGTTTTCCAAAAGCCTCTTTATCTTAACTACAGCCAACAGAGTCTTCCAGAATGTAACACTTAAATACTTTGAGTATAGTTTAGTAGTCCAAGGAAATAATGGTAAAAAATTAGTCTCAGATTTTAAGAATTTGTGTTGATTTTTAGAATTGTTTTTATCTTAAATACTCTCTTTTATTGTACAATCTTTTGTCTGTGGTCAGAAACATGTAAAATATCTTGTTACCACATAGACTATACATGGTAGGAGAAAAGCTGAAGTTCAGCCTACACAATAGTACATGTGAAAGGGTTAAGTGAGCATATCATGCATATCTTCAGGCACAAGGGTACGTTGAACTGATACAGCCAAGAAAGTCAGATTAATGGTTTCATCTGGAAGTGTTATGCAGTCCATACTTCTCTGCAGGGAGTGGGAAGGTGCAAGAGTGACAATTTTTTCCGTGAAAACTTCATTTAGGAACTTACTCATTCCCTCTAAGAGGTATTTTAAGTACCCTTCATTTTGCTGTACCGCAGCAGAGAACAAAGGAACTGAACACGTAGGCAATCAGCCAGGGACTTTAAAGAACAGAGCTAAAGCTATTAAAAAAAAAAAAAAAAAAAAGATAGAAAAACTTACAACAAAATAAAATGGCAAAACAGCAGTCATTTTGTGGGAAGCAATTCTCCTTATTAATATGATTAATAAACATTTTGCTTAAGGAAAACATTGAAGAAATGTAATAAAGACCAAATTGTAATAATGGGTCTAATCTAAATTGTAACAAATCAGCAGAGGCCAGTTTTATATAAGAACTACCAAAAAAGAGTCAGTGGAATTTGTAAATGTTAAAAAAAATAACTTTAAATATAAATAATCACAGAAGAGGAATTTATCATTTATTGAGTATTTAATATTTTCCAGACACCACGCTAAACACTTTATATGTATTGCATTATTGAATCTTCACAATGAACTGATAGAGTAAGTGCTTATTTTCATGTCCATTTTATAAATGTAGAATTGATGCTTAGTGTGAACAAAGAATTTACCAAGGATAAGTGGTAAAAATTGGATTCTGACCCCGTCAAAAAGACTGTTATGCTCTTTACCACCACTCTAAGGAGAAAGAGTGTCCAGATAAAACAGATTTTCCTGATGGCTTTTACCAGCTCCTTAATAAAAATGAGTCAATTAAATTAATTAACAAGAATGAATAAGAATGATTCCAACTTACACTGGAATCACAGTAAACAACAATAATAATTTTTGTATAACCTCATGTTTAACTACAAAAAAAAATGTCTCTACTTCTAGTTATAGAGTGACAGTTTAGACATTCTCAAAAATTCTTTCATACTTTTCTTGAAGTTTCTAATTAAAGATCTTGTGTGGAAGCAACATACCTTATAGAATGTTTTTACAAGACATAATTCAATCCGGGAGCATTCCATGTTACAGAAATACTGACCATAGCTATGACTGATGTCATTTTTATTGTTGGCAAAGTTTCAAGAGCTTTATCAGGAAATTTTTACTAATAATTTATCTAAGTATTTGTGCCTTCCTTGCATATGACAATCATTTTTCCTCACCTGTTTTCTGGAAGAGATTTATTTGCCCATGCATGCATAAATGCATACGCTCACATTTGCAGGCTTCACATATATGTACACAAGCACACATAGTTACAGATTTTTTTTTTTAATAATTTCAAGGCTATTGTGGTTGAGCAGCTACTTTGATAGCTTAGCAGTTATATTCATGCGGTGTCAGCAACTGCCCCGGCTATGATGATATAAGGGTGCTAATGATATTATATTCACTGAGCTGCCATAATAAGTTTCCAGAGAAAGATAACTTAATTGGCAGCCTATTATCAGGGTACGTATATGGGTGCTCTGGCGTTTGGAATGTGCTCATTGAAGCCAAGGTAATTGAGGCATCAGGTGATTTGAGTAATGGTGATTAGAATCATCTGTGTGCAATGTGCAGTGAGTAAGAACATGTGTAGAAAAGGATCCTTTTTATGAGACATTTAACTGTTGAGAACCCTGAATAACCTTCCTATTCTTTTACCCTCCTCACTTCTAAATCTACTACTAATGCAAGTTGAAGATATTTAGACATACATTCCTGAGATCAATTTTTGTAACAATTCCCAGATCTTAGAGTGAAAATATGAATTTATTTCTAAGGTAAATTTTACTTAATACATATTCCGATAAGTGCATATTCATGCTCCTTCAGTAGTCTATACCAAAGTTAAAGGAAGCACGCAGGATTTCTAATGTGTTAAAGCGTAACATGATGATAGTTTCTGAGAGAACCCAAACAGAACTGCAGATATTGTTAATGTTGGGGGGAAAAAAACCCAAACATATCAATATAAAAGTCTATGTAAATACATGGTAATTCCATGAATAACTGTAGGCATAACCCATAACAACTCACTACTTATTAATAAAAATAATCCTAATTATAAATATTAAAAACACATTTATTCTGGATTAGATTGTACAAATTTTAAGTTTTGTTCTAGCTTCCATTAGGCCTGGGGTACTTAATATTGGTGGTAAAATAAAATCATGATGTACAAGGAAAGCATAAATCCCAGGGTTTGCTGTATAAACTACTAGTAAAAATTATCCTAAACAGAGAAATCCAGGGATGAAAACTCTTTGATATCTTTTTTTTTTTCTCTCCACTAGGTGTTCACAGATATTTAGTGAATAAATAAATGTATATTCGGGGACCAGAGGTTGGTAACCTGATTATAGAATTATAGTAATTTCCTTTGGAATCATTTTCCAGTAGCAACTCAATCACAAATAACACCAAATAGCACTGAATTTGAAACAAACACCACATCAAGTCACTAAAAAACTTTAAATTATGTTACTCTGAATATTGATTGGTAAATTTTATTAAATGTGAGTTCATATGGTCAAGACTATATTATCATTGAGTACTTGTGTAAAGAACTATTCCCCAAAATGGAGGGAAACACTGGAAATTAGCATCATATACAAATGTAGGGTTAGTGAAGCCTTCGAAATAGCCATTACCATGTCTTACACAGACTACGTGGAAGCATCAGAACCAACGCTATGGCAGGTCACTAGATCCTGAAGATCCCCTTGTCTTTTTGGGTCCCACAGAATCCAGGTCATAACCCTGCCTGTGGCCTTTCTATACCACCTTTCTCTTTGAAAAATGAGCTATATGAGTGATGTGTAATCCTTTTTCAAAAGACGCTTGGACAAAAGCAGCATTATCTACTCACTAATAAAAGACTTAAGCTTGAAGATAACCTTTCCTTTCCTTTAAGTCAGGTCTCTAGTTTTCCTATGTCATGGTTTATCATAACCACTTTGTATTTAGCAGAAAAACTTTCATGCTGTGAGAGTCTAATTAGGTAGTGACATTATGGGTGAACTCTGAAGAACAGATGTTTGGAAAAGTAGAGCAAGAGGTCATGTCTGCTAAGCATATCCCAATGCAATAAAACTCCTAATGTGTCCTAATAACAGGCATCAGAATAACCCGCCTAATAGGTTAATTAATGCTGCCAATAAAGAAAGAAAACAAAATCACTACCTAACATGACTTCTTTCAACTAATATTTTCTATAATAGGTCTGATAAAAAGAGGTTGGAAGTTACAAGGCAGCCACTGTTTTCACGAAAAAGACCTTCCTTGTCGATGAGCCGTCTACCTCACTAAAGAAAGGAATCATTAACAACCTATAAAGCTTTTATTAAATTTTAATGAAGAGGTGCAGTTGCTAGGATTTATCAGTCTCACAGCTAGCATGGAGTCCTTTAGAATTTTCTCAATGTTCACATTTATTTTTAATCCTCTTTCCTGAAAAATGAATTCATTTTCCTGATTCTCCTGTTACTGTCAATGCTACGATCATCCAACATTTCTAATTACTCAGAAAGAAAAGTCTAGCCATAATACCCATATCTGTTCAGTCATCAAATCCTATCATTGTTTCCCTTGGGATATTTATTCTCCATATCCAGTTTCTTCCTCTGGATTTCTGTTGCAATCAACAATGATATGAATAGATCCAGGAATTCTTGGAATCCAGAGACTAGACACACACTGGTAAACAAGATTTTTAAAAATGTAAGGAAATCTGTTGTGTTTTGGCCACTTTGTCTTTCTTTTAGTATTTACCCCTTCCACAGTTAATATAGTCTGGATGGCCTCAGAGTGTAACAAAATTCTATAGCATTTGTTCTTGTTAAGGCAGGGAAGGCTTCCCCAAGGGATTTAATCTGAAGCTGAGCCAAGACATAAGGAAAAAAAACAAACAAAAAAAAAAAACAAAACTGAGCAATGAAGAGAAGGAAGGGTAATCCAGGCTGAAAGAATATTCTGTACAAAGGCTCTGTGATGGTAAATACAAGGGAGAAAAGAAGACCTACATTGCTCCCACAGAGAGCATTAGGGAACACAGTCATATAAATAAGACTGGACTAGAAGGGAGGGACAAAAACATAGTCTTGAGGACTATGTTAAGTAATTTTATCTTTATACAAAAATCACTGGATATTCCATGAAGTCTCAAATGCAGCACGTTGGGAGAGAAAAAAAAAACTCTCTTCACCTTGAACTCTGATTACTCCCCCTTTACTTCCTATCTTTTAGTGAAACATATCATCCATCCACAGTCTAAAACAGAAAGTTGGAGGCTTCCAGATTCAATTGGTTACTAAAGTCAGTCTATTCTACCTCCTACCTATGCCTCAAATTTATGCCATTTCTATCACTGCTGTTTAATGCATACCTCATCATTTTTTCTTGATTGATATTAGAATTTTCCCCCTTCTCCAGCTCAGAGTCCCTCTAATCTATCCTCCTCACTGCTCAAGTAACCTTTTAATATTATTAATATAATCACATTAATCCCCTGCTTAGAATTCTTCATAGTAACACTGACTTTTGGTTCAGATTTCTTAGTTTACTGTACAAGCCACTACCTAAATCTTTATTCTGTCTTACAACCTCTTTAAATATACCTTGATTTCAATATTGAGCTTCTTACAACATGAATGAGACCTATTATTTCATTCCTACATGCTCTTGGGTATGATGTTCTGCTAACTTAGGTTCCTTTCTCCAGCCTTATCAAGATAACATCTCAACTTCAAGACTCAACTGAATTATTACCTCCTCAAGAAAGACTCAGTCACTCATCCCTCTCTGACTCCAACAACTGTTTAGTAATGGTTGGTTTTAAGGTTCATTGCTTCAACCAGATTACAATCTAATTGAGTGCAGAAGCTATCATATTTATCATTATATCTCTAGCACTTAGAGCAATGCTTAAATCATCAAGAAACTTAATAATTCTTTGTCAAACTGGAGTTTACATGAAAATTCATTTAATTTTATAATAACCTTTTGCAGTAAACAATTTTAAAGTTATTAAATTTTAAATTATAACTCAGAGAAGGTATCTTGCTCAAGTAACAATTCATCAGTTAATAGGGATCTCCCTTCCCCTGTACAATAAAAAGTCACTATTTATATTATGGATATCTCTTTAATTTCTGAGACATGATTTAACCTCACTATTTACTGTCTTCTCATGGGCCATTATTAACATTAAACATAATGTCATGGATAAGCATAACTCCATTCGAGGACTTCACCATGAAGAGTCCACACGTGATATATGTGATATATTGTATCACAATTATAATATTCTAATACTAATTATAACTACAATAGTAATATATGAAATTCCCATAATTTCAGGCCAATATCATCTCTTTACATACAGACACAGTGCTCCCAACATCAATGAACAATTTTGTGAGTTTAAATCTCTGAACTGTGATGAATGATTTAAAAATGCAACCTTATTCAATCCCTTAGGTATAGGGAGTTTTCAGGGAAAACTCAGGAGTTTGCAACTTTGTATCAGTTGCTCAGGTAAGGCCTCACAGAAAGAGTGATATTTGAACTAACACCTGAAAAAGGAAAACCCATTTAGCACCCTGAAAAAGAGCAATCAGACCAGAGATTGACATACCAAGAAAAACTGAGACTCACCCATAGGTCTAGGGAGAAGAGAGTTTGAAGAAGGAAGGAGAAAGAACAGCATAAATGCTACAAAGTGGTGATATAACATCAAGACTGAGGAACACCTATTAGTTTTAATGATTTTTTTATAGCAGTTTCAGGGCAAGCAAAGGGGCAAAGAAAAATATAAAACAAAACAACAACCTCAAATTTAGCAAGTTGAGAGCAACAAAGAGGTGAGAAGAGAATTTTGCATATGTGAACAATTTTTTCAATAAAATGATACTGAATCCATCCAGACCTCATGTTTCCATTCTCTTGGAAATGTGCCCACGTCTTACCTCTATTCATTCCCTTCAGTGCTATCCCTAATCTAAGCCACCACCATCTCTTCTAGATAGCCAATACACCCTTCTAATTGGCCATTCTGCTTACACTCTTGCCTCTTTCAAGTCTATTTGTCACACAAGAACAAGAATATTCTAGCTGAAATATCACTTCTCAAAACACACCAGCAGCTTCCCTTTCACTCAAAGTCTTTGCGATGATCACAATACGCTACACGATCTGTCCCCTACCTGCCTTATTGACCTCAAATTCTACAACTGTCTACTTACCTCACTCAATTCCAGCCATAGTGGCCTTCTCATATTCCTCCAATAAGTCAAATGTGGTCTTGCCCAAGGGCCTTTGCTCATGCTGTTCCTGCTTCTTAAAATACTGTGCCTTTCAGGTATTTCTGTAATTTGTTTCTTCCTTTCCTTCACGTCTTTGCACAAATAGTACTATTTCAGGGAGGTCTTCCCTGAGCAATGAATATAAAAATGCAACCCTCCCCCCCCCCAGGTATCTCTCTACATATTTTTCCTCCTCTTCTACTTTTCCCTGGTAATTACCATTATGTAAAGTTCTATGTATTTTATTTACTTCTCAGTTTATCATATGCCTCCACACTCTATAACATTAACTTCACCAAAGCTGGAATTTTTATCTGCTTTATTAACTGCTGTACCTGCAGAAATTAGAATATGCTAGTCATAATAATAGGCACTGAATTAGTATTTGTTGAATAAATGAAAGAGTGGCTGTCATGAGAAACAAAAATATTAAATAGAGGAAGCAAAGGTTTATAGAAGGATTTTATAAATATAGGCAATACTAAAACATGTGTAAAGGTTAAATGTTGAAGATACAGGAAAACAAGAAAACTACTGACAGAACAAAGAATCCGAAGCAGCAAGAAAGCATGAATTTTAGCACAAAGATAAAGTTAAAAGTGTGCAGAATGGTGCCCAATCTATGTTTACTGGGATTCAGTGTTCACTGCTCTTAATTGTTCTCAGAAATTAACCTAAATGTGAAAATGAGATTAAAACAACTTGTGGTATGTCATAAATAAAGTATGTTTTTCATTGTGTTTTCATGAAAAGAAACATTGTCATACAAAATGATATTATGCATTATTCCTAAGAATTGTACTAATTGGTTGGTATCATAGTAACTTGTTTAAATATGTACAAAATGGTTTCCATAAAAATACCATTTTTATTCATGATTTTAAGGAGACCTAAAAAATAATTCAGATCGACATCAAACCATACCCAAGCCATTAAGAAATCCTAACTGTTAGAAATGATGAACACTTTTAAAAAGATATTTGCTAGGTTAATGGGAGATTAAAGGAAACCCATTGTTATTCCATCTGGACCCAACACTGCACAAATTAACATAAAAGCTTAAATAAAAATGATTTCCTTCCTTACTATTTGTGAAACAAAATCAAAGAAATCAAACATCACATCAAACAAACTGTCCCCAAACCAATTTCACAAGTCTAGAGGGCCTGATTAGTTTTGACAGCCTGTAAAGAAGGGACTTATTGAGGGGTTCAAACATTTGGCATCAGATATAGCTCTTCTCCCTACCTTGTCTATTTCCATTTTCTAGCATACTTCCAAGAATTTTACATTCCTCCTCTGAAAGTATATCCTATCCTCTCTAATAGCATTTTCACTATTTCACTACATCAAGCCCTTGTCACCTCTCTCAGGGACCATTACGGGAGCCTCCATATGCAACCCCTTGCTTTCTAGTTCTTCAGACCAAGTGGTTGCATACATATGGCAAAGTGATTGCACTACAAATCTCATACAGTTACAGTATCTTCTGTGGAAGTTTTAATGACAATAGAACTCCATGTTGGTCAAACTCCACAAGTGTCATTGTAGAATCACAAATTAACCTGAAGTTGGCTGTGGGTGGGAATGTCCTGTAGAGAAACCCTTAATTAAAATAACTTACAGGGCACCTGGGTGGCTCAGTCGGTTGGGCGTCTGACTTTGGTTCAGGTCATGATCTCATGGTTCATGGGTTCGAGCCCCGCTTTGGGCTCTGTGCTAACAGCTCAGAGCCTGAAACCTACTTCATATTCTGTGTCTCCTTCTCTCTGCCCCTCCCCCGCTCACACTCTGCCTCTCTCTCTCGAGGATAGATGGACATTAAAATAAATAAATAAATAAGTAAATAAATAGATAATTTATGAGCTATTAACTAAAGTCATTTGATCACATATTTCTATGAGAAAAAGTAACATTATTCCAGAAGGTATCATTTTCTCTTGATATATACATACATATATACATATGTACATACATACATACATAGTTGTGCCATCTTTTACCCCAGAACCATTTTTGCTTTAGTACTTCCAGAGTATCACCACACATCTGATTGACTATTAAGGAATCTGAGTGTCATTATGTCACTCAACATGCTATTGGTTGAAAATAATAAAAATCCTGCCTAAGAATGGCTTAGACAATAAAAAAATGTTTCTCACATAACACCTCTCCTTACCACTAGCCCCTCTATAGTTTTGGTGGAACTATCTTTCTTTGAATGTTGGCTTTATCCCCAGGGTGAAAGAAAGGTGGTGGTGACAGGTTCAGATATCACTTCCAGACATAACAACATCTTAAAAAGAAAAAGTGATGGTGTCTTCCTCCATCTCCTACTTAGGAATGAGAATTTTCCAAAAGACCTCCATAATGGGTTGAATTTTATCCCACAAAAAGATACCTATGACTGGAACCTTATTTAGAAATAAGGTCTTTGCAAATATAATTAGTTAGGGTGATGCCATGTCAATCCATGAAGAAAAAAATCAATGTTTTAATTAAAGATAAGCCTTTATTATCTTTAACTGAAGACAGTGAGTCACCAAACTAGGATGACTAGTGTCTTCATAAGAACATCATGTGGAGGTACCTGGGTAGCTCAGTTGATTAAGGGTCTAACTCTTGGTTTCAGCTCAGGTCATGATCTCATGGTTTGTATGTTTGAGCCCTGTGTGGTGCTCTGTACTGACAGCAAAAGCCTGTGTGGGATTCTCTGTCTCCCTCTCTCTCTCTCTCTCTCTCTCTCTCTGCCCCTCTCTGCTCTCCCTCTCTCAAAAATAAATAAATAAACATTTTTTTTTAATTTATAAAAGAACATCATGTGAACACTGAGGAACAGAGGAGATACAAAAGAGAGAAGGTTCAAGTGAAGACAGAGACAAAGATTGGAGGAATCCAGCTGCAAGCCAAGTAATGCCAAGGATTGTGGGCAACCACCAGAAGCTGGGAGAGAGGCATGCAACAGATTTTCCCTCAGAGCTTCCACCCTGTGGACACCTTGAGTTCATACTTCTAGCCTCCAGAACTGTGATTAAATCAGTTTTGTTGTTTTAAGCTGCTCACGTTGTGGTAATTTGTTACAGCAGATTTAGGAAACTAATACCATTCCCAGGCCTATGTTCTTGTGGATCATGTTGGCCAAAATTGGGTCATAAATCCATTCCTAAACAAATCACTGGAAAGGAGAACACATTATGACCATTGGTTTGATCTAGTCATTTGTAGTGGAAAAAAACTGTAGGGACTCAACCATGAGGACTACTGCAGTTAGTCACTGTTTACTTCTCCCTGTTCCTTACCACCCTCACACACAACTACTGGTTCCATAGATTGTGCTTTG